>NC_045511.1:67887733-68208738 GCF_009650955.1 Corvus moneduloides
ATGCTGTGCCAAGCTGCCAGATGTTGCCAAGGGCTCCCAGGGCAAATCCTGCTCCAGAATTTGGGGAGTGTGGTCACACATTGCTGTCCCCTCCTAGAAACATTCCAGGTCAGACAAACGCCCATGCAGGTGTCTAACCATTTGTATCACATGCATTTACGAGGAGGCTCTTACAGTATTTTCTCTTTTACAATTTCTACATGGTTTCCATAGATTTATTTTGCCAGAATTAAGCAGAGATAAAGATTTTCCTCCAAATCACTTAACGTACTTCTCATCATTCACACCTTCACTGACCAGAAAGCAAAGCATAATTTTAAACAACTCTTCCACTTTTACACAGCACTTATAATTGTGCATGGGTATTTCTGGGTTCTTTGCTTCTCACTTGAGGAGTTGACAGCATTTGTTTTTCTCAGCTGGACTCAGAAGTTACTCAATAGCAGTGAATGAAGCTCCATCCATAAAAAAGCAATCAACTGTCATTGAGCAGAGTGGAATTATATTAATAGTAAGATACCAGGTCAACACAGTAGAATAATTTTGAATATTCTTTTCTTCCTTCTTTTACCAATGTATTCCTTTCATTTGTACTCCTTCTTATATAAGCCACTTTAAAAGAGTCCTAGATTCATAAGTATACATTATCTAGCCCAAGGCAGACAGTGAAGCTATGTATGCATGTAAGTTTGCCAGATGAACATTTAGCTATATCCTTCTGGGAGAAAACAAGGATTATTCTCTATATGTAACAGTTTATCTCTGTTGTTGTTCGAGCAGCACAGGAGAGTCTGAAACAGGCGTAATGCTCTGAAATACAAAATAAAGTGCTAATAACTGTTGTCTTGATATCAGCATCTTGTTAAGTGAGGGATTAGTGTGATGCAGTGCTGCAGTGACCACATATGGAAAGGCCAATATCATCTGGAAGACAAGAATCTCTTTAGTAGGGGTTTTTGATTTATATATCTGTTGCCTGTTGTTTAAAAAATGAAAGTTTATGTAGACCTGTTCAGGGTCTCCTAAACTCGAGCTCAAGCTGTGAAGAAGAAGAAACATCTGCAGAGAAATGCTTCTAATTGCAACTAATTTTAAAAGTCCCAGATTAGACTGCTAAGAAGAAATTCCTCTCTACACTGCTTATATCAGGCTGGATAGGAGGAATAACAGTCATTCTGTAAATATATTTGCAAGTGCAATTTTAATTTTAGCATCCTGTTTCAAGGTAGGGTAGTTAAAAGACTGTCAAATGCATCAATTGTGTATTACAATAGTCTTTAAAAATATTCATTTTTCAAATAATGAAGAAGTCTAAGACTGCGAAATTTTAGTTTAAAATCTAGACATTGATATCTTACAATTTTTTGACACCAACTTTATGTTTTAGTCGGAGAATAGGAATTTAAAAGAATTGTGAAATTCTTAATTCTTAATTTCATAATTCTTATGAAATTCTTGTTACAAATTATAAACTAGTCACTAGTCACAAATGATATTTCTACATCAGTCATTAGAGTTTTACTAAGAAAGCCATTCTTTCCCAAATGGATTTTTTTTGAGAGAGTAACTTCTTTACAGTAACACAGAGCTTAAAAATACAGTGTCCAAGTAATGCACTCACTCTTGACTTGCAAAGCATTGTATTTAAAATATTAACAATATCTTCTATTTTAAAAATGTTTAATTATGTCTCCTACTGGAAATTTTTTGTATTCATTTCCTGGTCTGTAAAATATATTCACTTCTAGTCTCTCTGAAGTTTTTTTCCTATTACTTTTCTCCTGTCAATAACATTAAATGAGTTTAAAGGGCAGGAACTGGGACTTAATTTAGACAGGATAGAAGTTAAGTTTTGAATACAGTTGTTATAATGTTATTAACATTAACTGCCAAATACATTCACAGAATCTTCATTCACTGGATGTTGTCAAGGGCTCTTGAAACTACAGCCTGTCCTTAATAGTTTAGAACCACGCTAAATTCACTAGAGCTACCAATGGAGACCTGTTGTCTGTTCTTAATTCTGCTTTCCATAATTAGATAAGTCTTTTTGTAGACACAGGAGTCTATAATGGCTTCTGTTTCCATCTGAGTGCAACTGTGATGAGAATGGACCAATCTATTTCTCTTTTGAGTAAGAAGTGGCTTTCAAATTGGCCTGAAAAATATTTCTCAAGTTTGTAGCAGAAGATTGTTGCAGTAAAGCAGTTCAATTCATCTGAAGAAATTAAGGCTAGTGGCAATGAAAATGATCCTCTTATCACCTTTTTGCATGGTGGCTTGAGAAAAATTTTTGTCTTATTTCCAACGTCATGTTTGCTCTGGTTTTGTGTCATCCAATTGAAGATAAAGATAAACCTATCTTCAAAACGGCAATGAAATCCCCTTCTGCATGAAACCATAATGAACTGTATTGTAGTAAAACAGGCAAGGAGGTAAGCAAAGCTGCATGCAGCAACTATGCAGATGAGGAGATAGAGAGCTACTGGCTCACTGTGCAACACATAGCATGTACAGCATCAGGCAGTGTTAATGGAGGAATTAACCTTCCAGCCTGCTGCAGATCTGAGCATGATGGACTAAAATTGTGGAGTGGCAATGAAATGAGAAAACCTTTTAACTCCGTTATTCTATCTGGGTTTTTGTTGGGCTGAAGGGTTTCTCAGTGGCACATGGCAGCAGTGGTATTGGGTTAAAAATTCCTACGCCAATGCTCTATACTATCAGTGGGTTATAGGCTTAGGGCACAGCCCTAACATCTAGTACATGGTATGCAATAAAGGCAGATGCATTTTAGGAGGCATCCATCTTCCAGCACTTCTGGTGAGCAGACCTGGATCCTCTTGAGTGGCAGGATCTGTAAGTATGGATTACAGAGACTGAGCCGATGTTTCTGTCAAGTGGAGGTAGTACAGATAATGAAAAATATTTTATAATGGTGTGTTGGTTAAGCGTATGAATGGAACTGCCATGGAAGTAGTGAAGTGTCAGGCATTGAAATTCCTGTTGCAGGGGCTGTTGTTGATTCTGATTTGAAGCAAGTTGATGCACTGGATGCCCCCACAAAGTTCCCTCACCCCTGTTCTATTAAACAGATACTGTTCCTTTGCGGTGTGTTGGGGTAGGCCAGAAAACAGCAAACGAAGGAAAAAACTAGAATTTAAAAAAAGAATAGAAAAAGAAGCAGCATTGAATATTCCTAGCGCATGTATGAAAATGCCTGCCTGTCAAACTGTTCTGGCTGGTAGCTCCAAAAGGAAGACAGAAAGTTTCTTGGCTGAATAACACTGCACTGGTAGAAACAGAAATTTATAAGTTGGTTCTTCTTTAATTTTTAAAATTCTGGATTCTCAAGGAAAAAAAAACCACCTCCAACACCTTAATATTGTTTTTCTTATTTTCCTCAAACTTTTCTCTAATAGGCTTCCTTTTCATGGTAGTTCTGAACAAATTCATGTCATAGCAACAGCTGTTAGGGAAAAAGCTGAACCCAAGGCTCCATTTTCTATTATACAGTAGTTTCCATTCTTTGCAGAAGAATTTCATCAGTTACCCAGTACAAAGAGAAATACTGAAGAAGATGGCCTGGGGAAGAGCACAATGCTTTTTTTCTCAGCTGTAAAAGGCCCATAAATGCACCAAGAAATCTGCAGTCTGCAGAATTTGAATTCAATATATTGTCCTTTTTTCAGGTTTGGAGGAAATATGTGAACCAAAATTTAAAACCAAGAACAAATCTTCAAATTTGCCTCCTACTATTTCCTTTCTGATATATCTTCTGTCTTGAGAATAAACCTAAACAAATGAAAAATACCATTTGATATTTAAAGAAGTTAGAGCTTTGTTAAAGTTGAATCTGCACTTGCAATGAGACTGTGTAATGCTGTATAAATGGACTAGATCAGGCGTAAAGGCAGCTACTACCTAATTCAACATCTGTTGATCCATTTTACATTCCTCTAAGAGACAAAGTGATCCCCAGTGCGCTATGCTTCCCCTCTGCCAATACTTAATGCACTTATATTAATCTGGTATTCTGCAGATGAAGCTACATCTATACTTTTTTTAATCTGAGTTAATTAAAATGTGTGCAAGGCAGTTTCAATGTTAACTTCAGTTATCAACTTCTACTTGTGAATTGTTCTTCATTTGAAATAATCCTATTAGATTACACCGAATGTGTACTTTAAAAAAACCTTCATCTTTAGGAACAACAATAATGACAGAATATGGCAGCATTTAGAAGAGCTGCTTATGCAAATCTAACTAGGAGAGCAAAACAAACCACTTTATCAGGTTTCTTATTTTCTGTGCTCTAATGAAGAGTTTGATATGGTCATTTCAATGTTTATATTTGCAAGCCCTAGAAGTTTAAGTAGCTTTTAGCACATCTACTTAATGAACACTAAAGATGCTCATTAGTGAGCTTCAGATATAACCTTTTCCTTGGCATTTTAGGTTAAGGGTGAAAGAGAAAATTTTTTATGGAGAGGTTCAGTAAAAATCTAGCAAATTGTTTTGTGAGCAAAGAAGATATGAGGCTCAGTTTTCTAGGGGTTTCTGTCAATCACCTTTCGATCCTGGCAAAATCCCTTCTGCCCTCTCTTCCCCTATGTTGCTTACAAGGCACCATGGCAGTGCTTTTAGTTTGTCCTTGCTTTTTTTGGATCCCTTTCTGCTATAGTCTCTACAATTCCCCTTTCTTTCCCCCAGAACTATGCTATAATAACCATTCAGATGTCCACACTCGCACTATGCTCCCTGGTGCAATACAGCCCTGTTCTGGCCTAGCTACTCTCAGGGAGAAGGCAGCTCGTTTCAACCTGGGTCAGATCAGTGCCAAAGCCAATGGATGGGGTGGCTGTGTTGCAGTCCCCATCCCCAGGTAGGCTCCAGCATCCCTGAGGGACCACTGGTATCTCCTGCCTTTTCCTTCTTTTTCCAAGTGACTCTCTCTTCTCTGCCTGGGCAGCATATTTCACAAGGCTTTGGAGAATGTGATTATCTTTGAGACTATTGCTTCCTGTGATGTTTGATTGAGGTAGCTTAATGGCTTTAAAGAATGCTAGTGGAGGAACTGATGGACAGGTGAACAGACTGTTGCCATTAAGCATCATTGTTCAATGCCATAAACATAATTTTCCGCAGAAACCATAGTAATCGTCAGTCATTCTCATGACAATAAAAAATGTCAACTTCTCAGCCTTTCTCTTAATGAAAATTCAGTTTCACACAATGAATTGGCCTTGAGTTTAATTTAAGGAAAATTACATCCAAACCAATAAAGCTGCCTTAGAAACCTGTCTAGACTGGCCAGCAGAAGTACCTGCAGTGTCAGGTGTTAACCTTGTTTTTCACTTTTAGAAACAAATACGATTCTAATCTGATAAGATTTCTTTGTTAATATTTTCAATGTTAAATCATAAAAAAAAACACTTTTGATTTTGTGATTGGTCTACAACAGATCAAAAATTCATGTGATTGTTCATATACAAAAATACATTAATTTCCTCTAGAACATAACCTGACAGTATACATTCATCAACCACACTTCTGTATTATTTCTATGGCATGTAAAGCTACCTGCTTTGAAGAACTTGGTGATTGTCCTTTTAGTAACAGTTTCCTTTCACTTTAATAATATATTCTGTCTATGGATTGCATATACAACTGGAATATAATTTTTCAATTTGCAGTGCAGTTGCTTTTAAAATAAAATTAACAAATTCAATTGCAAATGACATTGGATTGGTTTTTTTCAGGAAGTTTGTTCACACTTTTCCTCAAAGAAAAGTACTTTATGTTACTTTTGAAAAGCATGCCTACTTTAATGAAAGTAATTCCATTGAGGTCTTTTCAAATATCCATGCTTACCAGAGTATATGAATACAACATCTGACTATATTCCTTCTGTTCATACTTGTAGGAGAGGACAAAAATATGGCAAAACCTGATTTATCTTCCTTACAGTGTTTGTGTGCTTAGTATTTCCAAGACAACTCTACTTTTACACCTTACAAAGATGCCAGCAGAAAACAGTATAAAATGAGCAGTGATAAGCATTGAGATTTCATAGTGAGGGCTCTGGGCTGAGGTTTCCATTCACAGTTTCCTCAGCTTTGGTGCTGGGCAAGGTGAAGAATTGCTGCTTTCTACCACTCTCTGTTTCTCCCTTGATGTTTAAGTTAGTATTTTTTTTTTTTTAGTATTGGGGCAATTTGTTTTCAGGCATTGAAAGCTTTGGCCCCCCTCTTAGTTGTTTCATGAAAATGTCATTGCCATATAATAAAAGAATAAGGAATTGCAGCTAAAGAGATCAAGGTTATATTTATATTGGTTAATTTTCCCACAGAAACATTATTTAGTTCAATCCGATATAAACATTTGATTCCTTTATTATTCTAGACTTTCAAGGAAGTCATGAAGCTGTATAAAAGAAAGAATGTAATATAATTCTCTGCTTTCTTAATATATTGTATTTTCATTGTTCCCTTTGAGAATTGCATTTCAAATACTGGGACTATCTGTTCATACGCAAATCCACTTCCCCGCTGCCACTATGATAGGCTATTACTGAGAATCGTTAGTACTTGATTTGAGAATGCAAAAAAATATTTTGTTGCAAGTCTTTGACAGAGGCTTGAATTCAAGGCTTCTGACCCATGGTTCACAGTATGTACAGAAAGCCCCACAGAATGTACAGTAAGGTCAGAAATGTGACCAGGTTTGCTTAATTGACTGCTGTTAGATTAGAACATAATTCCTAGAATGCACATCGGCTCTAATCGTTTGGTCACATAAAATACCTGCTTAGTCTATCTGTCTCTCTTGCAGTGATAGGATATTCCTCCTTTTTGTTTAAAATTAAAAAAAAAAAAAAAGGAGCGAAAACAAGAGGCAAATGAAATAGCAAAGAATAGAAATAAGACAAAGCACAGCACTGAAATGCTCATTGAAAATAATATTTTTCTTGCAACATCTTTCAAGCAAATAAATGTAATAGAGTTACATTTTGAAAGAGTTTCTTTAATTGCAGAGATATTCTGTTGTTACACTGCAGCAGCACACAAAAGGTAAAATGTGCATCACTGGTAAAAGACATGTCCTCTTGGTATTCTTCAAATAATGTTCCAGCATTTCAATTAATGTTTTGTTTCTAAGTTAAGCTAGATAAGGAGGCTCCATTTTCTTTTCACAAGCTGCAGTGTTTCATTGTGCCTTTTACTGGTTGTCCTTTTTGATTAATTGCTTCTCTTTCCTTCTTTTCCATGAGCCCATCATTTAAATATCCTTAGTTCAGATGCACATAAATCACTGGGAGTCCTGGAGCGGGACAAGAACACTTACATTTTCAATTAGTTTCCACATCTAACTGCTGCTTTTAGTAGTGTCTACAACAACGCATCACACCAAACATAGCACCATTTCTGATCTCAGAGCTATGGATAGACAGTGAAGGGCACCACACAAGAATACATAGATATCATTGTATCTGTATTTTTTTATATGGGTAGGACAACAATATGAAGAGATTTTGTTGCAGACAAGTGTTTCCTTATAGACTTTGTACATAATGGCTACTACATAGGCATTTGACAATTTCACATTGTCTTCTTACAGAAGTGGATTCTGTCTGCTCTCAGTGATTTAGTCTTATTGTACTCTGCAGCATGGTCCAAACAGATGCCTCAAAATTAATGCAAAACCATTTTTCAATTCTTAAATAAAGTAGTGGAAAACTACTAAGCACATGTAGGAGAATGGAGGTAAAAAACTTAACGCAAATTAAAAGTAACATACAAATGAAGTTCATATGAAGTTTGAAGCACATTTTAGTGACATTTGGTTGTGCAGTCTTGGTGCCAACATTGAAGCCCTGACAGCAGCATCTCTTACCATGCTGTCTCCCCCACTTCCGATATTAATTGCATCTGTTTGAACCATTTTCTCTGGAAAGCTTAACAGAACCTTTTCTTCTTAGACTGACAAGCCTGTGATGTTGTCAGTGTTGTGGCTGGTAGATGTTGCTCTTTGTTTTGCAGATTGTGAAGTGCCTTCATTGAACAGCTGCACAGAGTCAGACTCAAGCCAGGACTTTGCAGAAATGCATGAGTACATAAATCTCTGGGGCCACTGACTCAGTCAGCCAAACAGTCAGATCAATTATGTGCCACAGTCTTTGTAATGAGATTTTCAGCTACATATTAACCCTTGGTAGCCTATTCTTTTTTATTTATTTATTTGTTTATATCTGAGTACTTAAAACATCATCTTTACAGTTGTTAAGTCTCTATTGTAAACTTTATGTAGTTATTGAATAGATCTTGTTTGTGTTGGAAAAATACATTTCAGTTTTTATGCTCACTCTTTATCTGGTTGTCAAGCTAAAAAAATTCAGCTACTGCTGTGGTTTTTGATAGCAGGGTTTTCATAAAATGCTTCTAGACCATATGGCCACAAAAAAAATTAAGACAAATATATCTTCCTTCCATAGGCCTTGGTTAGCCACCTAGTATCCTACAAATCCATTTGGAAAATGTCTAGTGGTCATTAAATTGAGGAAGGATATAAACCACTGACCTATTGCATCCCAGCACTATTTTTTTTTTCCTAAGTCAATGGCATTGCTAAGGCATTGGGAAGATTGAAAATGTATATATGAAAGAGCATCAGAGCAGTATCAAGAAGTATTGGCTTCCGTAGGACTGAGAATGGTGCCATATGATGTAGCTTTATAACATATCTTTAACTACAAGGAGAAAATTTTCCAAATCTAATTTACGTGCAGAAATGTGACAAAAGCAGACATTTAAAGGAAAATAAAACATTTGAGCTTTTGATTACATGTCACAGCTCTTTTCATGTTTTGCATCTACACCCTGGACAAAAGTTTACCTGTGTTTTTCTACACTCATTTCTAGCAGTCTTGGGCAGTTTTCTCTGAGCAAGGGCCATGAGTACACATAAGGGAAATTCAGAACATTCTAGCCTATAATATGCATATTTACTTAATTTCAATAGCTACATGGTATTTCTCCTTTTAAATTTCAGGAGTATGCAATCGACTTAAGTTTCAGGAGAGATTTTCCACTGATTTGTATTTTATAAACTATGCGGTAGAGGGGAAGAAAGGTATTTTGAGAATGCACAAAGTAGAATATTTTAGAAAAACTGATTCAACATCTAAGCAGAAAATTACAGATATGCCCTAGCAAGCTTTCAGAATCTGTGCTCATTAACCAAAGACTGTAATGAGTGAGGACATGCCCACTTCTCAAGGAATATAATGATATTTGCATTCAGAATAAAGCCATGTTGAAGTTACCCAGGCTCAATTCCTGGTAATAGGTGTCTGAAGTCTGGTGAAATGACAGGATGGTAGCAAAACTCTTAATGATGATTTACGTCAAGATGTTGCAATATTGTGTGGAAGTGCTTTTTTGGCAGGTTTCCAGTCCTATAAGATAGTTGCATTCCAATTGTGTTCAGAATTACTAAGGAGCACAATTGATCCTGCAGAGTGGTGGAGACATTACACCAGCACGACATCTTAGCATAGTGCTTTTCCATTATTTCTCCCTTGCTTGAGAATGGAAAGTTCTCAGTGGCCAAAGTTAAAAAAACAGAAGTAGAGCACTGCAAACCTGTCTCCACTCCTCATCAGTGGCATTTTTTGTTCCTTTCCACCAAGTGGAATGCTTTACTCTTAGCCCCTATTTTCATGAAGAGTCATATCGATGGGTGCAATGCATAGTTGAAGTTGGGATCAGTCTAGGAAAGGCTCACTAAGTTCTGTATGATAATCACACATCAGCGAAGCACATCTCCTGGGTCAAAAGAGTATTGATTGGATAGCAACCTTCAATCTCTTAGGAACGAGGTGCAAGTATCTCAAGAAACCATGAGAAGGTTTTGTACAAAATTGATGTCTATCTTCGCCTGTGCCCCTTACGGGGTAATGGCTTTGCATTTCATGTCAATGTCTTTCTTTATGGATTTTATCAGTACAGTCTCCTCTGAAACTATCTGTATTTTGGCTCTGATTAATATCTTATTTTTACCCTTCTTCAGTGTTACTGAGGTCTTACAGCCTTGAGTTAACCTGTGTAAGTATTAGTGTTCCTGTTTTATAACAGGACATAGAGGTGCATAATATAAATACACAGAAAACCACAATAAAGCACTACAGATTGGCAAAAACTTGCCACATGATTGGATGATGTTATGGAGAGTGGTGGCTTGGAGACAAACTAAATTGAATAAACAAACATAACTTAAGAGGCAGAGGAATCTTCATCTCCTGCCAACTGTTCTGATGTCAGCTAATTCTTACAACTACCATTCAAGGCAGAATGTTTCCTGCAAACTCTACTAAGACAAGGCCTTTTTGTTTGTTTTTAACCTGCTATTTATATAGAGAGGTGTTTTAGCACTGCCTTACATCAGTTAAAATGGAATTTGTCCAGTTCTGTGCACTGTAGGCAAATGCTCTTGTTACTGTATCTTTCTCAGTCATATAGTAAGGGCTGAAGAGGCAGAAACAATTCTGAAAATGCCGTAAGCTGCTTCTTGTGAATGCACTTTACTCTTTTGCCACTGTTCATTATAACTATTGGAACAGTCATAACTTCTGAATAGTTGAGACAGTCCCCTGAAGGAGAGGATATAGGGTGACTATGTAGAAAATTTATAATGGTCAATTTAGTTGACCATTCAACTCTGGTTCTGTATAGCTTCTCTTCTACCCTGTTAGACTTCATAAAATATGAATGGATAATGAGTGATTTTGTCTTATTCATGTCTCTGTTTTATTTGGTTGGCCCAGTATCCTTCCCAGTAAAGAAGATTGAAGTGCATTCCTTTGTGTTCAGCTCAAGATACAGGCGTGCCATTCCCATTAGGCCCAGTAGTGGCAGAAGCCTACTGGTTTCCAAGACCATACAGGTTTTAATATTTATCTACTAGGGAGGCAAGAGAGATTCTTATTTCATAGTCATAGATAGACCAGTAATTAGACATTCTTCACTACTTCTAGCGCCTGCCAAGATTAGATGGATTACATGACTGGACTACTGGGTACCTGCAGTTCTCCTATTAGGGATACTGCTTTAATTTTCATATATGATTAAGTCTGTTCATCTCTTCTTCATTTTAAGTATTAACTTCTTGGCTGCATCGGCTACTGTGCATCGCCTCATCCTAATACAGCCCTATATCAGGCCAAATGAAAGTCAGATTTCAGACAGACCGTTTCAAACCATGCACACAACGACTTACAAATTTCCCTTACCTTTCCCCCACACCTACCTCCATGCCAGCATTTCTAAATATTCTGATTTAAAACTAATTTTTATGGGTTCTTTTTTTCCTATCAGGCCTCATATATTAGCATCTCCATGTCAAGGAAACAAACCTACAGCTCTGTTGATATTCTGCAGAGCATACAAAAAATTACATGAAAGCCTGACTTGTCATTACTAAACCTCAAATTTTGGAAACATATCATACCATACCATTGTCTGAAGTATGAGGATACACAAACTTCCTCCTTAATGAAAAGTAAACTGCAGTGCTGTGCAAGAGTGTGTTTGATGGTATTTGAGAGCAAATTATTTTCTATGCAAGATCAGTTCTTCTTTCAGCTGTCCTGGGGATTGTCTGAATAGCAGATACTGCCACTGGAGTGACTGAAGACCTGATTTTATAAGGTCTTCAGATAAATATCAATGCCAGCACAGTGAGGAGTTACGTGTCTGTGCTTACAAACCCCCTCCACTGTGTCAGAGGAAATGTGTCTTTAGAAAATGCTTTGTTCCTTCTCATCACAGTTTTAAGTGCCAGCAGACCGAGTCTAATGTGTTTGCAAAATACATCTGTTGAACACTGCTACTTTCTTCTCCCACTGAACTGGTGATCCTCAAGGGCTAATTGCCCTTGTGGCTAGAGAGCCACACACCTTTGTTAAGTTGCCTCAATCATGGCCTGACACACTTCAGCTATTTAATTTCCAAATTCCTTCTTCAGAAATTACCAGCAGCTGACCTGCTGAGACTAGGTTTGTAGACTATCTAACTATCTATACAGGCTAAAAATAACACTGCTTTTCCCATGTGATATTAATAATTTAATCACAGAAAAGACAAGTGTTCTATTTTGTGCTACTGGAATTTCACAGTAATACAACAGAGAAGAACTCTGGAAACATTATTTCTGCAACGGTTTAAAATAATGTTTTTCATCCAGTTTTGTAAAAATGTCTAACAGAGCTTCCTCAGCTACGTAATTTATCTGAACTTTTCTCTTTTTTTTCAGTTTCAGCAGTATCTCACCATTATTCTAATGTGTAGCACTACAATAGAGGGGCTCAAATCCTAGATAACACTGACAGTTAAACTTGGTAATGCCAGGGCAGAAAAAATATAAGTGCAATAATAAGGTATTTAAGTGATGCAAGCTTCAAAATATTTCCAGTACTTAAAATTTTGCTTTAGCTTAGACTTGGGAAATACTCAACAACAGCATGTGATAGTAAAAGTCTCCCTGCAATAGTTTTAAGCTTTATTTGTTTTGAGTACGGTAACAGTGCCACCATGTGACAATTTAGAGCAATCATGCTTGTTAGTTACTGTAAGTATTTCAAACAAAAACATTGAGAATGAAGGCTAGAAAGCTGACTTCTGACCAAAGGTGGTGTGTTAAAACAGAAATAAGAAAAGCTATAAAATAATATAAATTATTATTCAGAAGAATCTATGAAGTCTATGAATTACTGTAAATTCCTTAGTTTGCTTTCTCTCCTATCCTTAAAGTATATTTCTGCATCTCCTCCCTCCTTTGATCTACTAAAAGACAGAAATCTATGAAAATTCGGGTTTTGGCAATTTATGACACTGCCATGAAATTAGTTCCTCTTATTCATACTGAATGACTAACAAAAATTGTCAAAATGCTCAGTCTTTAGCTAACCATGCCATAAAATCACAGTATTTGATTGGATTTTCTTTGTCAACTTTAGTGTCTTAGAAAGGTGTTCGTAAGCTTATTCCTCTAGTATATATAAACCGTCTCCTTGCCAGCCAGTGCTTGTATAGAGCCTCTGGGCACCCGTGTTTTTCATTGCCCACATTGGGCTTTAGTGTAACACGTATGAATCTGTAGAGATCTGTCATGTTCCTTGTAGCCCGTGTTGTGGAAAGTTAAGCAAATCATCCCCATAAATCTGCTCTCAAGTAACATATCTACTGTAGTAACATATCCTTGTGTTTGAAGATACTTGCTGTTTATCAGGTACTATACATTTATAAAATTCATCTTAATGTGGACAGGTTTCCCTCTATATATTCAGAAAGTCTATGACAAGTGTTCTCTCCTTTGGAGCAAGAATTTTAAAATATCCATTTGATATATTAATATTATGGAGCTGTTTTGTGAGACAAGATTTTGTTGACATTGAGTTCAACTCATAAATTAGTGATTGGATATAGATTAGCGTCTTGTACATTTTGATTTTGCTCCACTGTGTGCTCCTGTGTTTCTGTAATCAGTAATTGCCATGTCTGTGATTCACTTGGCCTTTTCCAGCAGCCAGGAAAGCAGGAGGGTGGTATTTAGCACAAAGGTTGCTGCAGCAGCTTCAGATTCAGCCATGACAGATTTTGGGTTGCTCTACAGTACATTATTTCCAAGATGCATTTAGGCCAAATGATTTGCAATTCATAAAACATTGGGACTTGTCCCCATTCTCAAGATTAATGACTCTTAAATACAGCATAGCCAGGGAGCAAGGGTGAAGGTCGGCTCCAGGTTGCTGAGCAGTGCACTGAATGCAGCCATGTAGGGCTGCTGTGCCTTTGCTACTGTGCCATAAATCAGGGGAGAAGGAGATTGAATTACAGCCAAGAACACAATTTCATTTAGTTTCAAGACTTATGTACAAAAGGAATGAAAGCCACTTTGTGAGCTAAATTCAGCGCTGCTTTAATGGCTCCATTTTCTAGATTAGCTCATGACCTGGGAAAAAGGATATGTTAAGTATAGGAATAAATCCAAACTTGCTCTGCATTTGAAATATATTTGTTTTGCTGATCTAGCACTGGAATAGATGGGAGGAGCAACCTCCAGAAAGATGTGTTGCAGCTTGGACTTTTTTTCTACAAATTGCTTTTTATAATCCTGACATTCCCCTTTATCATTAATTCAGCAGATACATTAAATCACAAGATAAATTGCAGCAGCTAATACAGTATGTAGAGAAAAAGATGGAATAAAAGCAATAAAAACTGTAATGAACATTTCACTTGACATGTGTTTTGAGGTATTTTGAGGTATTCAAAATATTCAGGTATTTTGAGGAGTAAAAAAGGTGTTTTGTAGGTTGTCACAATGACAGTGGCATGAACAGTGCATCTATTGCTTTAAATTAAGTGTAGTACGGTTCACTTATATTAATAAATGATAATTAAAAAATAAATTACCAACAGCATTTTCCAGGACTAGCTACAGAGCACAAGATGTTGCTGTTGCTTTATAACAGGTATAAAGCCAGGTTGATTTCATTTACTGCAGAACTGCCCTTTGTACAGAACAATCCCATAAAACATGAACTAGAGCAATGAAAGGCAGATTACCTGACTATACTGGTGGCTTTGTGTATTTCTGGAACAGTTTCTAATAACAAAAGCTGGTACCTTGACAGATACTGAACTTTCTGAAAGATGAAAACTCCCATCCTGTGCTCCCTTCCCTGCAGCACTTGCAGTTGCACAGCTGCCCAGAGAGTCAGATCAACTCACTGATCAGACCAAAAAGTATCATTTTACAAATTCTGCATCAAGTGATTTTGTTCTATATTTTAAATTATGTAATGAAGAATATGATTCTAATGATTAGAATAAAATATGTTTACAACAGCCAAAACACACGTGTGGTTTCTGATTGCCTAATTAACACACTGTAAACATTTTCTTATTTATTTCCTTCCCTTCACAATTTAGATGTAAAATACATCCATATTATTTAAGATTTGAAATCCCATAAAATCAAATGTTAATATTTTCCAAAAATCAATGAAGAGTGAATTCTAATACACTTTTATGCCTTTGGTTTTGGTTTGTTTACATGTTTATTCTTAAATTTTAATTCCAGGTTTTATTTTGGAATAAAAATTAACATTAACTTTTAGACATCCTTGTTTAGTTGGAGGGACATTTGGAGCACTAAACTATGTCTATATGGAGCCTTTCTTGAAAAAAATAATGTGGGATTCCAAGATCATCGTCAATACTCTTACTGATTTTATCCCTTTCTCCCTGGGGTAAAGGTGGCAGTGCTAAACAAGGCTGTAGAGCAAACTGATATAATTTCAGAAACATAGGATGTCCATAGGAGACCAGAAATAAATACATTCTCACATCTTGCTGATCAAGATGTTTCACCAAACCATTGATAAAGAATAAAAATAAATTGACAGGATTTTTCATGTGGTAGTATGCAAGTACTTTAATATGAGAAAGAATTTTTTTTCCAATAATGTGTTTATGATCCACAGCATAGAATCTTTAAATTCCAAAACACACTTTAGATTTCTCAGATAAATACCTCCCTTGGAGAGCTATTTAAAAGGCCATTTGGTATGATGTTCTTCCAGTTGCTTACTGACATTCAGACAGATTCAATCAACCATGTCTTTTGCCTAGAAAAATCAGATAGCAAATAATATATCAGATTAACCCAGTACATCAGTTCTTTGATTAGCCAAGATTTCATTTTCTTCCAGTAACGTCTTCTGTCCTTTACCATTATTCTTATCTTCCACTCATCTTTTAATAAGTTATCCTTGGAAATTTTACTTGAAAATTTCCACTGTACTGAAGCCAGAATAAAAGGCCAGGTAGTTACCCAAATAATACTTTTCCCTTTCTTAAGATAAATTCTTAGTTTTCTTACAATTATAACATTTCAAGAGTCCAGTGATAATACACCAACCAACCAGATATTTTATTAAAATGCTGAACTACGAGCCCTCCAGTTTCACATAGGTGATTCTTATTAAGTGTTGAAATCAGCTTTGTAGAAACAGCTAATATTAAGGAAAGCTATGCAATTCCATAAAATATATAATACGAGTGTAGATTTTTAAGTCTCTCCAATTCCATTGTTCATAAAAAACCTATTTCTTTGTATATGTATTCTTATGCATGGTGATGATGTCCCTGTTTGGTTCACATAACTGCCTTAATACAGGTTTTGCTAAGAGAATTGAAAGAAGCTTCTTCATCCCTGCATAAGAAAGTCTTTCATCCATAACACAGCCATTTTCCAGCTTGACTAGTCAGATGCAAGAGGCTAAAAGTCATAGTGTAAAATTATTTTTTAGATGATCGATATTTGTGGAAATATATCAGTCAGGCTTCATTTAAATATAGGTATAATTTTGCATCTCCAAGAAGCAGCATATATAGGATAACACGTATAATACTCCTTATTTGTCTACATTTCATGAATTTCTGCTTCCACAGGATGGAGTTTCAGCATGGGCTCTGCCTACCAGTTCCACAGCTGGCGAGTATTTGTGATTGTCTGTGCGTTGCCCTGTGTCTCTTCTGTGGTTGCCCTCACCTTTATGCCGGAAAGCCCACGGTTCCTGCTGGAGGTATAACTTTCCAAATGGTTTCTAGATTCCAGTTAAAATTATTTCTGTTTTATATCATGACCTCTACCAAACAGGTATTTAGATGGTTCAGGGACTATACTGAGTAACTTAATTTCCATATGTGTTGTGCTGAAATCTTTTGTTCTAATATTTAGATTGGAAAACATGATGAAGCTTGGATGATACTCAAGCAAATTCATGACACGAACATGCGCGCTCGTGGTCAGCCCGAGAAAGTCTTCACTGTGAGTACTGCTTTTAAAGCTAATCACCTATCACATCAGCAACCCTGCTGACTGGTGAGGTCTGGAGGTCTTAAGCAATCAATATTAATATTCTAAATGACTAAGCCAATTTTTTGCACTCTAAATACCTAAATGATTGTGCCTAATCCGAAATACCTAAAATATTGTGAATTCCTACTGAACTTGTTATATATACAACATCTACTAAGATATCAGCCTTTGGCCAGGATATTCACGGGTGTATGAACCCATAGCATGATAATTTTATCTGGTGTACCAAGATACTTAATAGAGTCCATCTGTGTTATATTTATTAATATTTCACCCTTAGTAATAACAGTAGGCACATAGAAGTCCAAATTAGTTAGCTGTTGTGTTTTTTAGGATTTGGAATTTTTTTTCCATTTTTATCAGGTAAAATAATGATTTTAAAAACTACATTTTCACTTCTATGAAATACTAATTTCAAACATTTAATATTCTCAAAATGTCTTGGAAGCTCAAATTCATTTTGTTGAGGCCTAATTATAAAGCCCTATTTAAAGTATTGATGGGTTGTTTCTATTGGAAGAGAAATTGCCAATTCAAAAATGGAATGTTTTTATGGCATCTTCCTCATTTATGAAGACTATACACAACAATCTTGTCTTCCTGGATACAGTGGGATCAAACAGCACTTTCTTTGAAATCCAGTCGGCCTCTCCAGCTTGTACAGTGCTGTGGTAGTATGTGCACTCTGCTCCCTCAGAGCCATGTGTGGGATGTTTTTCCTCTTCCAGAAGCTTTCTTCTTACTATAATGCACATATAATTTAATTAAGAAATCCTCTTAAAGGTTCTCTTTAGGAATGACCATCTGACCACATAACTTTATTCCACTGAGACTTGCAGTTTGTTGCCTTGGATGTAGTTTCTATTGCTTCCATTTAAATTTTTCCACAAAGAAGCACAAGAATTCCTGTATTTTTCTTGAGAGAAGGCTGGTTAGCACACTTACCATGACAAATCCACATTTATCGGTACACTGGTGACCTACCTCTAATCCCACCTAATCTAATATTTTATTTTATGATTTAATTTATGAGTAAAGGGATTTGCCTAACGCCATACAGCTATGGCGGAATTTCACAATTGGCTCTTGCTGATCCGAGCTGCTTTCAGACAGAATAAGCCTGCTCCTGGTAACTCCAGGGGAGGTTTTTTTGCCACTATTGATATTCATTGACTCATTTCTCCGTCAGCCACAGCACTGGCCCTGTCCCCCTTTAGTATTGGTTTGGGCACAAGGAATAAGACAGAAATGTGCTGGGAGAAAATGTGGGAGGAAGGACAAGCCTCTCACGTCACTTTGATGTAATTGTAATCAGGTCCTAAAGCAGCTGTGGAGAAGAAAACAAAGCACATGCTTGTTGTTTCCAGCTCATGTGATCTAACAAGTCTTTGTCTCTGTGGTTGTTAAAATGTGGCACTCAACCACTTTATCTACAGTTATTTTTGTAAATTGATCAGCCATTAATTTTGCCAGTTTCTGCCTTGAGCATTAGGGAAACTCAACCCCATATATCAAGTTGAGATTAGAAATACTGTGCTGTGTGTCAAGGTTAGACATGTACAGACATCCCTATTTTTAGCTACCATTAATATGATTAGAAAATGCATCATTCTCTTCTTATTGTAAAACATCACCACTTCATCTCATAAAACCCAGAAAGCAAAGAATTTATGAATAATTTTTTTGACATATCCTTTTTGTTTCTTTTTTTTTTCTAAATTAATCCTTGATATTGTGATATTTTGTCTCAGTAATTTATTCACATAATTCTCCTAAGCTTTCTGTACTTCTCCTCTGCTTATCCAATGCCATTCCATGACTTAACACTTTACTAATTTCCTCCACTTCCTGTTGTTAGTTACATCAGACACATTTTGATAGTATGTTTTCTGACTCTAAGGATGATGTAACTTTTTCTCCATTACTAATATAGTTTTTTCTGTAGTGTGATTTTCTTTTATGCATTTTCCTGTATTGTATTGATTTAGTATTTTTCTAGAAGCTTTTTTTCACAAGTTATGTTTATTCTTTTTACTTATATTATTGAGGGGATTATCTTCAAGCCTTTAGAAAGAGACAGCATCAACTGACAAGCAGTTGGGTTTAGAGTTAATCCAAAATGGAGTATTCTGGTTCCTGAATTAGTTGAGTGGGTGGCTCTTCATACTTTGGAGAATTTCTCCTGAAAGCAGTGACACTAACAGAGATGGTAATAAATTGAAAGTATCGTCAAACATGGAACTACCGAAGTTAAATGTTTATGTACATGCTTTATTATCTTCCTGGGCTTTTAAAATACATATTCATTAGATCTCTTGGTTTAAAGATGTAAAAAAAAAAAAAAGCTTTGCATCCTTAAAACCAAAATTTTCTCTACTTCTCCATTGCCATGTATTAATTCTTTTTCCTGCAAATATTTTTCTTTGCAAAAAGTCTTGATTTTTTAAAATTTAAAAACATTACATACGTCGAACCATTGCTTTTAAACAGAAGCATCATTTTCATTAAAATAGGTTTTCTTTTCTGAGTTTGGTTTTTTTTCATTCTTCATATACTGACATGCTGAATTTGCATGGTCCAGATGGACTGTTGTCCTGACTCAGTCGGACTTTTCATATGTTAAAGAACCACCAAGGCCAGGGAACTTTTGTCTGCAGTCACATACAGGGGTCCTAGGATACATGTTTCCCCCAGTCTCCACAGCTCCAACTGAGTCAGGTGCCCAGTATGGTGAAAAGGCTGTCCCTGTGCCCACAAGAGTGGGATTCAAAAGGCATCCCCTTTCTGCCCAGAGGAGTGGTATGTAAGGATTTCTGTATGTAGGAGATATCAGATAAGTTTTGAGGACTTGACTCAGTCTTTTGTGTAACACATTTCATAAAAGCAGTTTAAGAAAAGCTTGAGATCGATGGAATGATGAGACAGGATTACTGGACGAGGCATGACAAGAAGGCTACAGGCTTTAGAAAAAGTCATGATCTGGCAAAACAGTGAGCTGTAGTACTTCAGAAATGAGGGCAGTTGTACCTCAAACTGCTCAGTGGGCTTTCCTGTGTTCTTGTTCATGGGATGAGGCTGCTGTTGCATCTCAAACAGTATACATCTGTAAAAGCAGTAGGCTCAAAACTAGAGCTTTATCATCAGTATTGCTATTCCCTGATGTCCTGTAATCCAGTGTGATACATTGGAGGTGGGGGCAGGGGATGTGCCCATTCTGTTAAGAAGAAACACAAGCTATGGCTAACTTCAGAAACTGCAGCCAAACATCAGACACTCAGTCTCTTGCTCTCTCCTTCCTTCTGTGTCAGTCCCTTTCCCCATTTTATTCATTTTCTTTCTGTTCTCTCCTTGTCTTCTTTTGAGAAAAACTGTGGATGAATACAATGCCTTTTGTGATATCACTATGAAGCTGGGATCAGAGCAGAAACTAAAAGCAAAACCATACAGTAGTGTAAGTTTATCAGATCCTGTGTCTGGAAAGACCATGCAACACATCCTTGTTCTCCTACACAACTGAGTAAAAGTAAAAATTAGCATTGTAGGATGCATTACATTCTCTGTCACTGGTAATTCTGTATTTTTCCCTGATGTCTGTTTATCTCATTTCACTTTAGATAAGTAGGTGATTGTTCATAACAGCAATAACATGCTTGGTTCCAAATCATTCCACCTCATCTCTTCTCTCTTCTCTGTTTAACACTAGAGAAAATAACAAAATAATAAAAAGTTTGTCCAACTACTAATTCATGACATTTTGAATACTTCTATTTTCATTGCTGTGTCTTTAATCAAAAGGCTTCCAACAATGTTGTGATAGCAAGTCGAAAACAATTTGAGGGCAAATTCTGGACATGGTTAACTGGTGTTTTAAATTAATCCTATCCTTTGTAGCATCAGAGGTATATAGAACACCACTCTAGAAGAATATGGCAGCAACAGCTTATTGTAGCCAGAGGAACTTATTTCCTGCATATCTAGAGCTTTTCTGAAACAGTTGCATCCATAATGACTTTGGCATTACAATGTGCTACTATTCCTTTATAAATCTAAAGCATTTCTAGTGTAGACACAGGTTAAGTATCTGCTCATTTTTAGTAGACAGGGTGTAATAAACCCCACCAATACTCCTCCATAGGCAGTTCATGATTCTAGAAAATACAAATATTTTTGTTCTGTTTTTATTTCTAGGTTACCAGAATCAAAACACCAAAGCAGATAGATGAGCTCATAGAAATAGAGAGCGATACTGGAACTTGGTACAGGCGGTGTTTTGTAAGAATCCGCACAGAGCTGTATGGTGTAAGTAACATCTCTGTTCATTCTGTAACTGCGTTCCTCCTTTTTAATTAACTTTCAGAAATGAGATGGATTTGCTGAGTTCCTGCTGTTGATAGCTGCAATGCTACATTTTCCATGCAACTGAGGGAATCAGGAACCAGTGTAAGATTTTGGTTTCCTGACCCAGAAAAAAATGCAGGTGAATCACAGAGCTTTATCCCAGCTTCAGAGGAGGAAAATGCTGCATCCATCCTCACAGAAGTGATAGCTAATAATACATACTGATAGACATAAAAAGCACAAAATAACTATGTATTGAGAATGTGGATCAATATTCCACATGAATATATTAATGAATAAATTGCATAAACTAATGCCTTTATAAGGCATTGTATCTGCATGTACTTTTTAGGTATGTCAAATGTTTTACCAGAAAAATATTTTAGAGCTACTTCAGATTTTAATACAAGCTTGCTGGCACTGTGCTCATTATCCTTTTGTTACTTTTTTTGTAAAAACAAAATTGCATACTATCTTTGAGCCTTGCAATGAAAATTGAAAAAAGCCTCATTAATTAATATTTTAGAAGTTCAAAACTGTCTTTTCACAGCTATTAAAAGTCTGTCATTTTAAGCTGTCTAGAACTATGATGAAGTGTTGCAAACCAAGGTTTGTCACGTTTTCCCCATGGAAAAGAAAAAATTCCAGGAACTGTCTACTTTTACAGTTACTGACCAAAAATGGAGCACTTGAAGATTGAAATAATATGCTTCAGCATCTTACTAAACCATCTTTTAAGGAGTTGCAGCTTGGTTGGCTCACATCCTTGTTACCTCACTAGACTAGACCCTGGGTCAGAGCACTTTCTACATTGCATGATGGGTGTTGGGGCCTCCTAGAACTCAACTCTTCTCTTCTCTTCTCTTCTCTTCTCTTCTCTTCTCTTCTCTTCTCTTCTCTTCTCTTCTCTTCTCTTCTCTTCTCTTCTCTTCTCTTCTCTTCTCTTCTCTTCTCTTCTCTTCTCTTCTCTTCTCTTCTCTTCTCTTCTCTTCTCTTCTCTTCTCTTCTCTTCTCTCCTCTCCTCTCCTCTCCTCTCCTCTCCTCTCCTCTCCTCTCCTCTCCTCTCCTCTCCTCTCCTCTCCTCTCCTCTCCTCTCCTCTCCTCTCCTCTCCTCTCCTCTCCTCTCCTCTCCTCTCCTCTCCTCTCCTCTCCTCTCCTCTCCTCTCCTCTCCTCTCCTCTCCTCTCCTCTCCTCTCCTCTCCTCTCCTCTCCTCTCCTCTCCTCTCCTCTCCTCTCCTCTCCTCTCCTCTCCTCTCCTCTCCTCTCCTCTCCTCTCCTCTCCTCTCCTCTCCTCTCCTCTCCTCTTCTTGAAAGGAGAGAGGGGGAGAGATGAGAACACCATTATCAGTCAGCTCTACTATACTGTCTCTGACCTTGCGGTAGTCCTACATTATCCTCATATAGTTCAGGCATCAATTTCTAGCCATGGCAGGTTATGATCGATCACAATCTGATTGTATCCCTGTTTAATTATGGAATATAGTCTGTCTAATACTGGGAAGTGAGAAGGAAATATTTCTGAGAAAATCCTTGATTTATTTGAGAAAGTAAAATGAAGCTGGCTAGAGATTAGGAAAGTTTGAGGTGATCAGAGTAAGGTTGAATTAATGTATACAGTCCACGCTGGTTAGAAAATAATTGACATGAGCCTACAATATGTTCTTTCAGCTGAGAAAGCAAATCACATCCTGGGCTACATCAAAAGAAGTGTGGCCAGAGAGCTGATCTGCTGTCTCTCATGCCCTGCAGAAGCAATCAAAGAAGAATCAAAAATTTTCTAGCCTTTAAGAAAGTTGTTCAAAATAAAATGTAAATAAATGTGTTTTGTAACGATTTACAGATTTGGTTGACGTTTATGAGATGCTTCAACTACCCGGTGAAGGATAATACAATCAAACTTACAGCTGTATGGTTCACCCTGTCTTTTGGGTAAGAGTGGTTGAGATTAAACCATTTTTTATAGCCTTGACAGACATAAAAATCATCTGCATGTAAATTTCTGACACTATGATCATCCGTTTTATTCAGGATCTTTCCACAAAATGTTATATTTGTCAGTTAGTCTGTTCTTGGTTGAAACCGGACTGATCAGGAATAACTTTTTTGAACACTGACATCTTCTGGTGTCAGCATCTTTCAATAATTTTATTTTATGGAGCATTTTATTCTAATGGAGCAACAGCTCCATCACATAAGTGGCCAAGAGAGCTGCTCGTTCACACCTCACACAGATTTCTGAATGAGTGAGATTAGTGCCTGAAATTTTTCTGTGTTTTCACAGCTACTATGGCTTATCTGTCTGGTTTCCTGATGTCATTAAACATCTGCAGTCCGACGAATATGCATCCCGAGTGAAACATTTCCGCAATGAGGAGGTCTCACATTTTGTCTTCAACTTCACACTGGAAAATCAGATTCACAGCAATGGAGAATACATCAATGACAGGTTTAGAGATTTCCTAATATCTTGGCTTAGTTGGAATAAACAGATGCATGTTTTAAAGCTCATCCTAATAACCCAGTTTTTTCCATGAGGTAATGATAGATGGTTTTGTTACTTTTTAGTGAATATTTATTTCTGTTCTTAATTTCTTATGACTCATGAGCGTGGGGAGAAATGTACATGCCCTGGTGGTTCCTGTGTGAGGATCCACCATGCAAACCCAGCTTCCTTGTCATCCTGAAAAACAGACCAAAAAGCCTGAGTCAATTTTACTTCCTTTCACAGTGGGATTCAAAGGTTTTCAGATCCAACATATGCAGTATATTGTAGGGGGCTGGGGAAAGATGTACTTTCATCTCTGTTGCTTGTTGTTTTTTATTGATGAAAGATGCTTCTGTGAAAATGCTGAACACTGAGAGGTTAGGATCTTATCAAAGAAAAATGAAATCTGAACATTACTGTAAACCAATAAAAAGCATGAACAGCTCTGAAATGGGAAACAACACTCTGGCAATGCTGTGTGTGATTTTTTTAGCTGAAGGCAAATATATTAAGGCTCTATCTAGACTTCACAAATAGCTAGATAACTTAGCGGAAAATTAAACCCAGCTGGTTTACGTATCTGGTTTCTATTAAGAAACGTACAGAACAACCATATGAATGGTCTGCTAGAAGTCATGATAATAAGCAATTACTATTTCCATAGGAAAATCTATATGTAAGTGAATAAAACTGATTATTTTGTGATGATGTAGTAGTAGTAGTAGTAGTAGTAGTAGTAGTAGTAGTAGTAGTTGAGTTTTGACATAAAGGTTTATGTATTGAAGAAAAAAATAGCAGTTATTTAATTTTTAGCCTAGCCATAGCTTCCAAGTCCTACTCCTTTCCAGAATGTAGATGGTCTCCTTAAATCAAAGAACTGTCAGTAACTTGACAGTAACTGACAGCACACTCTCAGCTGAGGTTCTATCAATTTAAGCAGATTATTCTTGTAAAACATTAAATCTTACATTAATTTGTGCTAAATCAGTAATTTACTCTTTCAAATGTGCAAATTTAATACACCTCTGACAGTTATTTGAGATTCACAGAATGTTTTCCAAGAGGTATGAACCCATTTGATGTCATTCCTTCATAAATGTTTCAATACCATACTCACCCTCAGTCTCAGTGTTTCCTTCATGTTCTTTCTTAATGAGAAGATCCATCAATACTTGACTTTTTAATACATTGCTTTCCTGATGGGTTTTAATTCAAATCAGTGTGACACCAGTTTTAATGTAGTCACATGCTTCCTGTCCAAAGGTAAAAAGTGCATCAGAAGAATGTAGAACGTGTAGTCTGTCATCTCTGTTTCAACTGACTAATCTAATCACTATATTTTCTTTGTTCTCCTCTGGAATAAGTCTACATTTTAGAATGGAAAGTGCTGTATGAAAAATGATAATGAGTTGACACCGAGCTCCAGCCTGATTTTAATCAGTCTGTCACAAATGAGAAATTATATAGTAACTAAAACTAATGGACTGAAAACACTATTCTTCTTCAATACAAAAAGAGAATTCATTAGTTAGTAAGTCATTTACTGTGAAAAATATTACTAGCTTTTCCTCTCCTTTCTCATAAAGATGTGGTTCCAGCAAATTTATTTGTGAGAGACTCTAATTCTTGCTCCTTTGTAGACAGCATATTTTTCTGAATGTTCCTATTCCTGCTATTACTCTTCTTATAAGAAAAATACTTAGCTAGTGACCCCAGGTTTAATTAGAATGAAGCCAGGTCTGTGTTTGGAAGATTTTTCCATTTTAACAGATCTTATCGACATACAACAATTAAAGCACTGCTTTTCAAACTGTTGCCACTTTCAAACTACTTCCAGAAAAACTGCCCTTTTTTTCCACATCTTCACACGTGTGAAATGAATGACATCACAAAAATAATGATGTATTTCTATATCTTTGTTGTGGTTGTTGTTGTTAGCATAATCATGTTATTTGGCAGAATTTTATTTTAAAAGTCTTACAGCATTGTTTTAGTCTAGTGACATTGAGGTAGAATGTTACTGTATGTAATATACTTTGTCACTGATTTTTCTATTAATATTTCGATAAAACCTGTAGGTGTTAAATGAGAGTCAGTAGGAAGGAGGATGTTCAGAAATAAAAAACAGCTACCAGCAAATTGTTTATGCCAGTTTTATTTACATAGTAATTATAATTCCAACTGCGTCCATAGGCACAGGAGTAATGAGGACGCACGTTTGGATGTCTAGCTGTGTAACTGGCAATGTAATTTTTTATTCGTGTTATAACCATTTTGTGAAAACAATTTTTAAACTTGGACCGGTATGATCTGTATTTGAGCCTAACTGAGTAACCAGTGTATTCATCTGACAAATCAGGATTCTTTGACAAATTCTTTCTTTTCAGCTTGTTTGTATTTGCAAGTGCTTATTTATTCCCAGGGACTGAATTTCTGAAGCAGGATCTCCCTGTTTCCAGGTGTAATGTCAAGTTACTAGCAATTGTGGTTTTACAAGGCTGTTCCATGACTGTCATGACATTGTTTTTGATTGATGACTAAGGACAAGTAACAACAGAAATATTATCAAATAAATTATATTACCAGTTAGGGCCAGTAGCTGTGTGCAGCTATTTGTCTCACTAATTCTTCTTCTGAATAATAGTATTCTAGAGTGAGTTAATCATTAATCATACCTGCAAAATGCATCAAAGGAACCATTTTTACAGGGGTTGAGAATTTTTAGCTCTAAATAGCTGCATCAGCTTGATCTGTTGCTATTTCTAAATTATGATGGTAGACTGACAGGAATTCTTTGTATTGGGCAGGTTTATTATGATGAAGTTTAAATCAGTAACCTTTGAAGATTCACTCTTTAAGAACTGTGTGTTTGAAGACATTACTTCACTGAATACATACTTCAGGAACTGTACTTTTGTTAATACCACCTTCTACAACACAGGTATGAGAAAAAGCCTCAAATGCCCATTGATCAGCTGCATGTTCTCATCTTACATTTATAATTTCTGGATTTCTAATAAAACATAGAAGAAGTCCTTTGGTAAGGAATAATAATATATGAAAAGCAACCAGCTTGTTACAACAGAGAAGTGAAAGGATCTCACTACGAGAGATACTGCAGACCTAATACTGACTCGGATAATAAATGATTTATTTTATTAACATAATATATTATTTATTTTTTATCTTTAATTTCAACCATCTCTGAAGAGATTCAGTCTGGAGAGAAGAAAATACATTTACTGTTTTACTGGTAGCCTTAACTACTGTATTTTTATTTAGTCCAAAAGGGACTGGTGAAATACTTTGTTCACTGTGCTTGCTGTGGCAGGGGAATCTGAGTTTAGGATTCAAACTACCTAATCTGTAATCATTCCCAATCTCCTAAGTATTTTGACAAAAATACAAATCCATATTTTCCTCTGTTTAAACAGAAGACTTCTTTTTTCCCAGTTTAATAAAACATAACTGAAAGTAGAACATGGCCAACTAAGCTTGTTGGAAAGATAGGCCACTTCTTCCTGCTTTCCTGTAACTTCAGCAGTCATAATAAATAATAGTCATAATAAATAATAATAAATAATAATAAATAGACCTAGGTTTCACAGCAAGCAATAATATTTATGTGGAAGGAAGGTATTCTTGGTTCAGGTTTATAAAACTGGCAAGAGGAATGGAGTAAAAACAGAAATATAAGGCTAGTCCTGTGGAATGGTATTGGCAGAAGAATTAACTACATAGAGTAACTCATCCATGGACAAGCTGAAGACCATGAGGCCTTCTCAGAAACAAAAATCAGTTTAAACTGAACTCCACAGTAGTATTTCACTTAACGGAAATCAAACCAAACTGAGCATGAGTGACAGTCTCATCAGGAAATAGAAGGCCTGATACTGAGAAGGACTGAGTCATAGAAACTCATGGACACCCAGTGCTTTTTATGCAAGACCAGGTGGTGCTGAAAGGCCTTAATGAAATACAGTTCAAGCAGGGTAAAATACAGCAATATAACTTCCTAATTCCAGCTTTAGTTGGTCCTTTCCAAGAGCTCTGCAAATTTTTCTAGTAAGATAAAAAACTATCAAAATTAAGAGCAGTAACTAGCCCCCTTTTTGCAAAGCTGTGAAAGCTCCAAGTTGTCATTAAATTGGCTTGAACTTGAAATGTTTTTAATCAAAAGTTACACATGGAGTTGGCTGTTAGCTGAAATGTTTCTTTTTCTTCTTTCCACAGATCTCGAGCAGTATAAATTTGTTGACAGTGAATTGATAAATTGCACATTTTTTCACATCAGGACAGGATGCCAGATTTCTTTTGATGATGACTACAGTGCCTACTGGATCTACTTTGTTAATTTCCTGGGAACTTTGGCAGTGTTACCAGGAAATATTGTGTCCGCTCTCCTGATGGATAGAATAGGACGGTTAACGATGCTAGGTAGGGGCTTCACTTTGATACAAAGTCAAAAGTAACATGTTCTCTTTCCAAGGAATTTGGCTCAGCGAAAGGAAAAACATTCTTTCTGCAGATATGTCATTTATGTGACATCATAAGTATGGTTTTTAAAAGCCCCCAGTTTAGAAACTGTAGGAAAAAGGGGCTCTGTAGCCACCTCTGCTATGCCACGTTATCAGTCCTTGCTCTTCCATGCAGGTATTACAAGACCATTACCTAGACATTTAGAATGATATTTTGGAGCCTGATAACCATTGGTTTATCTCTGCTCTAGCTGAAAGGAAAGCAAGGTGTGCACAGGTGACCCTCAGCTAGTGGAGCAGCTCCTGGAAAGTATCAGCTGTTCTTTGTCTGTTATCTATTTTGCAGAGGAACACAGTTGAAAGGTATCTCCTGTGGATTGTCTACAATGAGAGATCTGTTTTCAATTTACTTAAATAACTATGTGGTAGTTCATGGTCTTAATTTTCTAGGAGAATATATAAATACAATAAAATAAATACTATGTTTTTATTATAATATATGAACATATATATTACATATATAATATATAATTGCAAAAGATGATAAACAAAGAATAATGGGGGTAGTTTTCCTCAGACACCTTGCTTTGGGAATTCAAAAAGGCTTAATACTTTGTGATATGTTCTGATATTTGAGGAGTCATATTTTTTCCTATGTGCTCCTTCCTTCAGCATTTTTCTTTCTGACTGGCCTTATCAGTAGAGGAGGTCTCTTTGGTTCTTAGCTCAAATATTTGGGTCACTTATTTAGCTACACTCTGTGCATAGAAATATTAGACAAAACAAAGATTATTCTTTAAATCCAACTCTATTACATGCTTGTTTCACCTGCCTTGTACCTAGGTGGTTCCATGGTTCTTTCTGGCATCAGTTGTTTTTTCCTGTGGTTTGGGACCAGTGAATCCATGATGATAGGTATGCTGTGCCTCTACAATGGCCTCACCATCTCAGCATGGAACTCTCTAGATGTCATTACTGTGGAGCTGTATCCTACAGACAGAAGGTATGTGCAGATACACCTCCCCTAACCTCACATACTATGTACCAGCAGAAATGGCAAATAGAAATTATTATGTATGAGCCTTGCAGAGGTAGTGCTGTTTTGAGAGGACCAAATGAATAATTTGTCCTATGAAAAGACAAGGGAAACAATGAGGGATTTGGAGTGATTTAGAATATATTTTGCATCAAATATCACCTAATCAGGAAAATACCACTAATGTAGTTTCATGTGAAAACAGAAGGTCTAACTGCTACTCTAATTTAAAACACAGCTAATGAGTAGTATTTCTGAAAACAATAATGGACTATCTCTGACTTTCCCCTAGTTCAACTGTCTATGAAGGCAGTAGTTGGTCCAAACCAGCAATACAGCTGCCTTTGTCTCTTGACTGTGAAATGGTGGGAATCAAGATAAGTATCACTCTCTGAAGCACCCTGAGCTGCTAATCAGTCTGCTATGAATTTGTATGCAGGGCCACTAGGACTGTACATTAAGTGAGCAAAATTACCTCGGGCACTGCTCTTGACTCTTCAGGGATCTTGCAGGAAATCTCAGGACAATTTTCAAGTCCTGCATTGCCACTAGAGGACATGGGTTGGGTTTTTTTCAGATACAGGGCACTTTTTAATCTTGACCTTATGTTGCTTAATGGACTGAAAGAAGAACTGATGAGTCATATTCTGTTGTATGGGAAATGCAAAAATGTAAAAGCTGCACTATCTTGAATAGCCTGGGATACTTCTTCCCTCTCAACTCCCTAAAAAAATTTATGTAAAATTGCCCAGATTTCTAACAAAGGACACCATGTCCTTTCTTTTGTTGCACTACTAATTATTATGTCATTCACTGGAAGTTTGAAATGCACTAAAAAATATTTCCAGTTTGTAAATGCATGATGCCTTGCTGGCAAGTGTAATTTTTTTGGAAAGGGGTTCCACTGTTGTCGGTGAGGAGATATGGAAAAGTGTAGACTGATTTCTCTGTTTTGCCTTCATTGCCATTTTAAAATTATGTGCTTCTTCAGACAAGAAATTGTTGTCCACAGCTGTAATTATATTGAATAGCGATACCAGGCTATTTATGAATCGCAAGCACTAAGCTTTAATATTAAGTACTAGTATTTTTATTACACCTCAGGAAATTGCTCTTCTGGCAAGAATTATTGCACCATCCAAAATGCTATGATATAATTCTAATAAATATCCTGTAGAAAAGACCATCTTTTGGGTATTCCTGAATGTAGCAGCCACATATGTTTTCCTAAAATGAAATAAAGAAAAATAATTGGAAAAGTCATTGGTGTTAATGGAAAAAAAATTATTACTAGGAACGATAAAAAGAATGTAACTGATATCTATCTATATATATCTATACAGACGTTAAGGCATCTTTAGTCATTGTGCTTTAACGTTGTTTTTAGTAGTTTCTGCTAGCTTTGGGATTATGGCAATTTCTTACTCATCTTTTCTCTATGTAAACATCTTTTTTGATGTTTGAATGTTTGAAGCAGGAATAACTCTCTGGAAACAGAAACTTACTTGAAGCTGAGTTTTGGGGGTCTTTTTTACAACAAATCTGAGAAAAAACTTGTCTCTTTGTATTACAAGTACAAAAAGGCTGATAGGTGAATCTACCTGTGCCTGGAAAGACACTGGTGACATATGCTGTAGATGAGATTTTTTCCCAGAAGTTCTGACAGTGATGGAACCATGACTGCTAGTTTTTGCCAGCTTGGTCATAAGTAAACAACCAATTCTAGATTTTTTTTTTTAGACTGGAGCAAAGCTACTTCATGCTTTGTAGAACTTTTTGAAAATTAATACCTTCAGGGACTCAAATAACTTGCTTACCAGAATTTTTCTCTGATAAATTTTTTATCAGACTAGCATTGCCCACCTCTGACAGTCCTGTCTTTCCTTCTCAGACTCCTCTGATCTCCATAGCCAGGCACAGCTTGCCAGTTTGCTGGGAATTTCCAGCTTCTGCAAGTTACTGTAGGGCTGAACAGCCTTTCTCAGCATATATGGAACACAAAGCTTCCTGATCTGTTTTTGCATATGAAATCCTTTGTACTTAAGGTGATGCTCTCTTTTGCTACAAACCTGCACCCAGAGTGAATCTGGTCCTGAAACTGGCTTCCAGTCCCTCCTGTAAAGGGAATCTAAGCACAAAATCTTTGCTCACTCTGTCAGTGTTTAATACTATTTTCTTCCTCCCTATCAGTGAAACGACCACAAATGTGCAGCAAAGAGTAGCTGGAGGCTGGGCTCAAAGAAAAGTGGATGGAAGGAGGCCAGTTCATGCTACCATGCACAAGAGCCTGGACTGGGTAGCCCCTCCTTTTCCTCCTCTTGGATACCAGCCAGTTGCTGAACTGCAGGGGCTTTGCTGGTGTTGTGCAGTATAATACAAAAGGTGTTTCATAAATCGTACTCTAGGTATTTAGAGATCATACTGGCTTTTTGCCAGGTAGGAGTGTGGTGAACAGTTTGCAATGTGCAGTCTGTGTGATACATGGCACACATTTCAGTTTCTTCTTCATCAGTTATGGTTGCTTCAAAATCTTGACAGATTTGGATTCTGTATGAAGTCACGCTCACCTACATATTTACATTTCAGTTTACTGATCCCTGGAATCGAGGTAACTACATAGCTTGTCCTACTTTCTTGACGAGTACTTTCAAATTTTATGCTATTTTAGGTTAGCTTTTGCTTTCACATTCTTCATAAAACCTCAGTTTGTCTGTACAATTGCTATAATAAGAGATGTTAGAGGATGTACAGATTTCAAATGGTTCTCAGGTAGGTGATGAAGTAGTGTTAAAATGGCAAATGATGTTAGTAATGCTGGTTATAAGTGGGTTTCTGTCTTCTAGATGACACCTATGAAGTAATAAATAATATTTTGATATAATACCATTTTTTAAACTTTTCAATACACGAATTTTAAGAGACACTCATGATGTCCAGATGTAAACTAGTGGATTTCCAATAAGCAAGTAAATTAATACAACTCCAGAATGTAAAGAACTTGTATTTTCTCTTGTTTTTTCTCTTGCATTTTACCTTATCTTCTTAATGGACTCTGCTGTCCATCAGAAGAGGACATCTGTAGGCTGAAATGTGTGACAACAACAATTCCAGCCACCGAGTGTTTTAGAAGAAGGAATGGGCTGAAAGCGTAATTTCAATACAGCTATAGGTGCCTAGCACTCCAGCGACATAAACCTGAAGGCGCTAAACTGAGCACCTAGAAAATATGAAATGCATGCTTAAAGACCATTTAGTTAGCTTTATGTGACTTGCTCGCATCATATACAAATTCTGTGACAGAAGTAAGGATTTTGTCCTTTCTTCTGACAGCACGCCACTCTCTTAACCATGAAACTGTTTTCTCATGTTGCAGTCCCCAGTCATATTCACAGTGCACCTTCCAGTTTCAGCAGCAGATGCGGGAAACTAACTTTTTTTCACTACATTTATATTTCACCCTCAAGCCCTCTTTGTTCTCTGCATTGGCAGAGTGATGCAGGAAAAAAATATTGTGTGATGAAGTAATTATGGCTTGCATTGTAATGTGTGTGCCCAAGGGGCCTGCAATAACACTGCACAGTTTCTCAGCTCTGCCTGTAATATAAATACGGATGGAAGAGAGTTAAAGTTCTCTGAAGAAGGAACATTAGGACATTTTTATTACTTTAAAATGCAATTTTTACTTTCACATAAATGGTAAGTATCTTCTTGTGAACTTGGGAAGCACCAGCTTTATAAGCCAAGATTCTCATCAGGGAGATGATACAACAAATCACCAAAACCTAAATAGAAAGTGGAATAGAAATAGATCATCTCCGACATAGCAAATAAATCAGATTGCATCAGATAACCAACAATTCATCATTTTGCTATGGCTGCCAGACATCTGGGTTTGAATCTTGTCCAGGAATACTTAGAATTCAAGGTGAGGTATAAAATTAAGTCATCCTGTTTTGCCTTCTTTTAATGCCTCTGAAATAAGTTCAGAAGGGTTTGGCCATAATTAAGAAATATATCTCCTATCTTCAGTTCATGATATTTAATTTTTTCACTTCTTCTTGAACACTGAGGATCTATGCCCAGAGCAGTACATATTATTCACACAGTATCTTATGTCCAAGTGTGTATTGGTGTGGCTGTCAGAAGAGAAGCTTTCTGTTCTTTTGAGTCATAATACCGGTAATTGACTTACAGTAGATTTCCTCAGAGCTATTTTCTACTGCCATCCTGTGGATACGGTTCAACTGCATTTTGCTGAAATTTCATGTTAAAGTTTTTAAGGCATGACATGCTAAACCTATGCCTTGGGCAGTAGTCCAAGGAAGGAAGGCAAATTCCACAGTTTTACTTGCACACTAAGCACTATAACTGATCAGGCTATGATATGTATTTTTGTACTAATTTTTTAAGAGAATATAAAACATCTGGGCATTAGAAAACTGTAAATTTTTGGAACATTCAGAAACTCTGTTTTAATGCTTTACATATTATCAATTCTAACAAAAGCGTTATTCAAAGTATTTGTTGTAACTTGCTGGTTTTTGTAACTAGTTCTGGAAAGAAAGATAATAAATATTTGTGCCACACATTTAGTAGCACCCGGCTGCAGGACAATGAAGTTTTTAGATACTCTGTCAGCAGTGGAAAAGTGGATCTGAAGTATTTTATGTAGGAATATAAGCACCTGGTCTAAGAAGGAACATATGTGGCAATCAGGAAACAAGCTCTTTTAATCTAAAGGCTTGGATAATCCCTCTATTTTTAACTGTTTGGACTCTTGCCATTTTTATGTGGACCTTGGATGAAAGGAAGCTAAGTATTTTTCTTTGTCACAGCTTTCTCAGCAGCAGAAGTAAAATACATTGGGGAAAATTCCTTTACAGTAACATCCAGCTTTCTCTTCATCTTGACATTTTTATAAAAGACTTCTGTATTTTTCTCCTATCAATACTAAAATCTGTATCTGGGGGGTTTTTTTAAAGACAATCCCAAACTGATTAACCAGTATTTTCGCACTGATGTGCCTGAAGGACTTAAGTGAACTCTCTACCTGAACAAAGGATTCTTGCTACTTACTACTGGTGTCCTTTAATCTGTAATGAGGATTACTTATGAAGTCAAAATGACATTTTTATGCAAATATTTGTCCAATAACTGATCAACATAAAGAAAATTGGTATATATATAAATGGCCCCATTCCCTTGTAATTTTTCACTTATCTTGTTCATGATGCTGAGATGATACATCACATAACTTTGATCATTTGCAGAACTCTTGCACTTTCTTCAAACTGTAGCAGAGACTGTTCTAATGCTGCAAAAGACTATAGTCATACATGCGTGTGATTTGCAGCATATTTATTTCCTGGCTATTTTTATTACCCTGGATTCAGGAATTCTCCTGAATTAATCATAAAAGCATGAATTAATACAGATTTTAAAGGGTTTGAATCACAAACACTTTTAAAAAAAACAAGCACTCCGAATTTGCTACCCCTAGAGCTCAACAATGGTTTGAACACCTTGTTCTGATTTTAAATACAAACACATTCAAACACAGTATTAAAACCAAAGGGTATGAAGGCGTAAGTTTGAGCAGTGACAATGCTTTTCAGGTACAGGTCGTAACAACAATTTACTTAAGCCTGTAAAAATCCTATTGTTCATGCCAATTATGTGCTTATTTTAGGCAAAAGAACATGCCTGAAATCTGCTTAAAGATTAAAAGATTGAACTTCTTCTGGGTTGTTCATTTTTTAATCATCAGGACAGCTAAGGGCAATAAAATGAGCTTATTTTTTCTTTCTTTTATTCATTTATAATTTGATAACACTGATGGGATTAGACTAATAATAACCCCTTATAATCAGCAAAATTCTATAAGTCCATTTACAAACAGAACTGGTTTTTCAGTGCAAAGAAATTACCTTAATTTTATTCACACAGAAGAGTTATTGCATGTATTACAAAATTACTTTTAAACTCAATAAGGTAATGTTGGGTATATAACCTATAATAGATCTAAAGCACAGTGGCATCTGTAGAGACCAGAACATGAAAAGAAATGGTTCAAATTGCTCAGAAAATTATATTCAGACCACTGTCATAACTAGTTGATACAAGCAACTAACATCTGTGAAACAGCTTACCTTTATAAGGTAGGATAAACCAACACTAAATGTAAGTAAAACATCCCATATGTTTTGTGCTTTTCCAAAGATTTCCTGCCTGTATCTGTCCAAATTTGTTTTAGATGGATCTATGTATTCTTTGGGGAGTTCCAGTACCTCTGAATGTACTGAGGCTATTGACGACTATGTTTCTAATTTCTCTATGGTTTTTTTCTGTTACTGTTATTTGAAGTTAAGTTTGATTTTACATCAGCATTGGCAACTGAGAAAATCATATTTATGTGTGCAGACACTGATCACAGCCAATCACCACCATAACTTTACAAATACTCTCTGTGCATAAGTAAGGCTGACATTAGAACCATTCTGACTCTCTACCTTTCCTTCTTCCCTTGAGTTCTTCAGAATAGTTGCAATCTCGTGTTATTCTATCATGTAAACTCAGTTTTCCAGTCCAGTTGTGTTGCCTTTAACCTCTTTCTACCTGCTTGCAATACAGTCTGTTTTAACAAAGTCCTTCCTTTTCATGAACCTCCCTCCTACCTGCATGCTTTGTGCAGCCCTTCAGAAGGACCTTGACAGGTTGGAGAGATGAACAGAAGAACCATCTGAAATTCAGCAAAGGCAAATGCAGGGTCCAGCACCTGGGGAAGAACAACCAATACAAGCTGGGGCTGACCTTCTGGACTAAGATGACCCTGTTTGAACTGTGAGGTTGGACCAGGTGACTCGCTGTGGCCCCTTTGAAACTTACCCATTCTGTGATTTTGTGAACCCCACAAGATTTGTCAGTCTGGAGCTCCTTCTGTCTCAGTAGCGACCCCCCATCCTGGGTCATCTTCCTCCAGATTTTCTGGGCTTTATCTATCCCTGTAGCACAAATGTTTCCATACTAGAGATTTGCTTGTTTTGTTATAGGCTTTGGAAGTTCACCCCAGTAGGATGGCTCTTCTATGCTTCCTTCAGTGTATCTCATGCTCCTCCTTCAGACCCATTCGTCCAAAGGTCACGCTTAGAATGGGCATGTTTTAACTTGCTTGTTTCTCCTCTGAGGAAGGTATTTTCAAGGAGTTGCTGCAAATGTTTCCCTGTCAGAAATCATCACAGGCAATATGTCCCAAAATTTCCTCATCTGCTGCGCTCAGCACTGTGATCTCTGGAAGCTCTTGGGGGTATGGACTGCTGGAGGGCAGAACATGTCATTTTCAAAACTGCTACCTCCAGGATGTGCATGTATTTTGTAAAAGTACTGCAGATTCAATCAAATATAGATAAAAAAAGTAAATAAGGGCTTTGAACATGTAAGAGACATATCTAGGTCTCATCTGAGCATAGGACTTCTTCCTTTCCCTCACAGAGAATTCAGAAGAATAAGCAGAGTTCTTTTTAAGTCACTCAGATCACTAGCATTTCTCTTAATTACTGTCATTTAGACTAGGTCTTGTAATTGCAGCACAAGCAAGACATATTTTGTTCTGAAAATCAGAACAACTAACTTCTTGATTTTTTTTATTTTATCCCAGCAAACACAGTCTGAGCTCCTCATAGACCTTCTCTCTTTAATTTCTAAGAGAGTTGAGAAAGGTTACAGATTCTACCATTATATAGATATCTTTGTTAGGAAACTTTTGGTAATGCAAGTTTATTCCTGCATCTATGAATCATACGGTCATGTCAAAACACAATTCAAATTATAGCAGGTTGCATAATACATCTATGCAAAGGTTACAAAATAATTAAAATACTTCAGACTAGTAAAATCGCATCACTGCAATGCCAGACTCCACCTGAATTACCTGTGTCGTACTTTCTTTCTGTTGGCAATCTATTTCCTTTTTTCTTTTGTCCAAAGTTTCTCAGATGTCTCTTTCACCCAACATGATTTTATATACTCTATCTTCTTCACCTCTAAGAGATAAACATTCATTAATATTGGAGGTCTCATTAGACTTTTGAAAAAGTACTGGTTCAACATGTGTACCACCTGTAAGAAATCCATTTTTATTCAGTACCCTAAGATGATCATCCTTTAATTCTGATGATTTTCACAGATGACAAAGCCGTTCTCTTTCAAGAGCTACTTGCCCTGTTCACTCTCCTAATGTAGCAATATAAGGCTCACTGAATTTCCATCTGTAAATTCCATGTTCAACTCTAGAGGTGCAAACTCTAGTTCAGTCATTCATTTCACATTTTGATCCCTGAGGCAGAAGAATGAATTGACTCAATGAAATACTGTAGCAGCTGAGATTTAATTTCTCATTATAAAGAAGAGCACAGAATATAGGCACAGAATCCTTACTGGCATAAATTTTGTTTAAGATATTGGGGCTGTACTGATTTATTCCCACTGAGAATGTCTCAAAGGCTTTACTCTTTCACATGTATTTTAACTTTCTTCTGTTTTCTCTTCTAGGGCAACAGGCTTTGGCTTTTTGAATGCACTATGCAAAGCTGCAGCTGTACTTGGAAACCTAATATTCGGTTCCCTTGTTGGTATCACCAAAGCAATCCCTATTCTCCTTGCTTCTACTGTTCTAGTATGTGGAGGTCTGGTAGGACTTCGGCTTCCTGATACAAGAACCCAGGTGTTGATGTAACTGGAAAAAACATTTACTATTTATTTCCTTCTTTGTACAAATGTCAACTCTCCTGACTGATGGTGCAAAGGCTTCAGATTCTCAACACACAGTAGAGTGCTCAAATGTCAGAAATCAAACTCAAAAATTATTTTGGAGTAGCAGAGATTTAACAACCTCTGTATGAAAGTTTTAAATTTCACTTCTATTTGCTTGCGTACCTTGCTATTCAAACCCATTTCACTTCAAAGTGCAAAGCTACCTCTTTAAAATAGTTTTGGTGACACATCCAGGAAGGTAAAAACCATACTGATTATTAGATATTTAAAATGCAAGAAGTCAGATTATTTCAAAAACACATGCTAGATTTGGCCATGGCAAAATTGTGAGCTTTTGTAACACTACAGACATGCAAGTCAATTACTTATCGGTATTGGTGCAGGGAAAGTTAATGTATCAATGCATGCAGCATTTATCAGGAAACTCTACTGACTGCATCAGTACTGGGAACAGTGACCTTCTGCAGCTGTGCTTAGGTGGTAAAAACTAGTGGCAATGACTCTTTCTTGGGAAACATTTTTAGGCAGATTCAATCTTAGTAAAGATTACCAACCACACCCCATACTGGCTGAGGAGAAGGCAACAGCTACTGCAGGGAATTTAAAAGTCCATAAGGGTATGCAGCAGAGAGAATAACAAAATTAACATTTTCACTTTTTGCTGCTGATCCTCCAGAAAAATTTTTTTTTATTCTCACTTGTGGCATCTGGAATATTTTTTCCATTGAAAACAGTGAATTTGTCTCATTCCAGGAGTGAATGAATGCAAATTGTTTTGCTGTTGTAAGTCTGAATAAAGGAAAAATCAGGCCATTGAACTATATTATAACTAAGATACTTTCAGAGGTTTATTTGGAATTTACATATGTAAACACCTTAGTTTTTTTCATAGTTTCTACAGTTCTTAATATAACCATTTTCTCAGCTAATTTTTAATAGCTCCACAGATGTCTGACCACTTAATATTTTCAAATATCTCTTTGAAAGGCCATTAAGAAATAAGCCATAGCAAGGCTGCAGGGGAATGGTAATGTTTTTATTGGACCAAGTGCATAGATTAAGAGCAAATGGTAGTAAATACATTCCTTCTATGCTGTGGACAGTTCTGATTACTGTGAAGTTCCCCATCAGTTCTAATGCTATGCAAAAGGTTATGGGATCAGCATTAAAAATTTAATACAGATACAGTTATAAAATTATTTTTATAAGAAAAGAGGCAGATCCTCTGGTGACAGAAACTGGCATTGCTTTCAGTGAAGCTAAGACAACTTGTATCAGCTGATGAACTATTTGCAGTTTCAAGTGTCAAATAACAAATTTGCTATAAAATATACGGAAAAGTTTATGCAGTATTTTTCTTCTAATTATGTCTGACAGCATTTAGTAGGTAGATGAACCATTGCCAAGGAACCAAGCTTTCAGATAAGGTCATAGTTTAGTAAGCTAGGGTTTTTTTCATTAGTCCTTCTCTTGCTCTTAGACATGAACTTAGATCTGGGTAGCAATATCTGGCACTGCATTCTTTGTCAGTCATCATCTTTATCATATTAATAGAGTCAGTAAAAGTCTACATAAGATCACTCAACACATTTATAGTTCACTGTTTAATCTATTGATTCTGGAAGTGATATTTTCAGTTACTAACAAATGCCTCTGCTACACATTGTAGCACAAAAAAAAATTAGCCCAAGATACTGTTTTCTGCTATGAAATGAGAAAAGTGGCAGAATTAAAAGAGCAGGAGTATGGAAAACTAGGGGGCATTATTTTGATGTTGATAATTTAAATATGCTATAGTAAGGAAGTGTGTTTATTTTGGAATGTTAAGATCAAGATATGTGAGATGAAATATTTTATGTTTAAATCTGACGTAGACATGTCTCTTAAATTTCTAAACTATGCTAATAAATGAGAAAGAATTATTTTTTTCACAAAGTTCTAGGTTAAGAACAAAATTCTGGCCCTAGTTTTGGATCTGTGGCTTTTGTCCACTAGTCATAGCCTTAATATTATTTTAAGGCTGTTTCTTGCAATTAGTATTATATTTGAGCCCTATTTCTCTGTGCCACTCCTTAGTACCACATGTTTAACTCCTTGCATGTACTGCACAACTTTTTTTGAAATCTGAAGCCTCTGTACATATTTGGAGTCAACATCAACAACAATGGTAAAATATTGCTTTGTGTTGCTATGCACTGTCCTCTTGCAGTAGTATATTCTGTCCATCTCTGCATGTAATTCCCATAACACTCAGATACAGCACTTCATAGCATCTGACCAGCTTGAAGGAAATGGGTCACAGAAAAATAAGATTCAGCTTTTGAGGGCTATGATTCAAGTTTAACACTCTAAAATCTCATGACATGTAAAACTATGTTGATTTCAATGTTGGTTTTATTGCAAATCCTGACTATGTCATAAGTCTGTGATTAAGTCTGGATGAAATGGAATATAACAACAGGAATTAATAGAGATTTTTAAGAATGGGACTACAGGGATATTGCATGGTCCAGAATTAAAATGATCTAAGGTAGAAAAAAGAAAAAGGAATAATGGATAGGAATTGGATGAATAAGTAAATGAAAGAGATGAACAAAGAGAAAACCCAAGAACAATTCCAACATATGAAACAAAATTTTAAATCAGAATTTCCCTGGATGGTGAGCTAGTTGGCTCAACAGATTTGAGCTAGTGTGCAGGCCAGCATCAAAGTTGATGGAATAATCAATAGTTTTTGCTTGAGCGCAATAAAATTTATCTCATAAAGACAAAAAAGTGAATGCAATTTCATGCTATGAGTAACTTGGTAAGATAGGTGAAATACACAGACTGGAACAGAAATCTGTAGGGATCTGGACACAAATGTTACTCACATTGCAAGCAAAATAATTTGGTCTTCAGCAAATCTGTCTTTTCTCGCAGCCTCCAAAGCAACTACAGGTAATAAATACTGGATGGAAGGACCTGCACTTCCTTTCTATGTCTATTAACTTATATATCACACAAAGAATCGCTTAATGGCCTGGTTAGATTCCTAATACATCAGAGAGAAACAAACTTGATAGCATTTGTGTATCACCGTTATAAAACATACGTAATCAAAACTGCTTATTTGTCTGTTTTGGTCACAGAACTGACTGACTACTAACTAGAAATTCCTGTCAGTTTAAACTGAAGTAGGATATAATGTCTAGGAATTTTCTATGCAGCTGAAAAGCTCATCCCAACAGCAGCAATGTCAAAAAGTACAATGGCCCCTGAAAACACAGAAGAGTCACAGCATTTAGAATGCTGTTAACCATGACGGTCAACAATTTTGAAATCTGGAAACTATCCACAAAAGAGACCACATTTTCATTTTTGGCAAGGAAATTTTATTTGAATTAGTTTTACTCCTTACAGGTTGTCTAATAGTAGAACTTGACTTAGCAGACTCTAAAGTCTTGAAAGCATCTTATTTATCCTGTTAGCATGTTTTAACCAGATTGGTTATACCCCTGCTAGCACCCTGTTGCTTGGAAGCATGTGCTACAACCTTTGGCAACCATTGTACTGGTTGTTGAGTACAGGCTCCTAGAGAGGGAACTAGGAATAGGTGTTCACGGTGGAGTGCTGAACAGGATTGATAATGAATGACGTACTGGGAAACCTTCTCCCTCTATGCTTGATTTTAACCAGTTCCCTTACAGAGTTGTGTACTACAAAAGTTGGGTACCACTAAAAAAGTTAGCCCTCCTTCCTGATGGCTCCAGTAGTCTCCTCCTTTATCATCATGGGGATATGGGTCAAAGTTAAGGTTGCTAACTCAAGCTCTGCTTGCTTTCTCTTCCTACCATTCCATTCATTCCATCCCAAATTACTTTTCTTACTAGGGGACAAACCTAAAAGAAAGTCAAACCTCCAAAACTCTCTCACCTTGCTTCTGACTTCCCAGTAACATTCAGTAAAAAGTTTTTTTGCATATCTTTTGCAATTTGGTTATAACTTTTTAAAACAATATGGAAAGCAACTTTAGAAGTCCTTCTGTGAATCTCACCTTTTGAGACAGCCAGACTCCACACTTCCCTATATAACAAGAAGGCTGGCCTAATACAAGGAGATTAGGTCTCCTCTCAGAATGGCCCCTATTGGCCTCCTGATGAGAGTACAGATTTGAGGGAGTCTTCTTGTCTGTGCACCTAGCTCAGCTCCATTTGGAAGAAATTATATTCTGTATTCTTTTTTTTCTTTTTTCTACCACTGTGGAGCCTTATCTTTGTGTTGTGCCTCCTCTTGAGGCATAACTGTGGATACCAATTCTCAGCAAAGTAATATAGTCCTCAGTCCCTCAGATGGACAGCCTCTATGTGCTAGGTTTTAACTCTCTTCCCCATTTTGAGTTTTAAATTAATCTTCATTAGCCAGAGAAAGATGTTTACATCCAGTTGCACCTCTCTACCTAAACAAGATGGTATCACACTAATACAACCTACAAGCCATGTTTCCTGTTTAATAACCTGGAAATGCAATTGAAATTTCAATCACAATGTTAAAAAATGAATCCTTGCACTCAGGGGGTCAAAGACACAAGAAGTGAAAACAGAAATGCTCCACTTCCTCTGGTGTTTTGAAAGAAAACACATGTTCAGTAATCATATTCCAGAAGAAAACACATCTGAGAGACTGCTTTTCTGTATTTCCTGCCTCCTTGTTCATTAAACTTACTGTAAAATATTAGGTATTTTCCTGCATTAGTACTTTCAAATGCTGCTAGTTGAGCAAACACAGCATGAAAATACAGACTTTTGCTTGCTCTTTCAAGGTAAGACAAGGATCAGGTGAAGATGTGGAATTAGATGAGACATGTTAGCCAGAAAATCTGGAACTCAGTTCAAAAGCTGAATTAAATGGAAAGCATCAATTTATAATGCTACTTTCAGATCTCCCTTACCTTCATTTAACCTCACCCAGTCTACAACCAATCCATGTGCTGCTATCAGCCTCATTTGCTTTCTTCTAATAATTTCAATAAGTGTTGCAAAATATATTTGGATTCACTATCACAATCTGCATTTTTATATTTTTGTAGAGGTAAATTTCCTATTTCTTCCTGCAAAGGAAGGATCCTTCAATAGTCCCACTCTAGATGTATAAGATTGTTACATAGAGCTTCATCAACATTTAGGACCTTTTTTTAACGCAGTGACTTAGCATGTCAAAGCAGAAAAACGATCAATTGGGCATGATCGATATACTTTTCTTATTAAATATTTTGTTGAATTATCTACAAAGATGCTGGCCTGTAATATGGAGTTCTGGGCCTTTGAATACATCCTGTGCAACTCAAAATGAACAAAGCAGTAATTTTCAGCAGTCTCCTCCCACAACATACACGAGTTACATTTAATAGGACCAAAACACTTAGGGAAAAGTACAGTGCTTTCTAGGGTAAACAATCTATTCTCTTGGACAAAGGTCTAGAACACATCGCTCGCTTCGGACCAGTACACAGTCTGATAACCAAAGATTGGAGATTACTTAACAACAAAATTATTTGGGTGAGGATGACCTGACACAAAGGTATTGTTCTTTCCACCCAGGGTATTCATGAATGTACACTCTAATGCCACATAACCAAGATGATTTGTAGAGACCTTGCCCCTACTCTGGCCATCAACACATCTGAGTTGTAGCCAGACACATCAGTCCACAAGTGAGAGAGAAAGTGAGAGAGAAAAAGAGCTGGCAGGCACTTTCAGCACTCTCTGCACAGCTAGCCACCTAAGCTCATTTCGCTTGGATCCTAAGGATCTGGTTTTTTGCTTAGCTTTCTACTTTCTAATTTTGGACATCTACCACTTGCCATTCAATTTTCACCAGCAGTCGTGACCAAGCAAGCTGAAACTCCTTAATGCTAAAGGGCAGCACTCACACCTCATTGCAAGCACAGTACTCTGCAAGAGTCCAGTGTCGTGTGTTGTTCCAGTTTTATTTGTTGTCAAGAGATAAAGTTGTCAGCTAGCATTTCTCTTGTACAATTCTGCATGTATTCTTATCTATAAGACATGCCTTCTATCCTCTTAATGTCTGCCTTGTATGATCATATGTATGCCCATCCCCCACTGGTTATGTGATAAAAATAATTTGTGAATCTTACTTAGGTCTGTCTTACCCAGTTAAAAGGTGATCCTTCAAAAGAAGAAGGTTGGGAAAAATAATGAAGTGGAATCAAATTAAATGAAAACTATGAAGAGGAATAACTCAAGATGTAGGCTTCAAGTATTGTATTTTTTCAGATGTTTTCTTCAAATCCTAGCCTGAAGCTATATAATATTGTATATTGTAAAGAACTATTACACAGTTAGAAGTGAACACATATGCAGACATATGTGGGTGAGTATACACACATATGTACACACTCACCTCTCTATAACACAGGTAGATGTTAAATTTACAAAACATGTTCTCATCTCTTTCTCTGTGACAGTATTACTGTCTTCATTGTGCATTATGCTTTGAACACAAGTAACATCCTGCTCCATTCCTTGTGCAGAAACCTTCATTTATTCATGTGCAAAATTGTTGGGATGCCAAGAGTCATCTCAACTGGCCGTTAGCTTCCAGTCATTGGAAGGGGATTCCTAAAATTGTCTGAAAAATGAGCTTTGACTTAGCTGTTGCCTTTCTCCGCCTGCCCACCCCACCCTCCTGCCCCCATCACACTGTGCCAAACAGCAAAGCAGCACATCGTGCAAAGGCACTGGTGTTCTAGTGACTAGGAGACACAGCACTCTCAGATACATAAACTCCTAAAGCTATGAATTTTGTCTTATTCAACCAAAAGGCCTTCAAAATGGTCCATGGGGATATCAACATGCTAACTTCTGTGTAATGTATGAGAAAATGTCTGTGATTTTCTGTATTGTATGTTTTTTCATTGTTTCTGCATATATGGCTGCTGTTGTTCTAGTGATGTGGTTAAAGAATTATTTGCTACTGTTCTTATGAGCAATTTTTGACCAGCCTGAAACAGAGCCATTGCCAGGGTGTTTTACAATTAATGACTAACACCCATGAAGATCTTCTACAGTAATTAGTGTCATATAAAGACATGGATACTATAAATCAAGCGAATCCAGGGTGAAAATATCAGCATATACCCACAGACCAGTGACAGTGGAAAGAGCTCTTCCAAAAGCTCTGGCATCTGCTACATTTCTTCTTTGCTCTTTGCCGGATGTTCACTCTTTGCAGTATTCTTCCTCTGGTAGGGGACATGCATTCATGCTACAGAAGTAAGAAAGCAGAAGAAAGGGCGTATTCCTTCCACAGGAAGGAATGTATATTTGCTATAGGAAAGCCAGCTCTATAATAAGATTAAAACAAACAAACCGACCAACCCAAGCAGCTTGCTATTCATTTTTTTATCCCCAGGTCTTCTATGAGTCGATAAACTAAATACCACTGCATACCAAACCTGTGGGAGGAGACTAAGAAAGGGTAGCAAGGCTTACATGATAGTTCTTTTGGAAACGAGGAGATCTTTCCAGGGGGAAAACATACTCAGTGAGTGAAACCATAGCATATAGTTTCCAATTGTGATCACCAACAGGCAGTTTTAAGTAGAAAATTGTTATTCAGGTCTATAGTAGCAGTATATAATGCTACCTTTTATATGGAAATGTGTAAAAATTGGTTAAAACCAATAGCTTGGAAGAAAAAGGAGAAAATTTGAAAAGCTACTTAAAAGACACGACCTCCCATCATCTCTTTTTTACAAACCTTTTAGTGCTTTCCTGTTTCTTCCTGCTACCAATCCATCCTGATATTGTGACTGACTTCTTCAGTGCCTCACTAACGAAATGAAAGGTTTTATTGATATTTGCAACAAAAATTGAGAGCAGGCATGAAATTAGCACTGTAGGAAAGCTAGCTCATATATAAGAATTTTTAAAATGCCCCAAGCTGCTAGTGTCTGCCTGCATTTACTGTCCTCCAAGTGGTTTAGGATCTTACAAAGTGTTACATGAAAGAAGCTTTGTGTGTGTAAACTGATCCCTGTTTAAATCAGTGAAGCATTTTTTTAGGATCAGGACCCCAGCTTTGTCTTTCAAAAACATGAAGTCTGTGACTGTGTATACTGCCATGTTGGAATTGCTATTGTGAGAGAAATGTGTTCTTTCAGCCCTTTTTTTAACATGAATAATTTTAGCCTGGCTTTTCTTATGCATGTAATGTTTTGCAAACATTAAAAGGATTTTATAGCAATGCTGCAAGCCAACTGAATCAACTGGCAGCTTATTTTAATCTTTTTCTATAGGGTATTGTATTAAAAACCCCAATTAAGCCTTTTGGAAAAATGCTGTATTACGTTCAGCTGCACAACACTGTGACAACCAAATTGTATCTCATATTTGGCATCAAACATATGTAGGAATCTACTGTATAAAATTAGATGGCTGTTTAAGTGGGCAGTTTCCATTGCAGTGTAATGACATGTGCAGAAGTCAAGTATCAAGGATGAGGTACAGGAAGTAGAGCTCTTGGCCCTCACTGCAACTTATTGGTATTGTAAGGTTACTGATTTTCTTAAAAACTTATTAGGTTTTTGCTTTCACTGCAATTTATTGGCATTGTCAGGTTACTGATCTTAAAAACCTGACAGCATTTTCTAATGCTAAGCAACAGAAGGAAAACATGTATTCCTTCCTAGTTTTTTGTGGTTATTTTCTGTTCCCAGTTTTTACTTCTAAACTTTCACTCAAATTTCCAACTGCTCTGGGCCAACTGGGCATACAATTTTTCAAACAGTCTTCAGTGTACAAACATACAGGTATGTTAGTGGGCATATGTTGTCAATAAAATCATAACCATTTCTGACAATCTCCATTTCTCAATGCAAGGTAACATGTACATATTGTATATACGGGTAACAAGCTACTTTAAAGTTGAATTGCCATCTGAACATGGGAAATTGACTTCAGATCTGCTAATCTGCATCAAGATCTTGGCAATGGTCCTGACCTCTCTGTTTCTTTCTTTCTTTGTTTCCTTTACTGCTGTGTGCGCCTGGAAAGCAGGTTACAGTCATCACTATTGTATATATGCGTTTGCATGTGTGTGCCTTGATAAATTCTCTTTTTTTGGAGCTCTGAATTTTTCATTTCAAGTCCAGCTGGTACAATTGTGAACTCATTTTTCCAGTATCCTCCTCTGTGTCAAATTGCCAGCTTCCAAAATGTTTGACCAAGTGTTTTGATTAAGTTCTCTGAGGAAAGCTGTCTGTATATTTGTGAAAGGGCATGCTCTGTGTGGGATGACTGTGTACAGTATAAATCTATAAAATGTGGAAGTGTTTATAAATTTATCTGCAAAATATTTATCATCTGTGTAACAAATGCAAAGTTATTTAGTGTACATCAGATTAATAAATGGGGATGATTTTTTGCTCTGCTGTATTAAAATAAAGATATGTTCTCTGCAATGAATACATACCAGGTGTGATGATAGCCAGAATACTATTATTCTTTATTCACATGATACTACACTACCCACTATACAAAAAAACAGTGGTTTTACCTTTGTTAGTTATTTTACAAAGGTTCTCTATGCAACTCATCTTTAGTGCCTGTAATAGAAGTTGAACATGTAGTAAAAGTAAACATGGAACAAGTTAATAAAGTTAAATAGGTTTAAATGACTGTAAAAAAAAGTAGAGTAAAAGTTACTATGGTTGTAAGAGGCAAAGTTCTTTAGTTAACCATCTGGGATTCATATTTTTATGGTACTTAAAATAGACACCTGGCCTTTCAGGACATAACTGCATTGTAGGAGTACATTATCAACCAAAGGGTCTAGTCTAACTCTATGTGAAAAACATACTGCTGCAAAATATAATGATCCATAAATCTGAAAGGCCAGGGGAAATTTATACAATAAACTATGATTCCGTAAGAACTTAGTATTCACAGGAAAAAACCCACCACCAACAACAAAACCAAACAAACACATACAAACAAAAAAATTTCCCAAACCACCACACACACAACCAAAACCAGCCCAGAAACCCCAGAACCTGAAGCAGAACTGTAACAATGTTCAGTTCATTGCATTTGTGCTTTTGGGACATCCAAAAAGCATCAACAGATCAAATGTGGTAGCTTTAAAATAACAAAAATTGCAGAGTTATTTATATTCTGACATTTCCATGGATAAATTGGAAAGAGATTTCCAAATATAGGTTATTTTAAACAGATGATGGACTAAACAAAACACATGAGTCTTCAGCTGTGTCATCAACAGGGAAAAGTTAAGCTACATGTGAATTGAAACATTTTTCAGCTCATGCAAGAGTACTGCCTGCAAAACCCAGTTACAAAGGACATGTATGATTTTCAGCAACTAGGTCTTTTTGTGGTACAGTATGGAAGATAACTTTCTGTGTTTATCAAGTACAACCAATGGAAGTACCAATTCATATTTTAAGCCTCCTTAGATGTACATCTTCATCTACCTGCATTTGCAGGGTACACTGCTGTCATTCTTTAGTGGAGATTTGACTTCTAGTCTCATTTTGGGAAGAAATACTGCTCTTACCTTCTGCAGTTTTACACAGAAGATAAGACAACAATCCAAGAAGGGAGTGTGGGCCAAGATTAGAAGATATGCTTCACAGCTAACTTTCAGAAACAGCACATGCGCTCTAGAAAACCTTCAGTAGCAGGGAATCTTGCGTTGGAGGACATCACCCTGAAAAGAAAGAAGGATACTTCACTTGTAGGACAGTATTCCTCCAAATGAATTTTGGAAGCATACATATGTATCCTTACATATCCATATATATACTTCTGGCTGACAAAGCTATGCTATCAAAATGGTGACACTTAATTCACAGCACTCTGTTTGTGTGTGTCCATTTACCTATTGTGTGAGATTAGTGCATAGACACCAAGGATGCAAATGTAAAAATGTGAGGCATTTTGTGGTATCCAGCCTGGTATGTCCCTGAGAACAAATATTAAAATAGATGATGTGAATCCTCCATATGCCTTGCTTTCCACTAGGATGCCAGCTAGGCTATGATTTGTATTTTATCCATAGCAATTGTAAAGTTACACAGGTTATATATTATGTGAGATCAGTATCTAACCCAAACTGCTCCCCATCCAATTTAGTCATATCTGGAACTTTTTAGTAGCACTTTACCCTGGCAACAGATATAAGAAATATTGGCTGAAAGTTCTTCATAAACTGTCCTAAAAATATTAAGCTGAACTGGAAGTCCTACCATTCTGTACAGTTTCTGGTGTCACCATATGTAAACTTTCACAGTATACAAGTTAATGCACTCTTTCTGCAGATGCATTTCACACCATGTTACTTGTGGCTCTCAGAGTGAACTTCACCGATCTGATTAGGTCTTCAGCAACGATTTTGCATTACTATAGCAGACTAAAGTTGTATGTACTTAATATCTTAGGAAGAAAAAATGCCTGACTGAACTACATTTGGAAATGTGTACACTATTCAATCCAGGCAATGTTTCCAGCTGTGAAAATAGAAAGACAAACCAGTGTCGGCCTTATCAGTTCTTTAGTAAGTTCCACTATCCTTCAGAAAAGCCAGACTGTGGCACTTCTAGTCACAGAATGACTAATTGTCAAAGTATTCCTCAAACACACTGTTATGAGCTGAAAAGTAGGTACTTAAGAATCCTGAGCTGCAAGAATGAAGTGTGAAATGCCCGCTGTAAAACCTTAAAATGTTGATTGGATATCCAGATAATTTAGCTGAATTCTGACCAAATACAATCTAGGCTACAGATCTGATATTTATTCTCCCCCAGGAAAATAGCACTTTAATTTAAAAGGTTTCATGATAATGCAGAATTCAATTATTGCAGAACAACAGTTTTTTTCCCAATAATTACAGTAGACCTGAATTGGGAATTTCACAACAGCTTGTTCATAATGCATTCAATTGTATTCTGTGACCGCACAGACTGTAGACCACGTAACCCCACGACTTTCAGGGTGTTTCTGACTATAAATAAAAACATCCTTTGCTTTGCAGTTAGACTGGACTTTACAGAGAGTAGGGATGAGAAATCAGATAAAACTAAGAGTAATCCACCTTCTCAAGAGCTCTGGAAGTGAGGCCAATAGTGGGCTCTTGTATTTGCTGCATCATTTGTCTTTGGCTGGCTGTCCTTGCATACAGTCCCCAATGACTCCCTTGCAAACTCCAAGTTCTGCCTACCATGAGCATTGCAGCATTGGTGTTAGAACCAGACTATCTAAAAGGCATTCCACCTGGTATGTAGGATTACATACCAGTTAGGGCCTTTTTCCCAGGTTTATTTCCCATCCAACAGGTCTGGACCCTTTATGAACTGTTGTCTATGAATACGTTTCCCCATCCCTCCTACTCAGTTACAGCTACAGAAATAACTGGTTTTATAGTGTTCAGTATAGTTATATGAAAAGTAAGTTCAGGCTGCTCGAGAGTAATTGCCCATCAGCCCAAGTCTCAGTATATAGGAGAAGTTTGACTTTGGCCCTTTAGTCTTTAGCTAAAATCAGAGGGTTTAAAATTTAAATTAAAAAAAAATGTGGTCACAGCTGTTAGTAAAGATGTTGACATAGAGCAAAGGAACACTAAGATGTTGATGTGCTTTTGAGTTAGAGTAATACTGGTATTACACTGTTAATGTGAACTCTAACTCCATGTCTTTGGTAGGGCTGCCATACTGTGTTTTGTGATATATAGGATATTAACTATTGAAGACATATGAAGGGGTATGGGGTCAAATGGAGCCCAGTTCCCAGGGTAAAACTCTGGACTTTGCATGCCAAATGCATACCAGAACTATTGACTGATCATAAACCAAAAGAAAAAACAGATGGGTGAGAGCACACATCTGTTTAAGAAGTCATCTGCAATTAAATATGTTACTTTGCATTGTTATTGTTACACGAATATTGAAACCAAGGAAAACTACCTGTTCTCGGTGACACAGGATCTTTCTTCTGTGAAAGCATTAACACTGACCGTGTCTGGGGAGCATATTATACTGTCAGTAAACTAGTTATGGAAAATAACCTGGTCCACATTGAAACAGTGCAATTGCCAAACTGACCTACAGGTGGAGCAGAAAAAATAACTAATGAGATCAACAGGAAAGACCTTATTAGTAAAGCTCCCAGAGTTCCAGCTGTTACTGCTCAGCAGCAGGCAGATCCTTCCCTCGCCCAGGCACCGCACACATTGTGATATGGGTAAGCAGTGTCCTTACCCAGGGATTAGTTCATCTCTGACGTGTTTTGGTGGAACAAGTCTTGAGTGGAGGCAGCTTTGGAGCTCTCTGCAGTAGTGCTGCCATAACCCAAGGAGCCAGCACCAGGATACCAGTGCTCCTGAACACAAACATGCTGCTAATTAATTTTTCACTGCTTATTTTTCACATGCACATTTTAATGCTACAGCTACAACTGATGTGAAATCTGGTTATCTGAGGAATACCTGTTTTCCTTTCAAGATATTTCCAGGAGTGTAATTCAAACTGAAGCCATTTTGATCTAAATAAGAGGAGGCTGCTGACACTTTTCCCTGTGAAGGGTCCTGGATGCTGGGATTAGCTCTCCTGGTCGTGCCTCCTGGAGCCTGAATTTGTCAGTCTTTTAGACATGTTCTTCATTTTTTTACACTAATGTGAATAATGAGGAGCTTTCCAAAGGCTGGAGTTGTGCCAGTGGAAAAGTGATGGAAATAAGAAGACCAGAATTAGTCTAGTGGAAATCCATGGGAGTTTTGCCTGAGCTTTATCTGTGGGGCAACTGTTGGCAGGCAAGAAATAGTTGTAGGGTTGCCTTAGCTGTCACTCAGTATGCTGTAAATGCAAAGCTCCTAATGCTGTGCCTCGAGAGTAATAAATAAATAAAACATTAATGAGTGAATAATGCATAGACTTTTAGTGGAGTGGAAACATTCCTAAGCACATGCAATCACAAAGAAGCACACAGATGCTGTGTTAAAAACCGAAAAAATGCCACTCCAAAACCCATAAAAATGCCTCCCCCAAAAGAAACACTGCCACAGGCAGACCACTTACAGCTTGTGGATAACGTGAGGAAACAATCAAGATTTTACCTTTGCTACATCCAGCTCAATAAAGAATACTTTTTTCCTGAATCTCTGAGCTGCAGCCGGCCACAGATGTTCCCTGCTTTCAAACACTTCTGAATTCTTTTTTATGGTTATTCATTATGTCTAGACAAGGAGGGTCACTCCACTCCAAAGTACTCTGTTAAATGAATAAATATTTATTCCAACAGGCAAATGGAGAAAGGTCTTTTCTGGCAGGGTGCTGGCAGAAAGATTCCCACCTCTGTCTTGCTAAACTCATGCCACTTTTGCAGGAACCAGGGCATTTGTCCAAGACATTTTGAACAAATACTCCTTTTTTAAAAAACCTGTTCAAGCAGAGAAACTGGTTTCTTAGGTACCTTGACAGACAAGATTTAACAAAGTCTTGCCCAGATGGGGAAAGCGGAGGGAGCCTCACCTGATAGGAAAGGGCATATAAAAGTATACCTTCAAAATGCACCTTAAGTAATGTTAGATGCATGACATTTAAGCAATTAGAAGTAGACACAACAAGCTATGGTATCACCTGATATTTCCACTCCGCTAGTACTTCTCACTTTCAGCACAGGACACATCACTCCAGCCTCTTTTACACTTAAGCAGCTTTTTGGGAGCTGAGCTGGCTTCTGAAAAAGAAAACCACAGCTTTTGAGCAGCAACAAGGAACATTAAGTCAGCTTAGTCCCATGACTGAGGTAATGGTGTGACCCTACAGACAGATCTGTGAGCCCAACCATGTCAGCAAGAGCGGTGTTTCTCCAGTTTGTAATGTGCAATCTGGGTCCTGGGAAGAGTCACTGAAGAATCACAGTATTGCCTTCTCCAATATGTCAGTGTTTGAAATAAAAATTCTTGGATTTACTACTAAATTGGAAATCATGAGGTTTTTCTGACAAAAATGCTAGAGGATATACAGCTATTCATATTTCCAGGACTGTATTTGCTAGTTTTCCCTCAAAACACAAGGTCTTTTTAAAAAGGCTATTTTCCTCAGAACATTTGAAGTGTGGGTGCTTAAGCACCTTCTTACTTTGGCAGCTGGAGCTTTAAGGCAAATAACATGAGATTTACAAGTGGCAGAAAGAAGAGAGATTTCTGTCACTGAAGTAATTTCTCTAACCATTTTCTTTTTCAAGTGTCAGTGCTATACAAATACACCCTTTTACACACATCTAATGTAACACTATCCTTTAACGTGCATTTTAATACACCTAGTTTCTTTCTCTATAAGTTTCATTGAAGTTACTCATATATTTGTTTCTCCTCCATCCCACAAACTGTTTCTTTTGCTTTTAAAACTGAGTTTTCAATTTTATTAAATAACAATATAATTTGGTTTCTTTTATTTATATTGATGCCAAATAGAGCTCCGTTAGGATATTTCCAACTACCTTGTCTCACTCTAGCAATCGTTACAAAATCGGAACCTCTAAACATTGAAGTTTGGTGTTTAGTGTTGCCCCCAACCATATGACAGGACAGTTCAGAATTTAAAATCACGTCCTCAGTGGCAAGGAAGCATTGCTGCTGAGAGAGCAAGGCACTTCAGCTCTTTTGTTACAGATCTGCATTTAATCTGCCATTCATTTTGCCATGATATTTTGAATTTGTAAAATCTCACATTTCTTTAGGATCCTTTGACTGACATATCTCCAGTCCAGCTTGAGCTTAATATACCTTCTTAATTAAGGTTTCTGCTGTGACCACAGGCCCTCACTTATTGAAAAGGAAGAGCTCAGAAGAAAATGAGGGAAGCGAGGGCTGAGTTGCACCATTGCCTTTCCCTTCTAGACACACAAGGAAGGGAACAGAGGCAAGTGATATCTCTCGCTTGCTTTTTCTGAGCAGGGCACTTACAGTCTCCCCACTGACACAGTCTGTATTTTCTCCAGGATCCCTGTGGCCAATTATGTGATGACTTAATTGTTTACTTACCTCATGATAATAAATAATGCATAAGATGAATACTGTGCTGAGGGGGAGGCAGTAACCCAGCACAGTTCCCAGAGCTGATCCCTTTCCCTGTGGAGCCAGCTGCTTGCAAGGCCCACAGCAGACCGTAGAGGTCTGTGCTGGGGACATTTCCTGATTTTGTGCTCCCTAACATAGCCTTGAGGGCCTCTTGACCTTTGGGTTGAATTCATAAACATTCATAAAGTTGTGGCCTTTTCTCTGCAATTTATTCAAAATTATTAGTCTAGGTTCACCTGGTGTTCCCACTAGTATGGTTGTCAGCTCTCGGGGACACCAGCTCTTCCACCATGCCCCTGGGAGTCAACAGCCCTTTTGGCCGCCTCCGATATCCAACAGGGCTGAGGGAGCCCTCCCACCATCCTGAGGCATTGAGAGTCCATTCCACTAGTCAGGGTAAGACTTTCTGGCAGCACTGGGAGCGCCAAGGGCAGCAAGACATTTTTGGTTAGGACACACTGCTGTTGGGTCTGCTCAAGCACCCGTGTGGCATGTCCATCTTTAAGCTTGTCAGCCTTTAATTAGCTGTAAGAAGGAAACAATTGAAAAGGTCTTTGCGGTAACTGGGAGCCTGCCTGGAGCTAATCTTCTTCCGTATTGTACAGCAGAGATTCAGGCTGACCCGCCCAAGGAGCAGCTCCCCACTCCCACTTACCAGAGCGATCTCTCCAGCCCAGGCTTTCTCTCCTGCAAAAATAAAAAGGATATGGACTTTCTCTGCAATAACTAATAGGGAAAAGCAAAAACCAAACCAACCAAATCAAAACCAAAGCCACCAAACAAAACCTCTTTTAAATTAACAAATGCAGTTTTCCTTTCTGTAGGATAAATGCAGCCAGCCAAGGCATATGATTTAACAATAAATTCAGGTATTGTCACAGAAAAAGTGACATTAAAGCCTCTGATTCCAACAAAAAGCCTAGTGTCTCTAATTACCTGCGTCATTGCTACATAAGCCATCCAAGAATTTCAAATATCAATATCCTTCACTGTATTAAATCCCTCTGTACACAACAGGACTGTCAGGAAACATGAAGTAGCAGAGGCCTCTGCAGTTTTTTGATCCAAGTACAGGCAATCATATGTAGGAAGGCTACATTTTCATCCCTCCCTTCTTTCAGCTTATTTCCCTCTTAGATCTGGAGCCGTCCAGCTCTGCCTACAGTTGTTGTATTTAAATGTGGACTGTTCGTTCCTAGCTGGCTCTCACATTCTGTCCCTACTGGGGCACAGTGTCCCTCACAGGCAGGTGTGGAAGTTAGAGCTGGATTATTAGTATGAATGCAGTGGGAAACATGTTATCCACAGTATGGTGTCCTTGATAATAAGGAGAGGACATTGATCTTAAGCTCCATTAAAAGACCCAGAGTATGAACAGGAAATGTTCACATTCAAACATTTGCTCTAGATAGCTGACTACACTGATTTCTTTAGTGCATGCTTCTTTGTAACATATAGAAGCAGAGTGTTTGCATATGGTCATAAAAAAGAATAAAGTGTCCATAGTGTCAGCTCTGGTGTAGGCTGCCTAAAACCTGTGAATGGCTTTACATCTTTTACTGCACTCAGGTTCACGTAAGGAAGTGGGAGAATGCACAGTCTTTCTTGCAGGCAACCTTTCCAGCCGGTCACAGCTGCAGTAGGACTTTGGAAGGGGAAGGAGAGGAGGGAGGTGCAGAGGGGCTGCTCCCCCACCCAACACAAACACCCAGCAGTTTACAGGGGCAGGCTGCAACTTCTCTGCCTTGGTTCTGCCAGACGTGTTTAAACCTTCATACCTCGAACAGCTGATGGAATTTGCCTTTAAATTCAGAAAACAGGGATTAACAAACCTAATGCAGAATGTCATGAGCAGACCTGTGTGGCTGCTGCTTGTTACTCCAATATTCTTTTACCTGTCTCAGTTCCTACTGAGAGCAGTTGGTTTCTGTCATGCCTGTTTTTCTGCAAGCATTACAGAGGTTACTGCTGCCAAAAAAACATTCTCACTTCTCCATACCCTGGCGTTTCATTTCTTACCCTGGTCTGCCCCCTGCTCTAAGCTGGCACTTGCATTCAAGAGGCAGCTGCATGAAAGCAACGAACAAACTGCTGGCCTAAGAAGTAACCCTCCTAAGAGAAAAAAGTTATTTTTCCATCTGGGACAACTAGCTAAGTCCCCACGCGGTGACAAAAATGCTGGTGCCAACCTAGAGCAAGGAGACCCATGAGGAGGGAGGGGACACATTGCAGGCACAGAGGCTGAGAGACAGGGATGAACATTTCCTCAGCAGAGGTGTCAATGTACATGTGTGTGACACCATGTCTGCACACACCCTTGTCTTTCCAGCAAGTAAGGGAGTAAGAAAACTCACCAGGGCCTGGCAATATCACACAGAGACCCTCTGGGGCTTTGGCAGATTGTTCTTTCAGGAGAGAGACCTCTCTGTCACTGTGTCACACCACATCTACACAATCTGCAGAGCAGGCCAAGCACACCTCAGAGAGAAGTGTTGTCATTTGAAACATGATGCAGTTATGTCAAAAAGAAACTTTTCAGGCAGAAAAGGCCCCCTGATTTTAATCAGAAAATATATTTTTAAGAAAACTTTTAAGTATCTTACTTTGACTAAAGAATAAAATAGATGGATAAAGTGTTCCACAGTACATTCTTGACTTAGGCTGTGTAACAGTGTAAAAGGCTGTAGAAATGGTCATTTAAAGCAAATGCAATGTTTTCAATAAACTCTCTGAATTGTGGAAGCCAATTTATTATTTTCCATGTTTGGTTTGGTCACCTACTTTCTTTTAAAAGAGAAGAAGCAAGTAAACAGGTGTTTGTTTAAAACTCAAGAAAGCATTCAGAAAGCCGAGTGCAGACTGCAGCTCTGTTGATGCTTGCATCACACACCTCTGCTATAAGTCATCCTCCCTGATCTCTAGGGATGGAGGAAAAGAGAACAGAGGAAATCAAAAGGACCTCAAGAAAAATAACAGAGTTTGCTCTTGGGTGTTGTTTTTCTCCTGTACCCTGTCAGTCTTTTCTTCCTAAATAATCCATGTCTTAAGTATTATCAGGAGTGTCTTTCCCCACCTCAGTGATCTGTGCCCAGAACAGCCAGAGATGAGCAAAAAGGGAACGAGCAAAACAAAGTCCTCACAAACAAACTACAGACATTGTCAAATCTGTGGAAAATCACAGAGGAGACTGCAATTTTCCAGACAACCTGCAAATACACATTGAGTCACCTGCTATCTGTCATTAAAATACAAACATGCTCAGGTGCATTGTGTTCCACGGGCTGTGCACGAAGACTACTTCATCCCGTCTTCCAGAAAACTTCATGTTAGGGGCTTTGAGACTGTCAAGAGGGTATGATCCTGCCCTGTAACAGACTTCCATTTGAGAAACCTCTCCCTCAGACCATCTTCAGGTGCATTTCATAGTTGACCTGGGAGCCCATGGCAACAAAACATGAATCATTGATTCATGGATTTGCTGCTCAGCTGTCCAAAATCAAACCCTCTCAGAGAGGGACACCCTGCAGAGAAGTCTTAAATGGAGGTATGTGCCTAGCTCCCCCACAAAACCCCTTAGAAAGGGGCACCAACATGGGACAGGTCCACACAGGTACACCCAACTCCAAAGGTTCCCTGCAGATGGTGGTGGTGATTTTGTGGCCTGATGAAAACACTGCTAGTGGGGAGTGAGAATTTTTCAAAAGAGCAAAAACTACAGGAGGGAGTCTTGGGCTTGGTTCTTCACCTCTCTTCAGAGTCTCCTCTGCCAAAACACCATAGGGGAGGTTCTTCGGCCTTCTACGCTGTGGAATCAGGTTTATTTAAATTGCTTGGTGGTTTGGGGTGGTTTGTTTCCCTTTTTATCAGACGGTTTGCATTGATTGCTGGTTTGGGGTTTTTTTTCTGCATTTGGGAGGGAAGGGTTTCTTCTTTTTGATTTTTGGGTTTAGGACTTTTTTTGTACTCTTCTATTCCTTTTTTGAAATAGAACCCCCCTTTTTTTAAGGGGGTTTGTTTTGCCTTTGTGGTTTGTTTTGCTTGCTTTTTGGTTTTTTTCTTGTTTTGCTAGGGTTTGGGGGGATTGAATTTTGTTTCTTTGTGCTTTAATTTTTGGTTTTCTGGTGGGGCTTTTTTCCCGTTTTTGGGGGGGTTTTGTTTGATTGATTTTTTTTTTTTTTTCTTTGCTTTGGGGCTGGGGATTAGGTTGGTTTTTTTTGTTTGGTTGGGCTCGGTCGGGTTTTTTTTCCCTTATTTTTCTGCTTTCTGACCTGGCGCTTCTCTGCGTTTTTTGCTGGTTTTTGTTTTGGTTTTGGGTTTTTGTTTTTTTTTCCCCCCCTCCTCTCTCACTTTCTTTCTCCCCTTTTCCCTGTTTTTTCGCACTTTCTCCCCCGCCCCGCTCTGCCCGTGCACACGCGCAGCCCCGGCCCCGCCGGAGCCGCCCCGGTGGCCCCGGCCCCGCGCGGGGCGGTGGCGGCCGCGGGCGCAGCAAATCAGCGGGGCCCGGGCCGCGCATAAAGAGAGCGGGCGGGGGCCGGCGCCGTCCTTCCCGGCGGCGGCAGGATGCACCATGAGGAGCTGGCGTCCCTGCAGCGGCCCCGCTACGGCTGTGAGTGGGCTCCTGGGGGGCGTTTCGGGACCTTTTCTTAGTAATTTCTTTTTTTTTGTTCGTTCCTCTCCCTTGCCAGCTTTCTCGGTTTAGCACTAAAAGAGCGAGTTGGAGGCAAAATAAAACCCGCCCAGCAGACTCTGCGGCTGCGCGCAGCGCTCCGGCTCCTTTTCGGTTAGCTCGCAGCCAGCTCCGGCTGGGTTTTGAACAGGTTTTCGTGGGGCTGCGTTTTGTTCTGTAACTTTCTGAATGGATTAGAGCTGTAATTCCGCATTGCAGCTCTGGAGTTTCAGATTAGAGCTTCGAGTTTTAGCGTTGTAACTTGGTGTTACAGGTATGGGTTTGGGTTGTAACTTCATAACTTGAATTATGACTGTAGTTTCAGGTTGTAACTTTGTAACCTTTGGGTTATCACTTCGGAATTTCTGATTATAAAATTAAACCTTTGCTTTCTAGTTTTACAACTTTGTCTTAGAACTTTGCAACTCTTAAGTAATTGCGATGAGGGGAGACACTGTGCAGGTACTAGGCATCTCTTTTTAGAGGACGTGTATTTACTTCCCAAACGTATATTTAAGAAAAACCGCTGAAGCACCTTACCTCTTGCTGCTGCAGAGCTCTCCTGCCCATGCTGTGTGCCGTGCTGGGATCCTGCACTCTCCTGTGCTTTTCCAGGCTCCTGTGGGCACAGCAGTGGAAGTCCATGGCTGTGCCATTCCTACAAGAAATGCCTTTGATGCTTCAGGCATTGGAAAAAGGGAACACGCAAATGATTTGCAAAGTTCTCAACAACCCTGGCATCCTGTGTTCTAATGAGCAACTTCCCAGTTCTTATCGTAGTAGCTTTGTTTAGAACCGGTTCTGAAACCTCCTTTTAGAAAGAAACACAAAACCCCTTAACAGTGTTAGGGGCCACCTTGATTCCACCTAGGGCAGGTAGAAAAAGCGGTGCTTGGCAGTAAGACCTTCAGCTTGGAGAATGCCATGCTCTTCTGAGCGTTTCCCCTTACTGGTGGTTGGTTCCCACTACTGATGCCCTCTGTTGGGGCAGTTTGTGGGAACTGTAGGTTTCATTTTCCATTTTACCCAGTAGGTGGATGAGATCCTTGTGGAGGTGTGTGTTCACTGGTTACTACAGGCATAGTCTAAGTGCCCATGTTACTGTGTTACCAAAGGTGAATATTTGCTTGTGAAGCCAGTCATCCCAGCTGCTTGTGCTTTGCACATGTACTTGGGCAGTGTCCAGGTGTGCTGCATCGTGCTCCAGCCTCAGCTTGGACAGTGTCCACTTGCCTGCAATGCAGAAATGTTTGTTGTATGCCCATCAAGACTCCAGCAGCAGTGACTTTCCTGTGCAGATCTGGCCTGGCTGGTCTCAGAATATGTGGGTCTGGACAGGTAGAAATCAGTTTGTCGTGACTTCTGATACAGCCAAAGATGAGGTTTTGACTTCAAGCAAAGGGCTTATCCTTTGAGCCTTGTTCCTGCCCTGGATGCTGAGGATGATTTACGTTATTGCCAGAGCTGCTCAGAGTATTTTAAAGATCATAGGCCTCAATTATTAGGGGAAAGAATGACCATGTTAAGGATGCTAAATATAGTTTTGAAGAGATGGTCTATTCTCTCGGTGCTTATGCTTTGCTATGCTTGTTGAGAGCATTTTGTTCTGGTTACCATGGAGAACTTCATGTTCTGAGTTGTAGCCACTCTTGGTGTTAGGTCTCTCTCCCCCAGGTACAGGAGTGGATGAGAGTACACTTTGTCCTTTCTACTGGCACTTCTCCTCTGACCAATAATTGCTGCTTGCTCAGGATCCAATAGTTATTCTGTCCTTCCCTGAGTGAAAAGCTGTGGCTGCTGTACCACACTTCATCCACTTCTTTATAGGGTGCAATTTTTGCTGCAGGAGCATTTAAAATTACATTCCTTTCAAGGGATTAAGCAAAGGCTTCTTAAATATGCCAGGCTGATGGCAATATTTAAAAAAAAACCAAACACCAAAAAACTCTGTACTTTAAAGAACGAGCCATAGCCTTGTCTGTAGTGACAAGTAGGGTGCATGTTTGGTTTTTTTAGCCTGTGTCTAGAGAAATACATGTGCTTTATCTGTACTGCATTTGGCTGCCATTTTGAGAAACTGAGAGATCCAGCACCTTAAAAAAAAACAAAAAAGGAAAAGGCTCTCTAACTAGAAAGCCTACACTAGCGTTATCTGAGCTCTTAGGAAAGCCCATCATAAGTTGAAGGTTCTCTACATAACTAAAACTGCACTTTGGATTACTGGCAAACAGTTCCCTTTGTTGAGAACACCACATCTATGCTGGATTTCCTAAACAGTTAATAAGTTGTCCAAGTTAGGCTATCAAATTTCTAAGACTCCTTGCTTTAGTGACCTAGAACTGTTTTAAACATTTAACTTGACTTGGACTTTTGACTTTGGCTTCAAGCTCCTAGCAGAGTTTGTGTATTACTCTGAAGAATGCTAGCATTTTACTATCATAATTTTCTGCAATGTACTTTATAAACCAGTGAATGACTATCAGTAGCATTTCATTTTGATAACTAGAGAAGAAGACATACGCAAATTTTGGCTGTGTTTTATAGAGTGACGGATACAACTGGGGAAAAGAACTCTCCCTAAAAATAAAACCTTGTAGCACAAAATGAGTAACTGGGAAGACGTATCCTTAACCTAAAAGCAGTTGTACAGTACAAGCTTTGCTGATATAGTAACAAAAAGAATATCTAGAAAAAAAATTTTAGAGCTGATCACTGCCATATTTAAAGTCTGGAAATAGATGAATGAAATCAAATAAGGCAGTCCCTTTCTGGGTGGGTGCTAGTTCAGGATGAGCATGGTTCATGGGAGAATCAGAGCTCAGAGCAAAATCCTAGAGCCTTCCCTTAGTCTATTAGGGCCAAAGTTTTGTGGCTTCCTGGACCACTTGTTGAAAGGTGCCTCCAAATCCACTTACTGTTGATAGCTTAAAAGAGATGCAGAAGAGATTTCTGTTGCTGCTCCACTGAGCCCTTCAGACAGATATTTATCTCCAGGACCAACTCAAGTGAGAACATAAACTTACAAGGAAGCCACTTATACAGCCGAAACCATGTTAACAGGCACACTGCAACTGAATTTACATAGTGGTTTCCAGTCTGGCTACAGCTGTTGCCTGGTTTATTTCTCAATTCCAGCACAATCAGGAGCAGAGGTTCACAGAACTGCTGAGAATGGGGACTTATATTACAACTAGATGTATGAGCCATTTTTACAACAAAAAAGCTTTGTGCTGTGGAAGATTATGAAGACGAAAAAAGTATAGATCTCAGATGTAGCTCACAGATTAAACATGAAGTTTTGAACATGGGAAGGTAGCAAATCAGACAACGGTGTATCTTTGAGAATGCTCATTTCCTGATACTCTCAGTTCCTTTATAGCTGGTTTTCCCTGAAAACTGTGTGCAGAAACAAATGTTTAAGTTTTTGTGAACTGTCTGAATGGCTTCACTGCACTTCCAGGAATGTAATGAAGCTACAGTGAGGCCATGAGTGTCTGGATTTGAAAAGGATTTTAGGCATTTCCATGCTCAGAGTAGCTGAATTAATATATGCCCTGAGTCCCTGCCTACTGAGTAGAAGAAACACTAGGTGCTCCAACATCAGCAGATGCTTCTGTTGGAGACACAGATGAGTCTTCACCTCTGCTGCTGAGCCCAGAAAGCTAGTTTCAGTGGGCATGGATGATGGGTTAATGCAGGGGAAAACTGACTTTGGTATCCAGCGATGAGGGCGTTGCTTGTACTTCTGGTGCTGGCTCCCAGAACTGCTACTGTTTGGCACTAGGAATTTGGAGATGAGACGCATAAGCAGCATGAAGCTTCATGAGGGAGTGCTGCTCTGCCTGTGGAGACAGGCAGGGCAAACCTGAAGTGAAACACAGCCTATGCCTCTCTATGAAACCTAGCTTCTTCGCTCAGCAGGATGTGAAAGTTTGCAAACCAGTGGCTTTTCAAAAAGGTTTTAACATAAAAAAACTATAAATTTGTCTGCATGTCTAGTAACTGCAGTGAAACAAATAGCTGTTTTTCAATCTAAAAAGGGGGAAAAGTCTTTTGGTAAAAGTTCTATAGGATTTTCCTAAGTGAAAACAGATGGGATTTTGGTTTTTTTTAAACTTAAAAAAAAAAGAGGCTTTGCTGTATCCTATGCATATATATTCTTTTGGGTGTATGCTTTCTTGTAGTGCTTGTGACTTATGAGAACTCTTTTCTCCTTTTTTATTGATGGGTGTTATTTGGCAACCAAATACACTGTTTATCTCTTCCACTCTTTTGTAGGTTGCTAATAATTAAACTGCTGAATGAGCACTCAAAAAGTTTAACTGCTTTGTTTAACCAAGTGCGCACAATTCAGTTGGTAGGAGTGGTTCTCTGTGTGTTTTCTGTACAAAGCAGGTTCATCTCCCATGAGGTTTGCTGGTAAAGAAAGGACAGAGCTATGTTACAGCATGCTTAAAGCTACTTGAATGCTGTTGAAACAGGAAATATTAATACTGCACTGGAAACAGGATTTATAGCACATGTGAGTGTGCTACATCAAGTCCGATGCTTGAGGCAGGGAATAGGAAGCATGCAGATTTTTAGCTTGCCTGTTCTGTTAAGTGGGGTTTCAGTTACATAATTTTTTGAGCTCGAAGTTTGCTTGATACTATTGCTGGTTCAAGCTGACTATGTTTTACTAGGAATAACCCTACACATAAGGCAGAAAAAAAAGCCTGTCAGTGACAGGCAGGACTGGTGGGTCATATTTCAGTGTGATGATAAGCAAGTGTGCTCTCTTGTGCTTGCTCCTTGTGGGAAATGATTAACCTGCTGTGTTTGCTTCACTTGTTTGGGCTGTTTCGTTGTTTTTTTGGAACCCGTATCCTTGAACTACTGCATGTTGTGGAATGAAAGTGCGGGTACTGGACGGAGAGGAGTTGTGCCTACCCCTGGCCTGGGGACCATGACTGGGGGGACAGGGGCCAGGTGCCTCCCATTCTGAGGAGGGATGCCTGCTGTATGCGCCTCATTTGCTGATCCTTGATAAGACTGGGACAGTCATTCATGGGTCAGCACTTCCTGCACCTTGGCACTTGCGTTCACCTTCAGAAAACAGCAATGTCCCCTTCAGCCTGGTGCCAGCTGGGCTTTGAAGAGGTTTGCTGAACACATGCTGCTTGGTTTTCACTGCTGGGAGGAGAAGGGGGCTGCTGAACGTCTGACACAGGGATAGGGTTGTGCAGGAGACCAACATGTTGCCCTGGCACTACTCCAGTTGAGTTTTGCCAGTTGCTGTGGCACAGGACAAGAGTGCCCTGGTCTGCGGTGGTGAAGGGCTGGTGGGGCAGGCAGTGCCTGCAGTGTGTTCTCTGGTGGCCAGTGGCCTTGGTAAGGTGGTGGGAGAGGGAGGGAATGGGCTGCTGATCCAGATGGTGTTCCTATAAACTCTGCACAGTGAAACATTTAGCTTCTAAATACCTTTTGAAATGTGTAAGCACATAAACAGCCATTAGGAACCTGTGCTGGTGGCTGATTTCAGTGTTAAATTACTGTTTCATTCAAATGAATATGCACTAGCAAGAAATACTTATCCAGAGGAATTATGTCAGTTCTTTTTTATCACTTATTGCCAAAGTTGAGGTCGTCCAGCTATAAATTCTTCAGGAATCAGATTCAAGAAGCACTTCGGAGCTCTGACTCACAGCTGCTGGCAAACTGCTGCCAGCCCATAAAGACTTTCTGCCTCCAGGTGTGGTCCTGCCTTGTCTGCCAGCCAGGCTCCAAAGTTGTTAGAAACTACTGTCCTCATCTCAGGTGCTTATCTTGGCCTGCGTGTATCAGACTAAGCAGTTCATGGCTTCTGCTAAAGTGAGTGATGAAGGATGTGGTCTCTGCCAGTCCTCTCTTCTGGACTCTGACCTGCTTCTTTGAAAGTGCAGTGAAAGCTTTTGTGGCATCTAGCAAGGTCTTTAAACCAACTCCTACCATGCTTCAAAGTGTGAAGAGGAATTTGTAGTCATGCAGGCTATCAATCCTCTACTGTCTGTTCCTCCTGAAATGAAGAATAACCTCCTGGATTTGTGCTTGATTTATAAAACTGCTCTGTAAACTGGTTATATTTGTGGGATTGGAGCCTCCTGTTCTGGGAGGAGAGCACAGATTAATCCAGGGGCAGCTGGAATGGGAAATGCCCGAACTCTGTACAGAAGTGTGCTTCATTAAGGCAACTGCTTTTCCACAGGCTTGTAGGGTCGAACTATAGGCCAGTAAATGCTTCACTTGTGTTTTAAGGGGGTTGTTTCAAAGATGTTTTGGGGAAGCGTAGATGAGTACTGGGACTACTCTGGTTGAAGTGATTAGAAACAAGGCCAAAAAAACTTGAACTAATCAAGAACACAGATTTGTTGAGAACATGATCCTGTGTCTAGGATCAACATTTTTTTATAAGATGTTGTTTTTAACTGGTGTTATTTTGCATTGGGATCCCATCTCCTGCTTTGCTGCAACTGGTGAGGTTTCAGCAGCCTGAACTTGTCTTCAGCTGCTCTGTCATGCTGCTGAAGACAACTTCACCTCTTGCCAGCATGGATATCCAATCTGTCAGGAAGCTAATCTCTCTTAGCAGAGCTGATTTGCATTGCTGGATTTGCAATCACCTCTGGTCTCTGCAGGGGATGACTGCAGGTCTCACAGCCTTGCCTGCTGACCAAGGCAGGGGGACTTTCTGGCCAGGTGGGACTGTTGCAGCCAGAATTTAGAGGTGCTAAAATTGCTCTGCAACCGCACCCTGAAACTGTGGGTTTGAGTGTGCTTTCAGTCAACTCTGCTGGTGGAAGAGGTGACCTTGACTCCTCCTATGGAATTATTTTTGGCTGGATTAGGTCCCCAGTCTGGTTTGCAGCATGAGCCCACAGGCAGGTCTGCCAGCATGATGTAGTAGCTGCAGTAGGGATGAGCACGAACACCTGGAAGAATGGCAGGTCAAGTTGTGCTGCTGCTGCACATAGAGATCCGGAAAGTGTGCCTGTGGTGAGGCAGGAAAATGTGCAGGTAGAACTCAAGGGTGGACTGGGGCACACAGGAAGGAGTGTCACGTGCATTGCCCTGGTGTCCTCAGCTGCCTCTGCTGTGATGCTGCTGACACCCTTGTGCCCTGTCTGCCTGACAGGGCTAGGGCTGCTTTCAGCTCTCTGTTGCCCCAGGAGTTTTGAAGTGCAGAAATATTTTTGAGGAAATCTTGTCATTACTGCTGTAATTTCACAAATCTGTGTCAGTAAAGGCTTGGCAGTGTTTGCCAGGGAATGCTACAGTGGTAAGAAAATTTGAAGAAACTGTCTGAATTCTAGACTACTCAAATAAGAAAGAAAAATAAATGCTTTTTTTTTTTTTTGTAGAAAGTGAGATTCAAGATGCTTTTTCAACCTTCTTTTGTAGCTGATAAAATTGCTGTTGACTTGCAGGGCCTCAGAGCTGTGGGGATGAGAATGTAACTTGTGGTATGTGCTGCTTATTTCTGGGATTTTTAGTTTTTTCAAGACCAACTGATTTACCCAAGCTATAACTGACTGGATGGTCTCTATTCAGTGGTAAACAGTTCTAACATTCCATATGTTCCCAATACAGTATAGCAGAATAAATAATCATTGAAGTATCAGCATGGGTATGTTGTGGTGTAACTGAAAAGGAACATGAAGGAGTGCTGGGTAGGGCAGGGATTATGTGTAGAGAAATCTGGGACAGGGCTTTGACCAAGGAAAAATGGTCAGCTGTTTTAAAACCAGGCACACAGTAAATGTGATTTCGCTATATCTGAGCTGAGAAGTTGTTTTGAATACTTCTTTTCAGGCCACAGCAGAGCGCATATTTGTTCACTGTGATTTAGTGGAGGCTGGGAGATGAACCAGGCTTGGCTTGGCATTCGAGGCTGCACGGCAGCTGATTACAGAAGGTGGATAGATAGCTTACCTTCAAGGACTGGATGTGACTGCCTGCTAATTTGTATCACCTGTGACTATGGTAGTGATGTTCAACAAACAGGTTAGAATAATCCAGAAAATACACAGCCTTTTTACTACTTGTAAAGCCAGGCTGTTGTGCACCAACTTGTATCTACACATAGAAAATGAGAAGTAAGACCACATGGTTTTGCTGAAGATGACACAGATATGAGCTGTCCTAGAACAAAATGAATCAAATTTCTTAGTATTGTTGTTAATAACAGGCAAAACAAAGGCTGGTGTTTCCTATAACGCTTAACCATGGCAATAACACTCAGTAGTTTCCTCTTTTTTTTGGTGGGGGGAGAGGGTTTGCTTTGGTTTCTTGTTGCCACACTTACAAAAATTAAGTAGCTTCATAACTGTAGAAGTTTCTGATAAAAACAGAGGTGGATTTCTGTAATGTTCATCTGTATTCTTCTTCCTGAAACTCTTGTCAGGAGGGTGCTGACTGGTAGGCTGCAAATGCTGCCCATTGACGGGCCTATATGGACTCCCCAAAAGGATGAAGAAATGAGCAGTTAAGAAATTTGGATTCCTATAGCAGCAGCAGAAGTTGTCTCCACTAGATTCTTGGGCACATTTCAGATAACAATTGATATGTGATCAAGTTTTTTTAATATAATTTCCTCAAGTTACAAAGTACAGACTTGAAAGTTGACCATTTGCATGAAAACTGTTACAAATTAGGTAGAAGGTATTTCACATGTGCTCACACTTCACAGCTTTTCGTGTCGAGGCCAGGAAGAGGAGGGATGCTTCTGATAAACAAAGCTTGTTGTGACTGTGAGTCTCCCCAGAAAGTTACCATACAGAATAGGAATGGTAGAAACTCACCTGGGCAAGATACTGCGGATGGAGTAGCTATATTTTTACACTGCTCCACTCCCTCTTGCAGCTGTAAATACCTCATTATAAAGAAGCTGACCATACAGTGTGAGTTGGAAACCAGGGCAAAACTTGGAGGAAGAACCATTACAAACTGAGCAAATGTCTCGATTTTTGTGAAGCAGTGCTTCAAGAAAGGAAACAAAATGCAGCTGTACAAAAGGTTATAAAATTCTGTGCCCAGTCCTTATGCATGCAAATTCGTTTTTTTGGAGAGAGACTTCAAAAATTGCTAACACATAACTTAGTTTGGTGTTAAGTTTATGTGTATTGTTTGTACTGTTGTTGCCGTAACAGTGATTTAATGCTAGTTATGTTTCCTTTATTTTGGTGGTCTTAATATTGCTGTTTCAAGCAAGCAAAAATACTTGTTTTGGGGTGTTTACACAATGTTTCTGATATGCTCCTGATATTTTATACACATTGATATTTAACATTGTCACTGTGAAACTCATTCGAGAAAATGTGCTCAAGGTAACAAGGAGGCTGTTCTGAGGTCAGTGCTTGCTCCATTAACTCAGAAATTACTTTGAGTTATAGGGTAGACATAAGCAAATAACCTGAAAAATTAAGTTATTCAGGATGCTATCGACAAAGTTTCTTTCAGGTTAGAGGAAATTTAGTAGAACAAATAGTTATACTTAGAAACTTGAGTGTATAGTTTGGGTAAAAATTTATCTTTTGAGTGCAGCTGTCAAAGACTTGTCCTGGAAATAAAAGTACTTGGTTTATTGATAAGTTATGAGCAACATCTAGCTCACTCTGTATCTGGTGATTTTGCAGTAATATATGCAATGGTAGATGTGTCATTGTCAGAGCAGTTTTGAGTTTCAGTAAATATGTTCTGGATGTACTGACTTAAAAGGTCAGGATTTGTCTGCTCTTTTCAAACCTTGCTCAAAGGCCTGTTATTCAAGGCTCAAATGTTTTGTGATTTTGTTCTCTCCTATGGTTTTAACTCCTGATGATGAAGGAAAAATTAATTCACATTACTGGGTATGTATGCGAATGAGAATTAAGGGTCAGAGTTGTCCAGAAGCCCTGTGGGCGAGTGCCCTGCAAGCAATGCCTGCCTGCCTATGCAGTGTGCTCCTGAAGTGACCTACTAGGGAGGACTGGGAGGAGATTACCCTGGAGCTAGCAGTATCAGCTCCAGTACTTTTGCAAACACTTGCTTACTGCATAGTGAAGGCAGCCAAGCAGGCCTCAAGTGGTAACTGAGGTCACTGCTGGCCTGGCACTGCCTCTGAGCTGGGTACTTGCACAGGTATGCTGTGTTTGCCTTCTTCCTGCAGGAATTTATCATCTCACCCATGAGATGAAGCAGGAACAAAGAAGGTGCATCTCTATCCACTGTGCCTTCCTGCCTCTATGTGGAGCAGCACAGTCAACAGAGGTTTTGGAGTGAGATTCTAGCTTGTGAGACTAATATTGTACCTCCACCCTTTATTTTGTTGTTCCTGCCTGTGCTGGGCCATATCAGCTGTAGAAACAGCTACTGAATGCACAGTGGTTTTGGGGCTTGTTCAACAAGCAGCAAAGCTGCCTTCCCAGGGGAGCCTGGAATGTTGGAGGGAGGACAGGAACTGCTATGTGTTCTGTCTCTGCCTCTGGGTGCCCAAGGGTCCTGCTCATCACCTAAACTTACTGTATCTGTGGAACATACAGCACTTCTTTATGTTCTTGTTAATTTGAAGCCATTTTTGTATTAACTGTTCAATCTCATTCTCTGTGTCTGTAGGTGCAAACTAAATTTTCAGTTCTGTTATCCCTAATGCTTAAGGTTTTTTCTCCCCACCAAGATTAAAAAAAAAAAAAGCTGTTGTGCCTATAAATCAAAGAATTTGAATTACAAACTTCGGAGATATTGTGACTGTAATAATTATTGAGGAATGAAAACCCAGGCAGGCAGAGGCAGATGTGTTCTTGCAGTTTAAAGCTGAAAACCCCGTGGCATATTCACATGCTTCAATTTGTATCTTGAAGGAAAAATGTGCTGCAACATTTCTGGTGTTTTCTGGAGCTCCTCTCAGAATGTGGAAAAAGTGAAGCAGATGGTTTATTCAGACCTTGGTAGAAGGACGCTGCAGCAGACTGGCTGTGAAAGAAGCAGAAGATGAATTGTCAAATGAAGAATAAAGACCAGATGTCAAGGCTGAGGGTTTCCACACTGCAGTCTTTCTCATGGTGATTTCCAATTTAATCAGTGGTTAAGTGGTGCTCTTGCTTGTGGCTTTTCCTAGACAGGTGTTTCAGTCCTCTGGAGTCTCTTGGTTCAGACTAAGACTCCTACAGCTCTACAGTCTGAGTTACTTAGTGACCCAGACACAGATTTCCCCTCAGATTCTTTTATTCCAGAATTCCTGCTTGTCATCCTCCTTTTCTGTTCTTTAAGCTGCACCTTACCACATTTCTTTAAGTCGGTTACTGTACTGAGAATGTGGTGATAGGAAGCTTTCTGGTTTCAACTCTCCAATGACCTGAGTATTGAATCCATTTGGTAACCCTTTCCTCCCAAACTTCTTTCAGGAGGTCTGAGTTGCTCATCCTTCCCCCTCTCTTTCACTTTGCCTGTCTCTGTTCTTGTCTTCCTCTTTTATTGCATTCAAGTGTAGGCCTTCCCTAACCAGCCCCTGGGTAGTAGAGGTTTGCTACAAATGTATTTATGAATCACTGTTCTGGCCTCAAGTTGTAATGCAGATCAGTTTTCTGGCATTTTCAAGACTGAAACAGAAATCGACCAAGGTCCTGACTTAGCCAAAAATCCTGTGCAGCATTTGCAGGGCATTATCTTAATTGGTTACTGTTTAAATGGTTATCAGTCTTCTGAATGTCTACCAAGGAGCATCAACAGAAGCAGAAAACCTTTGTCATGCTCTTTGTTGTGAATTTCAAGTAGTTTGCCTTTGGTGAAGTATAGTAGCTCTTGTCAAACATGCTTACCTTCCTCAGTACCCATGGTCCCTCTTTGTATGTAAGTAAGCCTTGTGCTTTATTCTGGTCCTGTGTGTTGGCTGAGATGTCTTAAACAACACAACTAGGGCGATCTTACTGTTGCCAGGTCAGAGGTTTTGCTATGCAGATGGCTAAGAGGAGTGCAACAGAGGTGTGGGTAACAACGCATGTGAACACATGATGAGCAGACAGTCCTGAATCTGGATTTTGCACTGCCTGTAGTGAGTTCTGTCTGTGCCCTGCCCTACATACTGATGGTCTCCAGCCCCACTTTCCTGTTCTTCCACTCCACTTCTGCAATGACTTTCTGCCCTGCCACCATTGTTGATGGGTGGGGTTGTGGCCACAGGCAGTGGTGTGGTGTGATTACACAGAATGAAAGTTGCCTTTGGGGTTCTGCCGAAGGTTGCAGACACAGTCATCTTTCCTGTTAATTTGTGGCTCTTGATTCCAACTGCTTGCATAGGGATGAATGCCTTTTGGATTAGTTTTTTTTCTCTTTGCATGATCATCACAGTGTTTTACTGCCCACAAGCTACTTGTCCTTTTGTGTAGATGTGTGTATACATTTGACTTATTGATATACCTGCAATTCTATTCAGAGAAAAAGTAAATATAAACTGCCTAATACTAAAAATAAATTTGATGGCATTTGTAGGCAAAAGACTTGCATTTGTCTTCTGACAAATCTAATTACAGGGTTGATACCAAGGCACACTCTAGACACTAGCATTTTTCTGTCTTTCATAGTTGCATGGTGCATTTTACTAGCCTGGCAAGATTAAACTGTCCTCATTATTTCATTAACAGTCTGCTTGTGTTAAGTTGAATTGAGGTCACAGTAGGTAAAATGTAAGGAAATGGAATCCATATGGTAAAATTTTGGCTCTTTTATTTAGGATTATTAAAGTGTATTACTAATAAAAAGCAAACAGGTTGAAGTAATTCCAGTGACATGAACAGAGCAAAAGGTAACTTTATCAAAATACGTAGAATTCAAATGACAAGTTCTTTATTTAAGAAAATAGTGAGTGTATAAAGGTGGCAAAGAAATCTGACACTTTTTTATTTGTTCTCTCATGAACTAATCTCTGGAGAAGGAAAGCTTGGTCAAATGTGCAATATTATTTTGAACGCCTCAAGCCTTCAAAAAATTGTGGGTTTTTTTTTCAAGCCCGCATGAAAAATGTCATTCCTGCTGTAAGTATGTGGAAACTAAACAAACCTTCCAGCTGGAGGAGATACCGTGTAACCTTCTGAAAGCTGCCTTGAAGTTTGGCCGTGCTAATGTGTTTGGACTAAGCATGTGGAGATAGTAAGGCCTGTAAGTGAAAGAAATAGCTTGTAATTGGTGTTCACTGCCTCTTCAGGGTCCATTAGTCTGAGTGCTTCCTTAGACTTGTGACTTTTTTGGGAACCTAGACTGAGGGTTTGTTAGTAAATAGTGAGTATGAGTAAAGAGTGTTTAAAAAAAAAACCAACAAAAAAACCCCATGAGTGAAGAGTGTTAAGGTCAATTGTTTAAGTTGACCTAAAAGTTTAAGGTCATAGAAAGGAGCTAGAGTTTTAACAGAATTTTTAGAGCACCTGAATCTTAGGAAAACCTGTTGTGCCTTGAACTGACCAGCTAGCAAAGTATGCAAAGATAAACAGTTACAATTTTATTAAGCAATTACACCAAATATTGCTGGAGACGGTGAGACCAGCAGTTAGATGTTGGTGGAAGTGGTTGAGCAATAAGCTGGATACATTGCGTTCCATCCCATCCTGTAATCAAAGATGGCAACACTTGCAGCTAACTGAAAATGTCTGGGCTTTGATCTGCTTCAACTCCATTACTTTTTCTCCTTGTTCTTCCAAACATACTGAACAATTATAATGAAGTTCCGATAGAATGAAACATGTTATTTTTCTGCACAGGGTTAAGGGATGCTACTAGAAAAGAGATGTCTATGCTCTAGTATCATCATAGAATAAGGTAATGTCAGAGCTACTTAGTGTCTTTTAATATTTACCTCTGCTTAAGTCTCACTTGATGGTACCATAAAAAGCTTGAGGTTTAAAAGCAGAGTGCAGGATGTGTGTACCTGTAAGCAGAAAATTCAATGTTAAACTTTCTGGCAGTGCATGTAGTGACTTGGTCAATGCCAAAACCATCTTGTGTCTGTGGTTAAATGAGACATTTTCTAAACTTTGTGGAGATTGAAGTATCTTGAGATGTGTCTGAGGAGCCCTACTGTGTCCGACTGAAATGAAGTGGTTTTGACACTTGGCTCCAGGAACATGGAATGTGGTTGCTGTTGCATCACTGTCCCCTTGTACGATAGTCCCAAGGTCCATGTATTGCAATAGTGCTCAGTATCTGTTAATGGATGTGGCTGTCCTTGTGGTAACAGAGACGTAAGACTGAAATAAGACCTTTATCAAGGAAATGGGAGGAGGAGGAGGACTTGGGAGTAAATGCACAGGAATGAGGTTCTATGAGAAAGCTCAGGGGAAAGACTGGTTTAGCAAACATTTTTAATTTTACATCAGGATGTTTTTTACTGGATGTCTGTTGTCAACACTCCCATGCTAATGGTGCATATTTGCTTTCCCTGTTTGCGCAGTGTCTGGCAGTGAGACCTAGTCCAGAGCAGTGGCCCTGGAGATCCTGTGTGTCACACAATTTGTGAGAACGGATAATATCTATCTTCTGGCCAGAGCATGCATTTGTATTTTTGTTTGAAACTATGAGCCTGCATGCTTTGACAATGAAATAACTAGATTAGGAGAGATACAGCAATTTTTTAAGGGAGGGAGAGAGTAGTTCAATGTTGGGAACATTTGAAAAATGGCATATTGGACACCCTTATGCTTTAATTAAGTGTATTAGTCTACTGTCTCATGTGAATCTGGCCTCCAAGTTCACAGCTGTGGTAGGTTTTTTTGTGCTTGCAGTGTCTGCCTTTGTCTAGAGCCCTTTCTTGGAGCAAATGTTCAAGGAATGGACTGAATGCCCTTAACTGGAGACACAGAAAAAGGTTCAGGCCATCTGGTTTTATTACTGTGAGACACATGCTAGTTGCTTGCAATTGTACTTTTTGACAGAAGAAGTCTATAGAAAGCTGTTTTCATCCAAGCCTTAAATTTTTCATCCAAAGATAAATAACTTCCAGCATAACAATAGACCTGTAGGTAAAAAAGTACCTTAACAGAACACCTGTAATTGGTGTTTGGTGCTGTAAAGCCATTTTTTCGTTGTAGCCTATTGAATTATCTCTGTTCACATAGTTATAGTTGACATAGTTTCTTCTGCATATTTAATAAACTGTTACGTTAGATACCTGCAAGTTGATATTGGGAGTGGAGGCTCGGCGGGGGGAACTCCATCTGCTTGTAGCTTTGAGAAGTGTCGTTCTGATATCTGTACATGTATCTTTTCCCTGTATTTTGCAACTTCCTGCCAGTGCTCTGAGCTCCTGTCCTGTTGCAGTGAGAACAGCTCAGGGAGCAGTGAGCCTGCCTCAGAGCATTGCCAGCTCAACCTGCTTCAGGTACAGGTCTTGGCTGGTGCTGTGTTGGTGCAATGACAGCATGTGAACTGCCAAACTAGGAGCAACCATGGAGTTGAACTGCCCCAGGCAGGCACTCCTGGGGTGATGGGTACCTGAGAGTGTGATTTTTTTACTAGGAATAAAAAGATGAATTTACTGGCCTCTTTCAAACTAGGACAAAATAGTTGTATGTTCTCAAATAGCGTAAGTTATTTGAACTTAAAACAATACTGTGTTTTAAGTCACAGCGACTGTAAGGTTTTAAGTCACTGTGACCATCTAAAATGCAACTAGCTTCTTCTTGAAACTACAGCACTGAATTGTGATGACAAATGCTTAAGGTTCTCACAGTACAGGGAGACATAAATGGGATGCTGCCTAGAGCCTGTTGTACTGGGTTTGGCTATCACTGGAACTGGCTGTGGCCAGCAAACTGTGGCCAGTCAGAAGTTTTTGTGCAGGAAAGACTCCCGGGCTTTTGTTTTTGTTATAGCATGGCTCTGTCAAGTACTTTTGAGTGTATTAATACTGGGTAGGGGATATGAGCTTGGGAGGAGGAGGCAGGAAGGTGTGAGGGGGACATAAACAGAATTTGCAGACCTTCTTGTCAGTGGACTGAAACACTGCCTTGCCTTGCTTACTGTGTGGCTCGGACAGCAGACAGCTGAGACTGCCAAATGTGGTTTAGCTAATGTTTAATTCAAACACTCTAGTGAAAAACTTTTATCCCAGCATTTTACAGTATTTTCTCCTGTATCTTTCTTCACCCCCCCACCCCCGCGCGCAACCCTGACTTTACAAATTCTATTCTATCACTGTAAGAGGATTTTGTTCTCTCCATCATCTGTTATGTCTTGTTCATTGAGCTTCCCTGTTGTGGTGCCAAAAGAGCTCTCCTCCTTATTGCTCACGTCTCTCCTGCCATGGGAAAAAGTCCCTGGTGGCAGGAAACTGAGGGGGATTGGCCCTGGGAAATAAAAGCTTCTGTTCCTTTCTTTGCCTTCTTCAGTATAAGAAGTCCTTTGGTATGTCTGTGGCAAATGCCTTATTAGAGGGTCTGCCTGCTAGAAGCAGCCATGTGCTGTTCTTGAACTATTGCAGATAGTTGTATGTCTGAGAGAAAATTAATGACCAGGAAGCCTTAAGTGCTGTTGTAGGTTTTGCAGGGCTTTTTTTCCAGCCTCAGTTTTTCAAGATAACAAAAACTCTTTGGTAAATGGTTGTACCTGAATAATTTAAGGATTATGCCTCATAAAGTATTCTGTAAATTTGTATTCAGAACTTGTTACAAATGTTACTTTTCCTTACATATTACAGAAATTTTAAGTTTAGCATAATCTAAAAGTACAATCCACAGATCCATGACTAATTTGCAAACTGTTGCAAATTAGACCTGTGAAACTCCCCTTAGTTAATGTAAACTCAAACATAAACTACTGTGACCTGCAGGTCGAGGGAGGCGATTATACCCACTCCACTCCAGCCACATAGCAGCCCATCTGGAGTGCTTCATCCAGCTCTGGGGCCCCAGGCATAAGAAGGACACGGATCTGTTAAAACGGGTCCAGAGGAGGAGGCCACAAAAATGATCAGAAGGCTGAAACATCTGTCCTGTGAGGACAGGCTGAGCAAATTGAGATTGTTCTGCCTGGAGAACAGAAGGATCCAGGAGACCTTATTGTGGCCTACAAGAAAGATGGAGAGGCACTTTTTATAAGGCTTTGTAGTGATAGGACAAGGGGGAATGGCTGCAAACTGAAAGAGGGTAGATTTAAATTAGCCACTAGGAAGAAATTCTTTGAGTGGTGAGGCACTGAAACAGTGATTAGATTTCCAGTAAACTCAGTATCAGTGTAAATTATCCCTGTGAGCTTGGGACCTCCAAAATCCTTGTCATGGATGTAATATGAGGGTGAACTCTGAACTGGATTACATTTACAGAGACAGTACTTGTTTTTAAAATTCTTGTGTAAAGTGACCACATCTATGTGAACCTGAAGTTTTGGTTCTCTTTCCAGATTCTGTTAGTTCTGTTCATGGCTCCAGTGGCTCTTGTGCACCTGGGCGGATTGCTAGTTTCAGTAATAATATTGCATCTTCAGAAGTGGTGGCTCTATTTCTGAAAACTTACTCAAATCCAGAAATTCAAAATATTTTCATGTTGTCTACTAATGCTGAGTCAGACTTAGTCAATCCTGCAGGCACCATGTTGGCTGTAGGTATGTGGAGCACGTTGGGTTGAGTTGTCAGCTCTGTGGTCAGCAAATGACATAGTTCCAAGTATTTGCCAGCAACTGGAGCAGCTGTCTTGGATCAGGGCACATCAGAAAGCTTTGCAATTCATAACCAGACCCCAGACATCAATTAGTCCTAGATACTGCCTACACAGGACAATTTTAGAATGAGGAAGGTGCGTGTGAGTGCAAGGTGTCAGTTGATGGAAGATGACCAAGTCTCTCAGTTTAGGAAAACTCCTTGGTAAACATTTTTGTGCTAAATATGTAGAATATATGTATGTAGGAAGCTGTTAGGAGAATGTTATTTTATTTCTGTTGAGTCAGTTGTGGGAGGAATTAGAAAGTTGGTGCACCATACTGAGTACTAGCATCAGTCTCTCTCATGTGTGGCAGTTTAAGCTTTAGTACTGCTCACTGTTCCATGTGTTTCATACACACTCTTCCTTTACTGTTTTTTTAATGAAGAAATGTCTGAGTGAACTTGGTGTCTTAACACATTTTGTGTCTACTGACTGTTGGCTAACAGGATGACAACCTCTAAAATGAATTGAAATAGAGAGCGTTAAGGCTAGCATTTTTATTAGTTCTTGTTGGTTGTCCAGATGCACTGTTAACATTCCCTCTTTGAGGCAATATTTTAGATTTTTCCTCTCAATTTGAAATTAAGCCATGTAATTGATGAATTTAATCGTAAGATGTTGAGATACATTTTTTTTTTTTCCCCCTCTGTATAGCTTAGATGTAGAGTGTGCCTTGTTCTATGGCATTTGGATCTTTTCAGCTGGAACATTTTGTGTCAGGATCCTGCTTGGTAGAGTGAAGCCCAGCCCTGATTGTTCTGCCACATGACACCCTTTGTTGCAGCACTCTCTTCCTTTGTGAGCTGAGCATTATCAAAAAGTTACTGATATAGCAGAAATATGTTTATTCTTTCATCAATCTTCCTAGTCTTCTGACTAATACTTGCTCTGTTAAGCAGAAAGACTGAGGTTTCTGTCTCCAAACCAAACTTGTTTGTGTGTTGAACTTGGTGCAGCTGGCTTGATGGATGCTCTCAGGTTGTTTGAAGAAGGATATATGCAGGGCTCTAGTCAAAGACTGAAGCCCTTGCCAAAATATATTATAGACTAGACTTTAAGAAGCCAAGTCTTCAAAGTAATTGCCTCTACACCTCAGTCCTGAGGCCACCTTTATCCTGCAGGTTGTCATTACTATTTCTAAAATTGTGTCTGCAACCACTCTTGATGTGATAGCACAGTTGCTTTGAAACCAGTATATGCTAGAGGGCAAGTATGTAATCATTATTGGAAGCTGGTGTTGTAAGAGACTCCTCCCAAGATTAGCACTGTAGGTGTTGACATTCCCTGTGCTCTTTATTTTCACTGCTCAGATACTCAGCCTGGAAACTTTAGCTGTTTTGGCCCTGACAGGAAAAAAGTCTGATTTACAGCTTATGAGCTGCTGATACGTCCTCTAGAAAGGAGCTGGGTTTTCCACTTCCCAGTGTCTACTTGTTCTTGAATCTTGCCCTTTCCTCTCATTGTTGCAGTGTTGGCTAAGCAGAACAACTATTACAATTCCACAATATCTGTTGGTGCCTTCATCCACTCTCATCAATCTTTGTAAATAATTTTAATGAGGGATTTGAGGCTGGCCAGGGCTGCTTGATCTGCGATGCCTTTGTTGGGGATGGGAGGCACCCATGGATGTGCAGATCCAGGACTAGATTGTAAAGCATTAGTGTTATTCAGGTTAATTCCTAGACTGATACTTATCAAATGGGTCATGTGGTTTTCCTTCACCTACCTTCAGACAAGCTGCCTTTTTTGCTGCTTTGCTTATGGCTGTGTTGAGCTGTCTTTGGAGGGCAGGAGTAAAGACTGTTCAACAAGTTAAGAGGAACAGGGCGTGGGAATTGTCATGGGGGGTATTGGCTGTCCCACCCTAGCTGACAGGACCATAGCCAGCTAGGACAATCAGCTGGGCTCTTCTGACAGCACTTGTCTCCATTTATGAGCACTCATAGCTGGGAGAGCTTCTGAAAAGTGGCCCCAGGTATCGGTCAGGAGCCCTCTGCAGCAGAGGAGCTGTGTCATGGAGTAGGAGCAGTCTGTCCTGGCTGTGATGATGGTGGTGAGGGCAAGAGCAGTACTAGAGGAGCCTCCATGGCCAGTTTGCCAGGCACAGTGTTTTACCATTGGCATCCCATGTTTGCCTCCAAACTAATGTTTTGGTTCATGGCAAGTGATATCCTGATTACAGTATCTGAGAGCTCATTTTAGAGTGAGTCATGCTTATTGGAGCTACCAGACTTGAAAGAAACTCTGAGCAAGACATGTATTTGTTTGACTGGTGTATGAAACATCTGGGTAATTAGGAAGAGGAATCTTAAAAGCAAAGGAAGATGAGACACATCAACTCTTATGTGGTCATTAAAACTGAAACTACGAAGCTTGAAGCAGCTATACAAGACATTAACAAATGTATGGTAGCATCAATCCAAAACGTGGCCGAGTAATGTAGTTTCTTCTGTGTCTTCAGTAAATGCATGTGAGATAATTTTTCTGACTTTTTTTTTTTTTTTTTGAGGTACAGGTTTCAAAGTATGCAAGTACTTGCAAAGCCCAGAGTCCTGCTGGTTTTAAGTGCCTTTTACTTGAGTTGCCTGTATCCATGACCAGAAAGTGTTTATCCACTACTTGAAACAATTGTCAGGGAAAAGCTGAGAACTTGCTCATGGCATGCGGGAGTCTGTGTGGGAATGGAACTAACAAAGCATGTCATAGTGCATTTCAGGAGAAGCAGGGGCTGTGTTTTTTTACTGAGGATGTCATGATGTTCTCAGTTAACCGGCTTGTGGGCTGCCACAGAAGGTAGCTGGCCCAGCCCTGCATTTCCGCCCCCTCCCTTGTGCCCCCACCATTGTGTTTGCAAATGTGCAGTGGCTCAGATCAGGGAGTCAATTTTCCCAGAAACAGGTCTCTTTAGCAAGAGCTGCCCCTTGTTCTGGTTCACTGATGCAGCCACTGGGTTGCCAGCTATGACATGAGAGGTAATGTGAATACATGGGTGAGAAACATGAGGGAATGGAAGACCCCATCTTTTCACAGAATCGTCAAGGTTGGAAGAGATCTTCAAGATGATCTGGTCCAACTGTCAGCCTAGTACAAACAGCGTGTCATCTTGGTAACTGATTTATGCTGAAGGCTGTTTCCGGAAGTCTCACCTGCTGTGGCTGAAATTCACCTACGAGTCAGCACTACAGTATGCTCCTTCAAACTCCCATTTGGAAGAATTGGAGAGCTGCTCACAGAGGCCCCCTCTGTACTCCACAAGTAGAGAGAGACCAGTTACTGGCTAGTAGCTGTAAATAATTGGGGTAATTTGCAGCTGGAGATGTGCACAGACATCCTTAGTAGACTGGGAGAGTGTTTTTATGGGAGGTGATGAGGTTGCAGCAGCAAGTAGGAGAAACCACAGATGGTTCATTTGATTACAACCCTCATCACCTCCATCAGTGGGAGGCAGCTCAGCATGTTGCAGTCTCATGGGTTCCTGAAGTTGTAACCAATTCCCACCTTGTCCTTGAGATACCTTTGCAGTGTGCTGTCTTTGTCCCTGTTATTGAGGATCTGCTTAGCCTGGGGCTGCTCCACCCACTTCTTGCCTTGAGCTTCCTTATGAGAGTCCTCAAACTTCTCTGAGGATGTGTAAACTGAAGCTCTGCTGACTCCCAGCCTCAGCCCCCCATGTTTGAGTGCTCCATCCTGCCACCAAACCAGGTAATGGCCTCACTGCAATACATGCTTGGTCTTGAGGAAGTGGAACTTGAGTTCACTGAAGAGAGAACAGAATACTCTTGGTGACCTAGACATCTTTGTGCACCATACTATAAAAAGCCTGTTTTAAAGTGAAGCGATAGCTATTTTAATTTCCCTTCTTCAGCAATTCACCCAGGTTCTAAGTAAAATTGCTCTAAAAGTCACCCAGACTTATGTGTAACTTGATATGGGTTTCTGTTTGCAGCTATTGTGGATGATGAAAGGCTTTCTGCAGAGGAAATGGATGAGAGGAGGCGTCAGAATATTGCTTATGAGTATCTGTGCCACTTAGAAGAAGCAAAAAGGTAAGTAAATGAAAGCACACTTATTTCTGGCCTTTAAATTCAGATGTTCAGGCCTGTTGTGTTCTTGAGCATCACAATTTTTAATTCAACATCTTGAATTACTTGGATGAACTGAACGTTGGAGTATCATAGCACTCAGTATGAGAAACTAATGCCCAATATGAAAAGTCTGATTCAAAGAAAGAATTTGCAATAATCAAGACAACATCCTGAAACTGGCTGTGGTGTCAATTTTCAGCAGAAGTAGGGGCTGGATAGAGGCTGTAGTTTTGTGAGAAGCTGAGTCAGGCTTATGTGATTAACTGGGGAAAGTATTTTGCTCCTGGCTCTGCGGCTGTGCTCCCTTCTTGGTGCTAGTGCTTGTGGAGCCACTCAGATTGCTAAAATGGCAGAAAATCACCTGGGCTCTTACTGGTTTAATGATCAATATCATCTCAGTGTTACAATCATAAGTGCAGGCAGGGCAATAAGATGGATTCTGCTCTTGCTTCAGTTCCTACTGGTCAGCAGTACTCATCTCTTGAAGCAACAGCCTGTGATGAAACACTGATTTGAAAGTGCACAGGGATTTGATCACCTTTGTGCAAATGCACTGTGCTATGTGCACTTCATTCTCAAAACAAATATTTAACATTATTTTCATAATTACTGAGCAGGGAAACAAGGTACAATATGCTTGTGCTTTTGAAGTAGCTTCAAGTGCTGCAATTACTGTATGTAAAAGCATATTTTATATTCAGTCTGATCAGACTTTTTCAAAGATGCCTATTATACTCATGTTATTGTTATTGGCACCAGTGGTAGTGTCTTGCTTTGTTCTGTTTGTTGATGGTGTTTTTAGTTATAAGCTGTATTTGGATGAGTTTCCCATGAATTTCTGTTGAGACAACAAAACCTGAACTACTGATTAGTAGTGCAAGCTGTGAAACTTTAGTGTGAAGACAAAGCATAGAATCTTTGTAATGGAGTAAACCAGTGTATTTCAGTCAGTAATCTACTATTAAATTGTGCTCTGGGCCTTGAATCCACAGTTTCCCTCTCAATGGCTGCCAGTGGTTTTGTCCCAGGGGCATTTTTACAAAATCAGCCATTCTTTCTTCCTCTTCACTACGCTGCTCCATTTGGTGTAGCAAACATTACTTCCTTTGCTCTTTCTTCCTCTTTCTCCTGCAATGGCTCCCTGTTCAATTATTTAAGATGGCAAGTGTCTTCCTGCTGCCAGGGAGGACTGACCTGCTCCACACCTCCTACTGCCCCCATCTTGCAGTCGCAAGAGATTGCCCTCAGTCAGATGAGTCAGCTTGCTATTGTGGCAGGGAATTCTTAGCCCTTTTGTTGAGTTAGTTTTCTGTGGTTTGGTGAGCTGACTGGTCTGATCAAGGGGTCAGAGGAGAATCTCTGCAGGCAGGAGGAAGGGGATGGGGTGCAGCTGCACACTGGAGAGAGGGGAGGGAGTAGGCTTCATTTGTGAAGATGTTGGATCAGCTCCACCATCTCAGCAAACTTCAGTGAGTCAAGGTTTGATTTTACCCAAGGTTTCTCTTGGTATGTTGCAACTCACCTACCTGTTGCCTTATGGCATCTAGTCTCCAACCTTTTCTCTTCTGCTGCAATTATTACTGCTTTTTCTTCCTGGCTCTCTTCAGCCTTCCACTTTCCCAGGGCTATTTGTCACTTTGAACTCAAGTCCTCTAGTTAATTTGAAGCAGCTCCCTTGATATTTCACAAGGAAATGTGAAGTTATTTTTACAGCTAATGACTTAAATTAGCATCTGCTATGAGTAACCACCTCCCCTTCCTTGTATTTATTTTCATAGAGATTCTTGCCACTAGCAGTTTTCTAGATGAAGCATTCCCTTAGCTCTGCAGTCCATGACAGGACTTCATATCCAGGACAGTTACTCCCAGGGTTGTGAGGTACCTGGAAGCTTTTCTGGATCTCTGTTTGGAAAATCAGAATAGACTAGTACTGTTAAGTGGTTGTTACTGCATGAGGTGGGGATGAGTTTTGCAGTGTAAGGAGCCTTGAACTTCCCCTTATCAAGGGACTGGGCTGTCATGGATAGATCTGATGTGGCAGCACAATGCTGCTGGATGTCCTGTCCTCTGCCTCAGTGCACTGGTCCCAGTGCTCATTAGAAAGGAAAGGGTGGTCATGCTGGGTATGGCGAAGGCCCTGAGAGTGCTTTTGGGTAGATGGGGCTGCTGTGAGAAAAAGGAGTGTGTGAGGGGGAACTTCTCCCTTCACAGAGAACCCCTGAGGTAATTTTGTTGTACTATGAGACTTTGTGCTGGGGACGGTCTTACCATTGTGGAAACAACCCAGCAACAAACATGTACAAAATAGCTTGCTGAAATAAATAGAAGTGCCTGTGTCTCATTGCTGTGTAGCCCCTAGCTTCCCCAGGAGGTGACTGATGTTGTCCAGGGTGGCTGAGCTAGTGTCAGGCCCAGGCTTGAATGTCAAAGGCACATGGCCATGTTTGTCCCAGCTCCAATGTGGCAAAATGGGAGACATGAGAAAATTCTGTATCACTCCTCTCTGCGTGGTTATTCATTTCGTGTGCTTGATTAGGGGTGAAACAGGTTGGTATAGAGTCCTTGTCTGTACCTGCATGATTATAGCATTTTTGTTGTCACTATTAAGCCTGAACAAAACTGGGGACTCTGGAAAGTGAGAGAGAAGCAGAGAGAGCAACAGGGTCATAATTCAAATGAGACCAGCTGGGGAGGCTTTAGTGCAGGCTACTTCCTCAGCACATGGTGGGTCCTGCCCTTCAGCTGTGCTGGGAGAGTGCTTTCACAGGAGCCAGCTGGTGGGTTGGCCATCCGTAGTACCAACAGAGGGATTTGGGTTGGAAGGGATCTGTTAAAGATCACACAGTTCCAGCCACCCTGCTATGGGCAGGGATGCTTTCCACTAGACCAGGTTGTTCCAAGCCCCATCTACCCCGGTCCTGTATATTCCCAGGGGAGGGGCATCCACAACTTTTGCTGCAGCTGAATGGAGGTGTCCCAGCTGGATGCTCCCCAGCTCTGGAGCAGCACCCACGGGAGGTGCAGGGCTTCTTCCCCTGCTGTGTACTTGTGGCAATGGGTTTGAGTCAGAGCAGGCAGGATGGTGCCTTTAGCCCCAGGTGCAGCAGTTGGTTGTGAAACCACCCAGAGCTGTGCCTGCTGCCTGCTTGCTCACTGCAATACCCTCCTGGATGACTATGGGGAGTGGGAACTGCCTTCATGACATATTTAATCTTTGTCCTGAGTCCTTGGAGAGGACTTTTTAATATTCAAAACACTGTGGATATCAATGACAATAAATAGATTCAAATGAGTACATCAAGGTGAGTTTTTCCAATTGACAGCTACTGAAATGACAGCAAATACTGTTTTAGATAATAAGCTCTGTGGAAAGACAATGTGTTTTGGTCCATACTGGAGAGTAATAAGTACTGAAATAAACAAATAGCAAAAGATGAGGTAGAACATGACTTGGACAACAGTATGTCAGGAGGCATATTTTGTTTCTCGCCATATTTGTAACCAAAACATTATGTTGTAGCAGCTCTGCATTTTGAAATTCCAGAGTTAATTAAACTGGCAAAGAATGTGTGCTTTCAGCTGCTTTTCAGATCACTGTTTGCACACTTAATTCCTGTACTCCAGCTTTAATAAAAACTTGGCAAGTTTAACATGAAAGAAGAATCCTGTCACTGGTAGCTGATGCTTCTGCTAGTACCTTCTGAGCTAGACATAGTATCTGTTACACCTATACAGCATAGGAAATTATTTTTTAAACACAATGAGCAGGCCTGTAATAATCTGCTGAGGTCAGTAAAGTTTGATAGGGTGTTATATTTGATATTGAGGAAAAAAGATTTTTTTTCTGTTAGGGGCAAATCTTTCTTCCGGAAATTACACATCTGATAAAATGAGGCTTTGGTTGCTTCTATATATTGTTTGATTTATTACTTTTGCCTTTAAGGAAAGTCTCTTGCATACTAAACGAAAAAAAACCAAAAAGGAGCAAAAAATGGATAGTATCCTGTGTCCTTGAACTTCTGAGAAGAAAAAATCAAGAATATACAATTAGGAATAGGGATTTTCTCACTTCAAGAAATGTAGCCATGTGTGCCGCTAATAGAAGCCCTCCAGATGTTACCCTGACACATATCCTGTATAGTTTGGAAAATTGTACTATAAAATAGCAAAGATCTAAGGTGGGCATGGACAGCTGTGTCACAAGCCCTCATGTCTTCTTGAATTTTAACAATAATTATAATATTTACTACAACGTCCTTCTTTCCAAAGGAAATACCCAACACATCAAATTCTGCCTTGGGTTTGGCTTTTGCTGTTGCTTGTCTCTTTGCAGATGTGTAATTACTGCACTGTAAAGATAATACAGATTTGAAGGATTTAAATTGTGATTGAAGCTTTGGCATATAAAGCAAATCAAATTTTCAGTAAATGTGTTGTGGCTGGCTAGGCTTATAATCATCCATAATTAAGTAGATACTATTTCTCTTGGCTTTTTAGAAATTATACCTTTTCATGATAAGATTGAATTTGAACCATGGAACTCCTCATTTTACTAGCCTTGACTCTCCCTGAATGAAATGGAATATACTTTGTTTCACACACTATATTCTGCAATTTCATAGCCAGAGCTGCCAGAATTCTTTTTTTTCTTTGCTCAGCTGTGCAGTAAGGCAGTAACTTGTGTAAAACACTGAAGCTCTAGCTTCAATATTAGGACAATAAAGACACAGTAAAAGAAAGCTATTCAGGAAATTTTTTTTTTAAGTCATTTTTTTCATTTTGAAAAAGTAAATTCTCATTCTTCCCCAACTTTTTTTCAATAGAAAAACAAATTACCCATTTTTGTTTCCAAAACCTGCTTCTTTCACAATGTTGGTTTTGTTAATTGGTTTGCAATAGCTTGTTGCAGTATTGATTGATTATAGTTAGGAACTGCTGAATGAAAATGTACATGCAGTTTAATATACTTAAAAGGTCAAACCCTGAAGTGCTTAATTGACACAGTTTTGCAGTACCATAGCACAGTGGAAAGCTGCAGTTGCCAAGACTGTGAGACTGTGGCTTAGGGGGCCACTCTGTTTCTGGGGAAGGTACCAGAGTCCTTCAAAGACTTGGTGTACTACAAGGGAGGTCTGCCAGGTTTCATGTTGCTGTTTCTCCAGGAGCAAAATTATGGCAACCATTCAGCCCTGGCAGGTCATGAGTGAATTAATGTTACTCATATGATTTCAGACTACAGCAAATCTTTAAAGATCTGTGCCTTTAGTAAATATAAAATATTGTAATCTAGCTGTAAAAATATGCAATTGTAGGCAGAAAATATTAAAATACTTCTTAGTAACATGTTTTGTATGAGTTTGTCAGAAAATTCTCTTGGGATTGAGAGTCTACTATCATGTTGTAAATTATGAACTTTACTTTAAGCCTGCTTTAAGCCAAATAAAGTACTAGTGAACATGGCTGGCAGGACCTCTGTAAAGGTCAAGTGTTTGAAATTAGGGTGCATCATGAGGTGAAATACTTTGAAGAAACATACTTAGCTGTGGTATACTTGTTGCTGAAGTATCTTGGTCCATACAGAAGTACTGATCAACAAGTACACTTGCTGTTTCATGTCTTGGTCCTCAGCATACTTACCTAGACTGCCAGATATTGGTAGAACAGTTTTTTATTTTGGAGAGTTATACGATTGTGCGGATAAGACAGAATTTTTGTATGCAAGTGTCAGTGATATCAATCAATCCAATAATTGCTTGGATAGTGATATTTGCATATGAACAGTCTTAATGGTGAGATCTAAAGGCGAGAGAAACCTTTTGTGCTAGTTTCTGTACAGGATGCATTGACCTGCTTACTGGCATGTTGAGGTAACATGTAATGGGTCATTGCTGAGTTTGTATAGCTGTGGAATAATGATGCCGAGTAATGATGGATGTGAGCTTTGTTTTTGTAGACTGAACCATATGGCACTTGTCCCATAGCATGCATTGAAGCTAACAGTATAGTCCCTTCAGAGCCAGTTAGTTCTCTTTCTTAAAGTTTTCCACCTTTCTTTTAGGCACTACTGCCTTGTAAAAGAATTGTAGTTTGGGCTGGTTTTTTTTTTTTTGATGGAAGACTGACAAATTTGAAGTTAGTTCATGGTCTGCTGCCCTTGTATTGGTGTTTGTAGGCTCAGCTTCTTCAGGAGAGCACATGGCATTTTCTTTTCTCCTTCACTTTCCCCTCTACATCTTGGATTATCTAGAAAGCTTCTTTGACTTTACACTCCACTCACAAGACTACCTGATTGTCAGATCAAAGCGATGGCTTCATTCTGCATCCTGGGTAGCTCCTAGTTAATGTTAAGCATGACCTGAGGTGGCCTCATGGAGGTGTCAGTAGTGGCTGAGTAGTTACATTACCATGGGGAGCGCATGGAGGAGTAGGACAGGGAGGCTTGCACATCACCAAGCTAAAACTCTGTCCTTGAAGGCTACTAAAGGAAAGCTTGGGGCTGAGATGTGTAGAGAGGAACACAACTGTGGATATTAGAGGTAGCAGAGGTATTTAAGGTTTGCACCTTGCCTAAGAGAGCTGTATGAAGCTGCTGTTGGGAAGGATCGACATCTTTTGCTTAATGTTTAAGGACTTAAGTGTTGCTCTTGACCTTTGGGTAAGTCCTTCTGCACTGTTTCCTGTTTACGTGAGAGCAGCCAAGGCCTTTGATTCTCTGCATGTTAATGATGAAAAAAATGACAGCATGTGTGGCAGTGCTTGTGTGCTGTGCCCATGTCACCTATGCTGGACTGCGGGCTGCCATGGTTGCATGCCATGCTGCTGGAATAGCTGACCAGAGAATGGTGCATTCTCCCTGGCACACATTCCATTGGGCTATATCCCTAGTGTAGCACTCAGAAAGCTTTATGGCACCATCTGCCTGTTTGTTTTGGACCAGAGGAGGAAATTACCTGGACTGATGGAATTTGCTTCTTAACAGCCCCTTTGCAGAAGTGTGCTTTTCACATGTTGAGATCTTTCTTTCTCAGCTTATCACATCCTGAAGAGCTGTTGATCTTTGGAAGAAGTGTTTATTCAGGCTCTGGCAGAAAGCATTGTGGGGAGGATGAATAGCTCTTCATAGGTCAGAAGAGATGGAGCAGCATCTGTATGTGGTGACCTTTACAGCACTACTTTGTACTGACCACTGCTGCTAGTGAGGTTCCCACAGGTGTGCAGGGAATCTTACTGTATTGGATACAAAAAATGACTGTTCACAAGAAACATGCTCTTAGAGCAGGAGGTTTTTGCTATTACCTTGTGGTTTCCTTGCTAGAAATCCACATCTCTATGATGTAGCTACTGCTTTGAGACTGGAAATCCTAAAATCGGTCCAATGATTGTTGAGACTTGCAAAAGAACCAGTGTGCTGCTATACCTCCAGTTCTGGATGGGAAAAGCAGCTCAAGGAGTGGAGGGATCAGTGCTCACTGAATGTGTAGGTATGACCTTGCACCCAGCTTTTGCCTTTAAGGTACTGCAAGCAAGCACTTTGTAGAATAAAGCAGTTTCTGAGGGATGTAGTCTGGGTTCCTTTAAAAATCACTTCTGTTGCAAATGTCTCAATAGTTCACTGCCCAGAGAAGGAGCACTCTGGCAGTTTGTATCTCATATTGAAGAATGGAGTAATGCTGGAAACTGCTTTGGCTGTGGACGTTGCTTGCCACAGACCATGTGAATCCTGTGTTAGTAGATAGAGCTGTTGCACAACCAGTGTTCCCCACCACGAGATGAGTGGCAGTCCTCTGCAAGAGGTGCGGTTGCTTTTTAAAGCAACACGTGGTCAGATTTACAACTAGGCTGGTTGAGTTGTGAGGTTGTGTGGCTCAGCCATCTGCAGTGTATGGTGCTTTTGATTGCTGTTGGTCTCCATGATTCATGTGCTTTGATAAAGATGACTTTCTATTCACCTGCATTTAAATTCAAAGCTCTCTTAAGAGGTATAGTAGTGTCCCAGAGTAGGTAAGAGCCTATATGGACTTTTTAGGAGCTTGGACATTTGTCAGGGCACTTCTTGATGTTCTGGAGCCACTGTCATTTGAGGCTGATAGAGTGACAGCCTCCCTTGCTTTTGCTGTTTTTGTTGCCAGATTTAGATAGGCATGTGCAGACCTCTGTGTGGGGCTATGTAAACTCCTCAAATTCTTTCCACCTCACTCAAACTGGAGAGAGCTGTGAAAATGGCTCTGTTCTTCAGTGTTTCTGTTTTCCAGCTGTCCATGTTTCTTTGAATTGCTTATGCACTTTCTGTAATGCACAGGAGGAGAGGTTTCAGGGTAATCTCTTCAATCCCAGATTTAATACCAGCAGGGGAAAGATTCTTTAAGCCAAACCAGTCCCTGGAAAATTTAGTGATGTATCTGTTTTTCAACTGAGTTATGGAACTGGCATGCATTCTTGAATTAGTACAACTTAAAGAAAATACTCAACTTCATTTGTTTAAAACACAAGGAAGAAAAAATTTCTTGACAAGATTTTTATTTCACAGTTTCAAATCATATGAACTTGTTGGTGTCTCATATGAAGCGGTTGGTGCTATTAGATACCAGTTCACAAACAGATGAAAGAAAAAACCTAGAAGAGATAACTAGTGGAGTTATCTCTTTTGTGAAAAGAGAAATGGTAGCCCAAATATCCTTGCTGTGATCTGGTGTATGTGTCAGAATTAGCCTTGTGTTAGGCACAAAATAAAGAGGTGAGATACTGGTGATCTGTTTCAGCAGTGGCAGCAGAACATGGCCTCAAACATTTAATGTATTCCACTGTTTTTACTATACACTAGCTCCATTTTTGACAACTAAGGCCTGAAATTGGTTTCAGAAGCAGAGACTTGAGATCTAAATGGGTTTTGAGCCTGAAAAATTTGAGTCTGGGGGAAGGGTTGTTAATGAATCCTCTCAAGTGAATAGAAGGAGCTGCTCTTGAGCTTGAAGTGCTGGAAAGTACTTCATACAGCTTCCAGTGTCTGTAAATGCTATGCAAGTTCTGGCTTGGAAGAAGACACCTCCACTCTCTGCAAGTGCAGCAGATCTACTAGCTTGAAGGGGAAAGAATCTTACAGGTATTTTTTAAATTATTCAAGTTGAATTGTTAAGTGTTGACAAGTGAGTTGTACTGTGGCATTGAGTACAGATTTATTCTGGTAGGATGATGGCTAATACCATGTATAATTTTCCAGCTATCCAGAGGACAAACAGCTAGACTGCCCCGAGATGAGAGGTCTCGGATTGGCAATTGTAAAGATGTGTTGTAATTCCTGCAATGTAGGAGTACACTGCTCACTTTGTGAGATGGCAAACATGAGAGACTGTATTCTCATCCTGGCTTTTATTGCTCTCACATGAGCTATTGGTGACGTATTCACCCCGCAAGAGAAGTGATAAAGCTAGTCTGACAACTCAAGCCCTTCTGTCAGCTATAGCATTTTAACTATTCCTAAAACTTGTTTACCATCAAAGCAGGTGGGTGGTTTATAACATTTGATGCACTAAGAATGTAAGAGGAACTTTTGTAATGAATGAAATTTACTTAAACTCAATGCTTTTCATTATCCCTATCATTCTGTTCTCTAAGTCTGCTTGTTTTAGGTCCAAAGGCAGAATTTGTCCACTAAGGCAATAAAAAACACAGTGATTTCTGCAGTCATGCATATCCCACTGCGCAGAAATTGCCCTGCTGTGTTGTAGTTATGCTCAGGTCACTGGTGTGTTTTGTTTGCCAGTGGATAGAATAGAAGAAGCTGTGGGAGCAAGGAAAGACAGGGAAATGGTTCACTGGAAATGTGCAGAAAGTACCCCAGACAGGAGGCTTAAGAGTGGGAGGAATTTGTGGAGGGCCATTGCATGCAGGTTATGGACCCTGTCTGCTGCTCCTGGGATGTGAGGCTGGGTGGGGGTATGGAGGATGCTGCTGCATGCCAGTCACATTTGCCATAGGGCAGCCTGTCACTGGCCATGGAGAAAGGATCGCAGCATGAATTGCATCATAAATTACATTCTGTGGCAGGAGTATCTTTAAAGACTGGCTGTCAAACAGGCTGCTCTGAAATGAGTAAATATCAAATATCTATTTACACATTGTGCCAAACTCTTTTTCTCTGTTAAGGAAACAAAGCAGTGAAATGATGTCACATCAGTAGATGCTAAAAGCTGGAATGTCTTTCTTTCCTGACAGATTCCAAGTTGCAGATTGCATCCTCTCCCTTGCCATGATCCAAGGAAAGCACATTGTCCTTTATTCAAGTACATCTGCATTTGCCTGATGTACAGACCCGGTCATGTGGGATTTACTCTGCAGCATGTTTGGAGGAGTGCCAGGCCTTGGTCTGGCAATCTCTTAGCTGGAACAGAGTTCAATGTGATTCGTGACTGAAGTTGGGTTTTAGGGCTTCCCATTTTTCTGTTTAACATCTACAGAATAGGGAAGTGTTGACTTGATCCACCCAGTAACTTTTGAGGCACACCATCTTCAACTGTTTTCAAAAACAAAAATTCCACTTAACATTGATCATAAGCTATTGAGAGAGGGGGAAAAATTATGGTTTGTTTTTTGGGTTTTTTTTTCTGAAGTACTGATGGCATTGAAAGATGTGTTTGCAGGTTTTTGAATTTTTAATAGCATGCTTTTACAGTATTTTCAAATCCTTCATGCCTCTTTTCCATTTTTTTTTCTTCCCACAAGAGCCCTGATCTAACCTTGTGATTAGTGTAATACTTAATATGGGATGTCTGCTATCTATTCTGGGGAGAGCTTACACTTAACTTGAAGTCTTGGTAAACGCAAGGTAAAGTATTGAATGGTATTGGCATATTTTTATTTTCAGTGTATAAAGCTGAATGTATTTTTTAATATTCCTGCTGCTTTCTGTCTCAACAGAGAGAGACCTTGATCTGTCTTTCCTAAGTAAGTATAGTTTTGTTGTGATTCCAATTTCAACATTTTCTCCACTTCCTCAGGGTCAAAGTGGTATCACATGACGCTTAGTAGCACATACTGTTTTTCTGATTGAGAAGCAATCGAAGAGAACAGAATTTGTCCCAGAAGTGTTGCTTATTTGTGAGCTTATGCACTCCTACTCTGTTGAGGACAAGGTAGGCGTATAGGGAGGCTTCTCATTATTTTTGTAGCATCTTGTGTTTCTTTATTGTTAGAGAATAATATAAGTAAGAAAAAATGGGGTCTGCTTCAGTTTTCAGTGCTTGAAACTTGCAGGGAGTAACTCATTTGCTGTGGTGGTTACTGGCTGAGATTGCAATGGTATTTTCAATGTCAACAGCAGTTATTTTGCTTCTTAGGAAATCACAGAGTATCCTGAGCTGGAAGGGACCCACAAAGAGCATCAAAGTCCAGCTCCTGGCCCTGCTCACAACAACCCCAAAAATCACACCATGTGCCTGAGAGTGTCATTCAAATACTTCTTGAGCTCTGTCAGGATTGGTGTTGTGGCCAATACCCTGGGGGGTCTGTTGCAGTGCCCGACCACCCTATGGGTGAAAAGCCTTTTAATAATTATAATAATGATGATGATGAAAATAACAGTGATGATGATAATAACAAAAATGATACAATGCAATAATGACCATAATAACAAACCCCATGTTAAACAGCATTTTCAGACCTTTGTAAGATGTCTAACAAAAGTTTGAATTTGTGCATTACAGTGCAAAAAAAGACTAGGAGAGCAGGGGTAACTGGAGGATTTAACAAGACTGACCTTTAATAACCCGAGATGCCAAGGAAGAGGCAGTACACTGCAGCAGCTGAATTGAGACCTCCTCTGAAATCTGTAAAGGGCTCCTTATGTACTGAACATTCACTAGGGTCAGCAGAACTGTTATTTGTATTTGTTCTGCTTTCAGCAAGTAAAGTCAAAATCTGTATGTCAGCAAAAGATTATACTTAATGAATTTTTTGTTTAGGTTCTGCCTTAGTGCAGAAAGAATTTGATCTGTTCATCTCTAAGCACTTTCACTTTCTTGTGGCTTGTCTTTAGGTTTCAAAACCTAAAGACAAGGGCTGAACTCTGCCATTGCTTTACAGGCTTCTTAAAAGCATTGATACCTACACTGCAGTGCAGAATTTTCAGCAATCTATTCATTTCCAGCACGGTCAAAGAGAAAACACACATGCACGGCTTCTGATTTACATCGATGTCAAGATCACAGGTTTCAAAAGAAGGCACTGTCTCAGGGCAGAGTTCACAGGGCTCCATGGTTATTTATGTTTCTGTGCTGTCTGAGCTGGGTGTCACCAGAGGAATTGTATCTTCTCTGAAGATCCTGCTTAGCTGGTACTTTGATAACATGATTAGATTAGTAATTAGTGCTGAGTGTGCTGTGTGGCCTTTCATGTGACATAGGATGTGAATAAGCAGGTGGCTGTTACGAAAAAATTATCTACAAAAGGCTTATGGTTCATCGCCAATAAAAAGGCATAATAAGAAATTCGTAGCATGTTTTGGTTTTATCTGAGTCTTTTTCTCTTGCTTACAGGAATGGCAAGAATTGGGAGAGGGAGTGTGAGGTTCATTTGGGAGTTTTCACGAATAAGCAAATTCCTTTTAACACTTTTTTTTTTTTTTAAAGACATTGCACCAAAACAGTCCCCCTTTTTTTTCTTCTTTTTTTTTTTTTTAATAAAGAGACTGACAGAATAAGGTAAAGGTGAAAGAAACAGTTTCTGTAAATTAAATGCTATGACAGCTTGTGCTTTTCCCAGGCAGGCAAAACAGTCCATTGTTTTTTCGAAGAAAAAAATGTTGTGCTCTTGGCTGATGTCTGTGCTAAGAAGGCACTGAAGGAACTACTTGCTCTTGTTGTTTTATAGGTGTTCCACTTCTCAGATTCATTTAAAGAAGCGAGTGAACAAATTTCCTAACCTTTCTCTGTCATCACCTTCTCTTAGCCATTTGTTTCAGGTCAGATAATTGTGCTGGTACATGCAGTGCTGGGACAGAGCAGGGAGGGGTAGCATGGGGTTTGCTTGAGCATCTGTAGCTGCAGAAGCAGGTACAGAAGAATAATCTGCAACTGAGGTTTTCCTCCTGCTACAGGAGAGAAACACCTACTTTTCTCATGACTGGTGGAGCAAGGATTTGGGAAAAGCATATGCAAATTTGTTACCTGAACTAGGTCTAAAAATATTTGATGTGAAGCGTTCAGCTCTTTGAGTGTTGCTATTAAAATAAGAATGTGTCTAGTGTAAAATTGGAGGTATCACCTCAAGGCAGTGAATCTTTTCACATGGCTGCCTACTAGTAAAAATTCTGTCTGGGAAGCATTAGAGCATGCAAGTAAAACAAGAAAACTGCTTTGTTTAGAAGTACAGCTTTGGTAATGCCTGATAAAGCACTTTCTAAAATAACTGTTGTTAGTGCTTTTGCACAATACTGCTTTCATCCAATTTTGACATTTAAACATTGAAATACTATTGAGTTAGTGTTTGCAGAATGTTTTCATGATGACCATATTACTCCAAGGAGTCTGATCAGTGAGCCAAAAAACTGAATAACCTCAGGCATCTTTTCTCCTCCTGCATCATTTGTTGGAAAGTTTCTCTCAAGGCACACATTCAGAAATCATGATGAAGTATCCTGACTTAATACATCCTTAATGAATTTAAAGTACAATTCTGCCTTGAATAGAGGTCGTGTTTTAAAGGTCAAAAGTGCTTGAGCTGGTGATAAAAATGAGCCTTTATTGTAATTCACTTCTGTTAGCTATGCTAGCTTATGGTGCTGTAAGTGAACCGTGCTGGATTTTCCTAGAGGTGTAAGACTTCTAACTACAATTTATTAATTGATGTGAACCTGTCAAGATGCATCAGAGACTTATTACTTGATCTACAGAAGTTACCTAACAGCTTGTGAAATAGCTTATTGTCCTATGGTAGATTTTCAAGGTTGGAGACTGGAAGAAGTGTTTTGAGTTATAAATTTGCCATACCTGCATGTGAGTTGAAGATGGACTCCTGCCCCTTTCCTGAGCAAAACTGTGTAAGAAACACTCAGTACGTGTTTCATAGTGATCCAGACCTTTTCTTCCTCTTTCACTGGGAATGTGCAAGGATATATGAGAGGAGACTGATAGCTTTGTTTTATTTGACTTGTTTATATTCAGCAGGTTTGACAATTTTCCATTATGTGAATAGTAAAGAGCCATGCACCCAGGTTTCTAAGGAGCCCATTAATATCTTTTTTATAAAACTTTAAAAATGCAATCTCTAAGATCTAACTTCATGTTCATTTCTGAGCCTGCCCCATTAAAGTCAGCAGTAGCTCTGTTCTTCTGGTGTGTAAGAATTACAGCTGGCAAGTTGTTACCACTGATCGAGTGTGTTGTAGGAACTAAAATACTTTTAATACAAATCTGATGCTAGCTCCTGAAATCAGAGAATGGTTTGGTTTAAAAGGACCATTAGAGACCATCAATTTCCAATCCCCTGACTTGGACAGGGGCACCTTTCTCTAAACCAGGTTCTCAAAGCCTGTCTGGTCTTGAACAGTTCCAGAGATGGGATATCCATAACTTCTCTGGGCAACCTGTTCTGGTGCATCACCACCCTCATAGTAAAGAATTTTTTCCTAATATCAAATCTAAACCTACTCTTTCAGTTTTTTCTCCCCCGTGCTGTCCATCTTTCCATCAAAAGTCTGTCTCCATCTTTCTTGTAGGCTCCCTTGTAGGTATTGGAAGGCCACAATTAGGTTATCCCTAAGCCTTCTCTTTTTCAGGCTGAACAAACCCAAGACTCTCAGCACTTCTTTGTAGGAGAGGTGGTCAGTTCCTCTAATCAGCTTGGTGTTCCTCCCCTGGACTTGCTCCAACAGGTCAGTGTCCTTCCTGTCCTTGGGACTGCCCAGAGCTGAATGCAGCACTCCAGACTCTAGGATCCCACCAGAGCAGAGGGGCCCAATCTCTTTTTTCTGTCACTTCTCTCCTTTCACCCCCACTATGTCTCATTTTAGAAGTGCTTCACTAGCTACTGAAGATCTAAGTCTACAGATAAGGGGGCCTCAAGGTTCAGACTTTGGCAAGTTATTGCTTTGATTAAATCTGGGGGTTTTTATAGGTAGTCACATTGATTGAGCTCTGTGTTTGACATGCTTTTTCAGAGTATTTGGGGAAATACTGTTTTCCAGATACTTTCTCAGTGGTGTGTGCAACACTGAACTCTGAGTGACCTACTTGAACAGATTAGGGATGAATACAGTGAATATCCTGTCTCGGTATATATAAAAGACAGTGCACAGCAAGTATGGCACTGCTGTAGCACACATGGCTTTCTGCTAGGCAGGCAGAGAATGAAAACTTTTGAACATGGTATGGTGCAGATGCTTTATTGCTGTCACTGAGTGTGTCAAAGCATGAGGTTTTGATGAGGAAATAGCAATACTTAGATGTGCATTGGTAAAAGAAACAGGTTAAGATGATGTTCAGCTTTCCCCTCTGATTATACCACAACCAAATGGTTTCATCAGCAGAGAAAAAGGGAAGGGAAAGATGAAAAGCTTTTCTGAGTGTGATATTTGATGTTCCATCAGCTGGATCTGCATGTTGGGGACAGATTTGAGGTCGCAGTTCCCTGGCCACTGCTGATAAAGTCTGTTCCTGAATTTGAAGAGAGTTTGTCTTGCTGTTCATCTGCTTTAGCCTCAGAGTATGTCCTGGGAAAAGCAGCTGGCAAAGTCATGAACAGTCTTTATGGCAGAAATTAGACTAGGATGACATCAGAAGAATTAAAGTGTGAGCTTGAAGGAAGGGAGCCAGATGAAGAGCAGAAGCAAACAGGGATTAATGGTTTGGGGGAGTAGGGGTGACCCATACAGGCAGAAGAGGAACAGCCACAGCAAACTTCTCCCAGGAGCCTGCCCCAACAGGACACAGTCAAACAGTCCAAGAAACTGGAAAAGCAGGGAAGAAGGAGATGGGGAACTGAGGGGTAGCTTTTTGGATGAGAAGAGAAGATTGATTCTTCATAGGATGAAAATACTGTTCTTTCTCTCCTTAAGCACCCAGGCAAGAGGTGGATAGATGGGATTGCAAGGCTGTGCAGTTGAGGAGGGGGCAGAAAACTTTGGAGTCTAGCCTGGTTGGAGCTGTGATGAAAGGGATGGGTGAAAACTCTGGTGGTGATGTGTTGTGCAGAAAGCTGACAGCCTGTAGGACCATCAGGTAAAGCAGGCTTGCCCCATGGTGGGCTTCTGATACTTGCCAGGACAAAGTTTTGTTGTGACCTCTCTCAGCAGGTAGGATATGAATACCTTAAGTAATGTGATGAACAGCTATATTCATAATGATTATCTTTTTTTAAAAAGATAATTCTTCGCAATTTTTGAAATTTTGAATTGGTACAGTTTAAACATTGCTCCTCCCTCAGAAGAAGTGCTCAGTGCTCACTTCTGTAAGGATAAGAAGATCTTTGTTCTGCTCCATCCAAATGTTGAACTGTAAACTGTATACTCATGCTGTAAACAATGATTTGCGTCTAATAATGAACTGCTAAAGCACACTGTGTTCCTTGCTCTTTTAAAGTAGCTTAGACGTGCTATAACTATCAACACATTTATGCTAGCTATATGGTGATTATTAGAGGATCACAGCTCTGTATTTGTTGGGGGACTTGCCTACAGAGAGGGGAACAAGGTCTGCCCATCCTTGGTGATGCATTTCTTGGAGTGCCTAAGCCCTGATAGTCACTGATCCCTAGATTAAACAACTTCTGAACATGTCAGATTAAACAGTTTTTATAACCAAGATATTTGATGATGACGTGGTAATTAGCTATAGTAATTTTGAGAGTTAAAAACATGGTGTTAAACACTTACATTAAGCGGGTCATTGGCAGAGTTTTTGTTTCAAAGATATTTTCTAACTCTTGTTCTGTCTCATCACTTTGGTTTAAAAAAAAAGCAGAGTTTTCTTCTGGCTCCCTTTTTGCAATTCTCTTACAGTCAATCCTAGTTCTTCCCACTACTGCATCTTCCTCAGCCTTTGCTTTTGAAGCTGTTGAGAGACTTGCTTCCTGTTTATGACTGCCAGATAGGCTCCCACCCTTTACTGGCATCCCCTTCTTTGCCCCAAACAGGTGTGGGTCTTTATCTTGAACATCAGAAGCAAAAGTATTTAGAATCAATATCATCTCCCTGATTTTGCAAAGACAGTAAATTATGATTAAAACACTGTACCAATTTTTCTGCATGCTCAGAAATTTGGTGATGTTTTTATGTTGCATTCACATTTTTTTTGCTGTAATGAGAAACCCTAACCACATATTTTAATGAGATCTTAAATTCTATGTAAGTTCATCCCCCCAGGTCAAACTTCTTGTTTGCAAGTGATGGAAGTTTGCCAGTATGCTGTGCTTGAAAGGAATCATTGTGTAATATTTGTCCTTTTAGGCTATCCTACCCCATAACAGAATGCTATCAGCTCAATAATGCTGCTTTTTACATGAGAACAAGCATAATGACACAGAAAACAGATATACATCTGTTGATTCTTATTTTAATGTTCAGACTTGGGATTAAGAGGTGCAAGATTTGTCAAAGTAAGCCACCTAGCCATTTGGTTTATTAATAAGCATGTGTCTACACCTGGGTGTAGTCTGTTTCCAGGAGGTTTCTTTTTCATGCAAATCATGATTGCTACAGACTAAGCCTCCCTGACCTGAATAGCTTTCATCCCGTTTCAGAGCAAACCCTGGCAGGTGTGATGCAACCTAGGGAAGAAGCAGTTGTGATGCAACCTGGAAGAGATTTTCTCCTCTTGGCTTCAGCAACTGAGTATTGGTAAAGGAAGTGGCTGCCATGGCACAGCTGCAGCTCCTGTGCTATGCTCCTTGCTGGCTGACACTTTTCTTTCTTGGAAAAGAGAATTGGTTAGGCTTCAGAACAGCTGTTTGTTATTATGTGCAGTGCAGATACTTTTTCTGGCAAGGATTTTTCCAGTTGGTGTGCATGAAGGTAGAAACATAAGATACTTTTGGTTCAGCTAATGCTCTTCTGTGCTCCACAAAGTATGATTTGATGGTAGCCAGATGTTCATAATTTGTTAATCTTCATTCCACAGTTTCCAGGCATTAGAACAATTACTGCCTTTTATCATTGAATTTGGAAGCTCTTGCAATTTACTTGGTATTTCAGTTTAGCATTTGATGTAGGAAAGGCAAGTGACAATACAGTCAGTGTGCTGGGCGGTGTAGACAAATAGTGCTGGCTGTGGCTTTCATTACATCTAGAAATCAAATTAGCATCCAGTATTTCTAGGTTGTGGTCTCATCTGATTCTCGCTGTAAGAGTACACTTGCTTAAGTCCACATACTCATCACTTGCTGATTAGACATCATACAATTAAGTAGAAAATGTGTAAATCTAGTACTTGTGGCCCAATTATTCTTATTTGTAAGTGTTACTTAGAATTACAGAATATGTGGTTCTGGGCATCTGCTGCTACAGCTGACTCCCTACAGGTCTATGGGGCCTGATGGGATCCATCTAAGAATTCTCAAAGAGCTGGCTGTGAGTCCATTGCAAAACCTCTCTCAATTTTTGGGTGGCCTTGGAAATCCAGAGAGGTGCCAGCTGACTGGAAGCTGTTGACATTGTCCCAGTTTTCAGAAAGGGCAAGGAGGACTACTCTTGTAACTGCAGGCCTGTCAGTCTCACTTCAATGCCTGGTAAATTTATGGAGTGGACTATTCTGGGATGTTTTGACAAACACCTGAAAGACAATGCAGTCATGGGTCACAGCCCACATGGCTTCATGAGAGGAAAGTCTGGCTTATCAAACCTGATTTCCATTCATGACAATGTAACTCACCTAGGTGATCAAGGGAAACCATTTGATGTAATCCTTTTGGATTTCAGTAAAGCTTTTGATACTGTCTCTCACAGGATCCTTCTGGACAAAATGTCCAGCACACAGCTGGATAAACACATCATGTGATCGGTGAGCAACTGGCTCATGGGTTGGGCCAAAGGGTTACTTCAAAAAATTAAAGGAGATGTTTGGCTTTCCCTTTACTGGGGAACCCTGATACAGTGGACATCAGTGGAGATACAGTGGAGATTACTAGACAGGAGTGAGGCAAAAGCTGGTTATAACACATGGAAAAACAATAATGAAACTTTATGAAAACAGCTTTCTGCTGGATGCCAAGGTTGCTGTCTAGGTATTAATCACTTGTTTGGGGTTATTGCAGCTTCCATCAAGGTACTTGTGGAGATCTGGAGAAATCCCAGCAGTTATAGTAGTAGCCTTTTCTGGGTCAGAATGAATGAGGCTTAGTGGCTTTACTTCAAGAAGCACTCTTGGTTAGAGACAGATGCCAAGTTCCTTTCTGTGCGAGATTTATTTCTTTTGAAATGGATATATCAAGGAAGACCTCTGTGTGAGCCCTACTGACCAGATGAAAATTTATCATGAAGATGTTGTGTCAGAGCTGTTAGTCAGCCAAAAAGCCACCCATATTCTCCTTCTTAATCTTAAATGTTTCCAAAGCATCAACTTAGGGTTCTTAGGGAAATAACTCTTGTTGTTTTGAAAAGATCTCCATCCAGAATGTCATTAAATACTACTTGAATAAAAAAAAGAGGTTTAAATAGAGATTAAACATAAAAAGAACAGTATATATGTTTAGTGAGAGTGTTGAACCATTTAACTGGAAAGCAACCTTTACACGTCAGCACATTTGTCACTTGAAAGAGTAGTGATAAGGACACACAGCCTTTCTGTACTTGCTCTCACCGCTAAAGGTGGAGCGGTCATACATCTGTAGCATCTAACTTGGTATGTCAGATGGTCAACTTCAGATGCTGTGTAAGCGATGTCACTTTTTTTTGTTAGCAATTCAGATATGGCCCATAAATCCTAGGCTAAGAATATGTGGTGTTGGGCAAGAACATAAACTTAGCTTGAGCTGCCCAATAACACAGCGGCTCTGGTGATCTGTGCCTAGAAAGCAGAGTAAAGCATTTTTAGAAGATAATGAGTACCGCTGTCCTCAGACTCATGGCAATTCCTAGGTTTGTAGGGGAGATGCATAGAGGACCATACACAGAACAAGTATTCAAATCAGGTGAAACAGACCCACACCTCATAATGAAACACGCTGATCTCTTTGACAAAGAGCAGGCATGTACATCTTTGATGGGTAATGTAATCTTTACTGGGGTAATGATCTATGATTTAGTGACAACGTTTGATCTACACAAGCTCTCATTTTAGATTAGTAAAAAAAAAAAAAAAATTGAGCAGCGGCTTAGCACTGCTAAAGATAATTAGACCAGTCCCTCTTAGTCCTTCATACGTTCCATGTAAATGCACAGAAAAAGGTTTAGATGCATTAATAAAACAAGCATGAGTTAGATTTCAGCCTGACATGATTTTAAGTGCTGTGTTTTGATGCCTTTGGAAGGACCCAAGTAACTTTGAGCCTTCAGTCCTTGGGAATGCCACTTTTCTTGTGCGCCATCTGCACACCTGTGTGTTCCCACAGTGCAACTGCTGGAATAAATGGCTGTGCTCTGTAACAGCCCCTTGAATAGTGTTCAATGCTGTTTGTGTGCAAAGAAGCATGATTTCTTGTACCTTAGGTCTTGTACCTTAGGTCAGAACTGAAGCTTATTACAAACATGTCACATTTCTTCCAGCTCTAGTTATCCCCTCTGAAGTAGGTAGTACAGACAATTACATGTTTAAAATAATTTTTAACTTCTGAGAAACTGAGACTCAATGAGACTTAAAGTATTATGAGATTAATAAACATATTTGTACCTCTTTGTTGCATGTGCTGGACAGTAAGGTACGGAGCTATGGATCTGTTGTCTAGCCTGTGTGACTGTCACTCCACTTTATGTTCTCTGGTATGTTTCTCATATTCAGGTAAACTTCTGGATACAGGGCTGAAATTGTCATAAACTACTTGCTTTGAGTCTTCTCACGGCGAGAGGAAACTGCATCACATTGGATTTGCTCTGTAAAGTCCAACACACTTATGAAGACAAATGCTTCTCAGAGAGTGGTTTAAGAGGAATATGAAATTAAGATACTTGCTCACATAAATAGGTGAGAACCTGGTCCTAAAAAAAATTATTTCTGATTTAGTACACAAAACATGCTTTTGTAAGTATTTGGAGAAGACTGAACAAAGCAGGCACCAGATCTGGCTAGTTCAGTAGTTTGACTTTAGTACTGGCTTTTGAGAGTAAGCATAAATAGTGCATACCAAACTGCAATATTTTATTTATTCTGGTTGACAAAACCCAAAATGGTACTGTTGACTAGTTTTTTTAGAAATCCAATTTTTCTGTCAGAAATACTGTGCTTTTCTTTTATGGTTTCAATATGCATGTGGGTATGATAGATTCAACTGACTTGACTTGACTCACCGAGGTGAATGTTGGTTACTGCTCCTTCTCCAGATAGCCAAGTCCTGGGGAAAATTGCTCTTTAATCAAAGAGCTGTTCTGCATAATAAGAGCAGGAGTGATTGCTGCACCCAAATTCACTGAGCACAGGAATTAGACAGAGCCATTCTTCCACTACTTTGAAAGCCATGCTCTCCTCTTGTTTTTACAGGTGTGCAGAGAAGGCACATTTTCCTATCTTTCTTGAGATGTGAAGGTCTGACTGCTTTTACCTCACCATGCAATTTTTGTGTATTGTGGTATAGCCATAGGCAATGGTCTTCTATTTAGAAAAGCAGATAGAAAACAAACACTGATTTTCTGTCTTGAAGCATTTTGCTTTGAATAATTTCATATAAAATTCAGGAACCAGTAGGATTTGCTGGTATTAAAATGATCAATATTCATAAATTCTCATATACTTTTCTGCTAAAAGACAAACTGTATATTGATAAGCCTGTTTCATCTCTGCTTGAAAGTAGACCAGCATGGTTGCATGGAATAATTTTTCTAACATTTAAAAACAGAGCTTTAAAATCACCCAAGTGCATAACAGCTTAGCTTGGAGAGCCTTCCTTGTGACTATTTTTAGGAGAAATATGCTGCTAATGTATATGGCTTAGTGTAAGTGTAGCAAAAAAAGAGACAAAGCTGAGGAATTTTTTTGGCAGTTGAACTTGATACAAAACCCAAAGCATCATGAAGATCTGTGCTTTCAGTGACTAAATGTGGTGGTAGTAGCCAATGAGGGATGTTGGGCTGCTGGTCCTTTCGTCGCCTGTCAGCTTTGCAGTTCTGCATAGTGGTGCTGCTTGATGCGACAGCTTAGCACGTGTGAGTTTTCTCTTGTACGTGGCTCTAAAAGCAGAGATAGTGAAAGCCCCTCTGCTGCTCTTATGTCAGAAGCACAGCTGCAGTTCAGGGGAGAGGTTGGGACCTCTCCCCTCAACTTTGGATGGTGTCTCGACGACTCAGGGCGGGGTGAAGAGAGGACAGGGCAGAGCTGGCTTAACAACAGCTTTCCTCTGTATCTTTTTACTGCTGAGGATTTCTTGGCCCGTGGAGGCCCTCTGGTCTGAATACTCATCTAGTGCTGTCTGCTGGGAGAAGTTAGTGTCCTCCACAACTGGAGCACAAAATACTTCAGGATGGTGTGGTCTCTGCTGGAGTTGGAAGAACATGGTGTATCTTTGGCCTTTCCTTGACTAGAGGTTAGAAAGCTGAAGTGGAAGATGATTTTAAAAAAAGTAGAGAGCACTAGACAATACTCGAACATGAGGATGGCTTTTTGATGGTGTGTTAGTTTGTTAATGTCATGAAGAGCAGAAACACATCAAAATTACGTAAGTTGGGTATAAATCATCAAATTATGGTGAATTTTAAACCGTTCTAATTATTTTAGGGACCGGGGTAGAAAAATCTAGTAAAAGTCTGTTTCCAGTGTCACACAAAGGAGGTGTACACACATTGCAAACTCAGCCACGGTCTTTTAGGTGTTTTTAGCTAACTCCATTTTTTGGGAGGGGAGAAATGGTTGTGTCTGAACCAGGGGGACATTGGTACAGCAAACCTGTGTCTTGCTCCTGTATGCACCATGGCATTCAGTGAGCAGTGCTTGTTCTCTCTTGGAGTACATATCTCTTTAAGCAATTAATAAACCTGTCATTCAGTGTGCAGATAGCCCTTCTGGTTGGCAAACACTTGAAATGAGACTCTGCAGTTGCGGTAGATGAAATGCTTCCAATACACCTTGAGAAGAGTTATTAGTGTTAGATTTTTACCCAAGCTACAAAATGAAAGCTAAAAGGAAAGTAGTGCATGTTAATATGTGCTATGCTTTTATCTGTGGACAATATTTCTACTGTCTCTGTCAGCTGTGGATAGCCATTTAAATCTTCTGCCCCTACAGCAACCTTGTTCCCAAACTGTGACAGACTTAGAAACAGAGATTGGCTTTACAAACAAGATCCAATTAGTGACTAAAGAGGGAACATTCTTCTCGGGGTGGATAAGTGCCTGGATTCAGTGAAGAACTAGAGACACTTCCATGATAATTAGCATTATTCCTCAAGACAGTCCATAATGAGAAATTGTTTCCATGGTCTTCTGGGTCTCTTCCCGTCTATTTCCCAGATAGGTTAATTGGAGGGCTGGACAGGGTTGAGTAGAGAAGCCTTGTAATCCTGTAGCCCTGCCTTGTGCACAGGGTTAGTGAAACTGCTGCTTACAGCTGTGGAAGTGCTCAGCTGGAAAAAGCAGATAAAGTAACTTGCACCTCAGTGTGTCTTTGCATACCTACTATGAATTGCCCATTAATAAACTAATCCGTGCAAGCATTTGATAGTGTAACTCTGGTGTTTTGGACTGTACAATTGTATTTGCGTGATCACTTCTCTAAGATGCTGCTTTTCATTTAAGTCAAAAGTGAGATTGATAGCTGCTTTTTCTGTACTGAGCAGTGGCTGAACTTGTGTGGACTCCATGGTCCACTAGAACAATAGAAACCTTTGAATCCTGTGTACTTCCCTAGCTAGGCTCTCCCCACATTTTGCAAAGTGACTCATAGGCTAGGCCTGCCATAGTTGCCAGAAAATGATGTCATCTGGATTCTGTAGTATCCCACATACAAACCAAAGGCTATTTAGAAATTAGGCTGACAAGAACAAAAAGGAAATAGCTGCATATCAGATGCACATCTCAATTTTAAAATCTGTATAGTTGTGTGTGTGCTTATTAAATACAGGGATAGTGCAAAAGGTATGAAGAAAAGCGTCAGTGTTTCTTGAACTGTGTTTTCTGATGACCGCAGGGTGGGTAATCCTGTTCTCCTGCTGTCTGTCTTGTGCCAGCAATAGTTCACACAGCCAAGCTGTGTCAGATCAGAGAATTGATTTGGTCAAACACTAACATATGTATCTTGTGTTGTTGCATTAGTTCTCAGCAGGATCATTTCTCTGGTTCCACTCTTCACACTATCCCTGGGGCACTGGTGTGGCCAAAAATCTAGGGGAAAATGCAGACAAGAATGCAGCAGAGAATGGGAAGCAGGAAAAGCACATTAACTTGTCCAGTGGCTATCTATCTGTACTATAAAGCAACCTTGAAATTACATCCTTAGCCTCACTTAAGTAGTTTGACAGAATTTCAAATGTAAATATCTAATGTATTTACATGAAATGATCCTTTGTGTTCCCTTCCTCATCCTGCCACATTATTCAAAAAACCAACATTTGCTCTTGGTGGTCATTGTGCTGTACTGTAACCTGGGGAAGGGCTGCCCTGCGGAGCAACTTGCCATCCTCAGGAGTCCTTTGTCACAGTAACTTGGGTTATTCTGTCTGTGGCACACAGCGATGGAGCTCTGGGCCAGTGGCCTGCACAGCCACATGAAACATGTATTAACTAAGACTAGGGTCAAAGTCTTTTCCTTCATAAAATGTCAAAGGCAAAAGAGGCCAACAGATATGATTTTGTTGGAAAATTAACAGTCTTCTAACACTTTTTGTTCTGTTCTTCTTCTGTTTCTGGCAGATGTATCAATTTGAGTTCTGCTGGTTTGGGAATGTATGTGGAATTTAACTTGCTACTAACCATCATGTTGTCAGATGTCTGACCCTGGCCTGGAATATAGCACACAGTGTATTCCCAAGATAAATGAACTGAGCAGCATGTTTCTTATTACTTCATTTCTGTTTCTGTGTTAAAACCAAACAGTGAATAAAACCTGGCATGTAAACTGACCCACCTGTGTTAAAGCACAGCTCTAAGCAAGATAAGTCTAGGTGTTCAGCTTATGTAGTTCGTTTCCCTGTGTGATGTAGTACTGGTCCTGCCACTTAGGGCTGTGTGCTTTGCTACTTCTGCTGCTCCCGATTATTGTAACCAGAATACCAACAGATGTTCCTGGTAAGACCATTAAATACAGACAGCATTTAAATCAAATTTTTCATAATTTAAAACTCATTCAGAAAGAGATCTTTGCCCTTCAGTTGTCCCTAATCTATATCATATCTTGGACCTGTAACTTAAAAGAAGTTAGAAGGGCTCATTATTTGGCTGCCTCCTACTCCTGGAGTGGGATTTCAGATTTAGGCACTGAGGGTACTATCAAAAGGGAATATGTTCCCACCAGCCTGTAGCTAAAGAGCATTGACCATCAGATATTGTTCATCCTGGTTCAAATAATTGTTCTTCATATGTCATAAATGCCAAAGAGATGGCCATGGTGACTGGTTTACATAGATGTAAAAGCATACAAAGTATGCTTTTACAAAGTAAACAAAGCATAAGTCAAATGTTAGGCATTAGGAGAGCTAAGTACAGACTTGATAATATGTATGCAATATAAAAGGGGTTACAATGCATTCCTCTTGTTTAAATATTTCAAGCCCCCACCCAGACTTAGGTCCACATTGCTTCAATATTTCTAGATGCTTTTGAGTGTTAGCAGCACTCTGCTTTCCCTTGACATGCACATTCTCCTCTTGGAAAACTCCAGCCATGCAAACTCACATGTGTTGAACAGAGCTGACATGATCCCAGTGCTTAGACTGGATTATCGTGGTGACAAGATTTGTGGATTCAAAATTGAGTAACTGGAGAACTGCTGGGCAGCCTGGTGCATGTTCCTGTAAGCATACATACTACTAGTAGAAGTTACTATGATAATATAAATTTACTTTTAGTCACATTGAAGTAGAATAGGCTGAATCAAAATTTTTGTAAAAAAACCAAAAAACAAGCAATCACCTTTTCGAGCTTTTTGAGAAGATGCAAGGTGAAGGCACTGGCAATTGCTGAAAAGTAGAATTAAGTTTTTGTGCAAGTATTTTGTCATAGAAAACTAAGTCCATTTGACAGAGCACCAAGAAGAGACTAAAAGATTTCCTTAAAATCAAGAACTATAATTGTGTACAGGTTAGTTTTTGTTCTTACATGGATTGCTGCTATTTCATCTATATAACAGAAATTTATCCAACACAAAGGCAGCTTTTGAGCTCTGGCCACTGTTGAATGGTAGTAATTGGCAGTATAAAGACAGTGTTTCTGTTTTGCCCACCATCATTTTTTAGTTAACTCCTAAAAGTAAAGGCAGATGTGTGGTTACTGCTATACAGCAAATACTCTAATGTATAGTTCTGTCACTTAAATAAGCAAATACCTTAATTTAAATTTTAAAAAAGTCCATGTAAAGTTTGTGTTTGACTTAGAGCCGCAAATGATCTAAAAGTTTGCATAAAGGAAAATCTAATTAACTCTAACACCCAACATGAGAGAGATTGGGAGTTTACCATTTGCATGTAAGCACAGCCAGTAGTAGAATACACATATACCGAAATTAGTTTAAAAATGCAATAATGAAAAAAACATGAAAACTTTCTGAAAAGTCTAGGTTTAGTCTCCCTCTTAATCTAGAGTTTTCTTTACTCTCTTGCTTCATGCAGTTGGTTTTTCTCTATTCAGTTGTTGCAAATACTTCACCCCAGGTGTGGTATACTGCAGTGGCAGGAGGGTTTTTTTTCCAAAGCAAACCAGAATGGAGAAGAGAGACAGTGTTTATGTAAAGTAAGTGGTGTGAAAGGAGTGTGCTATAATTCAAGAATATCATATATATTTATAAATGTGGAATTAAGTTGCTCAGGATTTTGTTAACAAGCTGTTTGTATCTTAGGACCACATCTGCCACCAGAGTGATATTGAAAAGACAGCTTATCTTTCACTTAATGTGTTTGTAAATCAATTGGCAAGGAAAAAAACCCCTTATTTCTGAAGAATAAGAAGCTTTCCCTGGCCAGCCATAGTGAAGACAAGGCACTTTTGTGCTGATACATAGAAGACAATAATTTCCAGCTTTTTGTCTATTCCACTATTTTTCATAGCCCTTAGAGAAGTAAAGATTATGTACTTGCCGTGATCAGTTGATGGATAGAGGAATTTAATCTAGTGTTTCTTTCAATGTTCACCACCTGTTCTGTCCATGAATATAATTTATTTTTCTTGAATGGCAACATAAGTTGTAAGACGATTAGTGGAAAAGCAATTGCTCTTGAACACTTTGATTTCCAGCAGCCATCAAATGAGCTGATCAAACCTGCTGCTCAGGTAGGAGCTGTGCATCCCATTTGGCTTATTAGGCTGGATGTATGCTTTTTCTTTTTACTTTCATACGCTTCCCGAGCCCACATCTTAGTGTCAGCTTGATGTGCTTGCAGACAGTGCCCTATAGCAATAGGGATTGAGGTTGGTCAGGTGTTGGCTGGGGTGGGCAACACTGGGGTTTGCTCCCCTCTTGAATAGCTTCTGCACTTCCTTTTCTAGACTGCCATGCCCCAGGTACTTCTATGTTGGCATCAAAATTCCTCAAATATCTTTATATGCATATCTAGAAACATTCTTCCCACTTAGATACTGGATTTACAGGTTACGTTATAGAATTCAGTAGTACTGTTTGGTTTCTTCAATATAAATGATTGTTCATCCCCTCCATGAGAAGCCTACTTCTGCCAGACCCATAACAGCTGAAATGTGGTTTTGATTATTTTCTTTTTTTAAATGAAGGATTTAGTGTGCTGTTGCGTAGTCTCAATAGGGTTTACCCTATGTGCAATGTTGTAGTGGCAGCATTCTAAGGAAGAACACAGTTTTTTAATTTTGAAGGGGCTGGACATTTGACACTTGGATAAACCTTCAGCCTCCTGATAAGCAAGTATGTTGAAAGTAGCTGAATGCTAAAGTTGCAGGGATTTGGCCTGTTTGAGAACTTGGTGCTATGGAAGATGGGGGCACTTTGTCATTGGATGAGGTGCTATATGGCAACCAGGAGGAGTTCTGCTTTTCCACTTTGGAGAAACTCCCTTATTGTAGTGTGGTGATGAAAACATGCCACCAGTCTGGGGAACTTGGAAATGGCTGTCTGCACAAATGTCTCCTGCTTGTACTAGAAGCTGGCATTAGAAGCAGATGAAGTTCTAAAGGCTCGCTATATTATGAAGGAATAAAAATGGCAAGAGGACTGTGCTTTTTCCTTTTTTTCCCATCTGAAGTAGATGAAATTTGGTGAGAGGGTCTTTGGGTATTTTTGCAGCCAAGTGAGAAAAAAACCCTTGCACCTCTGCATAGGGAACATCTGCTTTGGTGAACACAGAACTTCTGCTGGGCTTTTCATTTCATTGCAAGAACCCTTGCACTCCTGAAATCAGTCAAAGAGTGTAACTCTCATGTTCAAAATTAAGAGCTGTTAAGTTTCTTTCAATATACATATTAGTTCTCCTGAGGAAGAAGAGTATGAAGACATTTTGACTGTATTGCATTTCATATGAAAAACAGAAGTAAAATATGCTATATAAGGGTTTGGCTGGATTTCAAAGGAAATGTGCAGAAGTTCTGCAAAACATGCTTTTTAAATCTTACATGAAGGGAAATGTCTAAGGATGAAGGTGCTCTGTGTCAGAACTTTGTATTCCTTCAGTTTCAGCTTGCATCTGTTGGAATATGTGCATGATTATACTAACACTTTCTTTTGGGGTCTTCCTTTTTTGTAAGTATTTCTTGAACAATTTTAGATTCACTATTTCAGCCAAATCTACTGTGATCCCAGGCAATTACCTGCCCCTGATTAAGTGTCTTTTCCAGTGCTCAAGTTCAGATTTCTGACAGTTGAGTTGATGGGAGAGTATGGATCTCATGTATTCCTTAGAGTTTGGCAAGTCGTATTTTTGCTGAGGCACTGCTGCATCTTGTTCTTGACCTGGGCTAAGGTACAGAACCCTCCACACCACTTTAAAACCTTGGTCAGCATTGTCTACCAGACTTTTCTTCCCTGCTGTAGATCTTGCTGTCCTGGTGTTCATCCTGTGGGTCTGATGTCTTGGAGTGGCTACCTGAAAACAGAGGCTAGACAAGATTAAGAGAATAAAAGAGGGTATTTATTGAAGGGCCTTCAATAAAGGAACACTATGGTTACAGAGCCCTAGGGCTACACCCAAAATGCACCTTGGGTCATGGGTTTTTCACATTTTTTAAAGTTTGGTCCATTTGCATATCAGGGTTAATTCTCCAGTTACTATTTCAGGTAATGATGTAGTTACCCCAGGGTTGTTCCACCTTTCCAGAGGCTTAGTTTACGTATCTCAAGGCCTGGGACAGCAAGGTGTCTTTGAGTCCAGGCCCAGAGAGGATTTGTTATGTCTAACAGTAGGTAACAAGCTGTGTGAAGTTTTTAGAGTTACACACTAAACCAGTACAGGGTCTGAAAATGTAAAAGCTAAATCCTAAGGCATCAGGTTTCCCTTATCTAGTTTCTACTGTGGTTGGCTCTTCCTGTCCGTTTCTCTTGTTGACAGGAACTGTTTGGCATGGTGGCAGTTGCACTTCTCTTCCTCTCTCCTGTGGCAGTTGTTTTCCCAGCACTGGTGTATGAGCGGTGTCTCCACACTCTGCATTGCTGTCTTGCTTGCTGCCACTGCGCAGGCTGGCTGGTTTGCACTGCCATGAAAGCCAGTAGCACCAATGCCCTCCTGCAGGAGGCTTCACACTGCCCACGATGGTCAGGCTCTGCAGGCTGCAACTGCCAGTGGCTCAGAACACCTGTGCCCTGCTAAAACCATACAAAAATATGCCCTATGAATTATAGGGGAAAGTGGTGGCTTCTGGGCATAACTGCAGCAGTATCTTCTTAGAGTGCATGAATGGCACTGTCCAGGTGCTTGACTGGGATAAAGAGTAGAGGAATGGGCAGAGGACGAAGGGGAGCAAATTTGCAGGTGAAAATAGCAACCTAAGTCGCTTAGGTCTTGGTGGAGGGCTGAGAGTTAACAAGTTGTGATGGTTTGCTGATTAACTTGATCAAAGTAACTAGGTCATTAAGAGGCTTGGCAACAAGGTAAATTGACTTAAAATATCTTTTGGTTCAAGTTCACAGGTACAGGGGGTTTTTTTCCTGTGTTAAATTGTTAGCTGGCTGTAGATTAGAGACCCTGAGATAACTGCTGTTTATGAAGAAAAGTAGGAAAGTGCTCCTGTAAAGCATTGTGGTGTTTTTATTCGTGTCGTCTTTTTGTGGTAACAGTAAAGTGAGCTGTGCCACCCTAAAAATTAGTTTCCTAATGAAAGAGGGCTGATAAGGATGCCTGGGTGTCTACCCTGTGTTTCACTTTGATTTCAAAATAAAAATGATTGTCACTACTTCCATTTTCTAATACAGAAGTTTTTATGTTAATTTGCCTGAGAGCTCTTGGAGGTGGTACAGGACTATTTCCAAACAGGGCACTGTGTTGGTTGAAAAAGTCTCTATTGAGCTTCTCTGCAGCAGTTTTTATTTTTCAGAAACTGCTTCTATAGAAATTGACAAGCAAACTATTGTCTAGAGTTTGTGCAGCTAACAGTTTGCTAGAGGGCTAGAGCATGCCGAAACCTCTCTGGAAACAGAATTGTAGTACATAAGCTCCACAAATTTTGAATTCAAACCATTTGAATGGTTTGAAATAGTCCCTAAAACTTGTCAGTTTTTCCTTTGGATTTTGAAATTCTTGCATTTTTATTTCCTCTTTGTGCATGAACAAGGAAACAAAGAAGAACTTTGTTTTACATTTTATCACTTTGCATAAAACTCTGTGGTTTCTCGTAAGTAGTCTCAAACACCCAGAATAGAGCTTAAGAAGACTTTTCTTGCATATGGCATCTTGTGTTTAAACAATGTGACCAGTAATGGTGATATCATTCTGGCTGGGGTTATGTAGCTGCTGTGTGCTCCACTTGGCTTGGGCTACCACTGGCAAGGAATCGCCTGCCGCTTTGCTTTTCTGCTGCTGGTTGACACAATGATGCTGAATATGCAGAGGCATTCGTGGCTTGCCTGAGTGGCAGCTGCAGCGGGAATGGTGTTACAGGACATGAGAGCTTGGGTCAGCCGTGGATGTGTGGTTGTGTTACTGGGTCAGTTAGCCAGACAATGAGGGCTGCCTGGGGAGGGGAGCCAGCCAGCAGCGTAGGTGCTGATAGATGGTTTGCCCATTCAAAACACTGAAATACTTCTTGTTTTTTGACATGATAGAGGAAAATATTTTTGTACTCTGGTACTTGGGGTCATGGTGGTGGCAGGGGAGGGTGCCCTCAATTGGTTCTAGATTCTGTAAGACAGACTTGATAACACCACTGATGTGTTTGTGGCCTTTGAACCAAATGGTGTCCCAGTAGCCTGCTTTTGCCAGTCCCTAATATCTTGTCTGGTAACTGGAAGGCTCTTAGCTGATTAAGTATTCTTTGTACCTCTCTTACTGTCTTGAGTAACTTGAATACTGGTGCATAGATGGTAGGTAGATTCTTATCACTTGGTGAGTACTCTGATAGAGGGTATATCACTATTTGCTATTGGAGAAGAGATTGTCTTGTGTACATGGATGTTGGGGATGGTGATCTCAAAACCCTTAAACTGAAGTACTGTCACCAGACACTGGGTATTTGTTGCATGACATGATTAATTGCACTGTTAACTTTTTACCATGCTGATTACAATCAGCTTTTTTTCTTCCTAGCCTAACCTAGTCTTTGAAGTAGAGTTTAGCTTTCACACTACCTTAATACATTAATATAATTCCTTAGTACATTCCTCATTCCAAGGGACTATTTTAGAGTTTCACAGCTAAAACCTCTTGTTCTACCACCTAATTTCTCCAGTCCATTTTCTTAAAGAATTGCTTTCTTGCTGTATCTTGAATGCTATCTAGAAAGATTTGCTTGAGCTGCCAATGACTATTGTAGTTATATGTTCTCAAGAAAAATTCCAACTTACACTGCAAAAATTGCAGACAGTTCTTCACCAAGATCCCATGTCTACGTATCATATAGAAATTCTGGTTATGACCCTTAGTGTAGAGCAGTGCTAACTGTCTGCCTCAGCTCTCTGAACAAAACACCATGTAGTTTTGAAACAGGCAAAAAGATATGGTCCTGGAGGATCCAAAGCTTTGTTCAGCAGTTATTGGCTTATGTTCTGATGATAAAGGTGAGGCTGAAGAGAACTCAATATTTTTGCTGTTTTCTCTTACAGAGAGGCTGCTTATGTTCACCAGTGTAAAGCAATACATTAATTCCTTTGGTTGGCATTTCTTTGTGGATTATTAAATGCTGTTATACTGCTCCCTGAATTTTCCTCATCTATACCAGACTTGATTTGTATGCATGTGCTTCTTGGAATTTTATAGATTGTTATTAACTAGGTAGGGGAGTACTGTCTCTCCAGCCATGGAAAGTGGAGGAGAGCATTTCTTGCATGATCATGGGAAGAAGTAAACAGGAAAAGGTAACTGTATGTGCTGTGCATGGCATGTCTCTCCTAAATGCCTTGGTTTTAACTTTATTCCTCAACCTTGTGTTTCTTTTTGACATGGGACCAAGTTTAAACTCCTTGTTGCAGTTTTGTAGAGTTTACATAACACTAAACACTTTGAACAACAGTTCAGCCTTTCACAAGCCGGCTCTTTCAGTCTTTCCACTTCTTTAACATCTTGTTCTCTCATCCGTGTCTTTTAATTCTGACTTGGCTGCTGTCCTGCACCTTTCTTTAAAAGTTGCAGCTGCCTGTCTAGTAGATGTATTTCTTGGGTGTAGTGGTTTCTATACCTGCAGACTTGCTGCTAGTTGCTTTCACAAAACTAACCTTTGTCAGATATTAGACAGAAAAATATAAATGTCCATGTCTGATCCAGTGGATTTGAACTGGTCAAGGAGTCAGAACAGCACTCTGCATCCTGCCATGCTTAAGTTCAGTTTCCTCCCCTGCCACAGGTCTTCTCTGTGGCCTCGATGAAATCTTTAGTCTGTGCCTCCTTTGGAGGTTTCTGCTGACCCAGCTGCATTAGTTGCCAATGTGCAGGTCTGCAGGCAGAGCTGTGTCCTTCTGTTGCTGGTCCTGAATCATAGTCTTGGCTTTAACACTTTTGCACACTGTAAAAGCTTCTGTGTTGAACCTGCACTGGAGCTACTTCCCTGGGTCACTTTTTTTCCTTAGAAAAGTGTGCTGATTGTAGGCACGGTGGTAATGCTTATGCCTGTCCTCTCACCTGCAAAGAAAGGTAATAGCACATCCCTCTGAACACCTGAGGACTAATACTTGCATGGAAGGCACTTCGCAGTGGTAAGGGGCAAACACATATAATACTAGATCATGATGTAAAAACTGCTGTATTACTTGGTTTTCTTAGATATCATTCCATTTTTGGCTAGTTTGACAGATGCTAGAAGCAGCACTTCTGATGATGTGGTGGATTTTGGGAGAGGGTTAACAAAAGATGCATGTTCTCTAATGGACGGGTGTGGTTTAGTTTCGGTAGAAGCTTCATCAAAATGATTATTGGATAGATCACTTCATAGAGACTACAGCTCTATTTTCTATGGATTTGGATAGGAATTACTGCATGGCAGTGTGCGGACTTCGGGTAAAGACAGTGATTTAAGATTAGTGGGACTATCATGTGAGGAAAGTGTGAGGATTAACTCAAGGACTCATTATTGGTTATTTTACTGCCACATTTCTGAGGCTTACCAGGGGCATGTATCTTCTGCTACTCTTCTGCTGAAGCGGATTGCTTGGAATACTATGAGATTATTCAGGCCAGAACCTTTTAAATTGGTAAGTCTAAAATACCATATGCCGTTTTAAGAGGGTGCCCTAAACTGTATTACTGTACTGTAGCTATAGAAGACGTAACAGAGCAAAGCAAACTGCTGTAGCATGTAGCAAGACAGTATAATGTGCAAGTCTAAACTACAGTCTGCTCAGTGTTTTCCTAAAGCAAACATGGTGTGTTTGAGGGGAAAAAATTGTTTTGCAACATTTCCACACGTACAAATGCTGCACTGTATAAATGCTTTTATTGTTGTGTCTGCTTCCGTTTATCAAATCAGCGTCTGTACAGATTTGTGGAAAACTAAGTTTAGATTAATTCATGTACCAAATTAATCTTCTTTTCAGAGAAAAGCATTGTTTTATTTGTAGGGAGACCCTTTATGTCTGTATGTGGGACTTGTTACAGAGCTTGTGTCTGCGCTACCTAAATTTCATTAGTGATTTGAGTCTGTTATCTGCCTGAAATTATGCTATCCAGGGGCCACTGAGCCACCACTGCCCGACTAACACAGGAAATACTTGTGTTTCTGCTGTTGTCTCTGCTGCCTATTGGAAGAGAAGGCTATTAAAACTGGAGTTGTGTTAACTTAGTTGCACAGGTTTTGCATGATTTTTAGGAGAGGACTGTTCTGTTCCATGCTTTTTTTTTTTCCCTTTTCATTCAAATCAAAATCCAGTTCTTCACATAAAAAAGGGATACTTCAGACTGTACATTTCAGCAGATACTTTTCCTCTCTTGAGACCTTTGATCACAGACTTAATAATTCCACCTCATTTGCTCATGTAATCTGTTGAGTACTGTTGTTTCTGCTTAGAAGAATTATGTGATGTGGAGATACTTACAGCTTTTTACCAGCTAGGCTTGTAGTTCAATGCCTTAGAAAGCCTCGGGCAGCCTAGAGAGGTAGCACGGGCAATCCAGCATTTCAGTAGCTCTAAAAGAGGCAATAGTAGCTGCAAAGCTGATACCACCAGCAGAAGCAAAGAGGGAGAAATACAGCTTTTGGTTGCCAATTTCTGCAATTAGAAGCTTTCAAATAGGAGCAGAGACAAGATGTTCGCAGAAAGGGTGCAAGCCAAAGAGACCGGGCCCCCTCTTGGTCCTTTCTTTTGTTCGGAGGAGGGGAAAGGGGAGGACTGGGGGCAGACCTGGGGTGACCGGCCAATGAGACACTGCTAAAGAGTTTGAATTACATTTGGTTTTGCCCGCGTTTGGAACAAAGGGGTTCAGAGCACATGACAGAGGCAAGTGTCTTGGGGAAGGGAAGCTCGGAACAGGCAGCAACGATGTGAGGTCTCTTAAGGAGACATACTTGCTGTGGTTGTTCAGTCTCCACCACCATGGTGAGCTCCCTTCCTGGCACTGCTCTCTTTACTGCCTCTTCAGCTTTCTTCGCCAAACGCTGGCACCTTGGAGCCAGGCCAAGAGCGGGGGAAAAGATGAGGCATCTCTGCTGCCATCAGGCTGAGCTTTGCTGGCCCCCCGCTCAAGCACCATTATCTCAAATAGCAGTCCTGGAGTTTGCAGTTGATAGCCGGTGCTAAATCTTAATGTCTCTGCAAACAGACAAGGCAGCAAAACAAAGCCTTGCTGATTGCTAAGGTTGAGGACTGTCCTGAAACACATGCACATGTGTTGCTGTTGTCAGTTGTGGTGCTGCTGGAGAGTGTCTGTTTTTTCCCCCACCAAAAGACTGCCGAGTAAACAGCACTTGGCTGCTGCTGGGTGCCCTGCAGCTTTCAATGGCCGTGGGGCCATGTCGGGGCTCCAGAGCCAGCTTTCTGAGCAGCACCTTGCCTTGTGGACTTTAATCACTGATTAATCCGCATAAAGGGTGGCTGGAGTAAAACAGATTAAACCAGCATGTAGTATCTGTGCTGCCATCTTGTGCACCAGAATTTTATAACACCTTTAAGATTATTTTGTAAATATGGCAGTGTTGTCATGGCAGCAGAAATCTGGTGTGGAAAAATGTTGCTGACATGATTTATTGCTGGTTCAGTGTGCTGTGCAGGTCAGGCAAGGCGTCACTGCTCCTAGCTTCTGCTTATCTGAATTGAATATGAAATGCATCAAGAAGGGCTTTGATCAGGGAAATGAATGTCGCAACAAACTTCACGCTGGCATGCACAGCTCAACTAAATGCAGTAATGTGCAGTGAGATCTGTATTGTTTTAACATTTATACACAAAGAATCCACACATTAACGTTTCATAGTTTTCACTATAGCTCTTGCTGAAAGTCAGTATCCTCCCTGGTGAAATCATGATGGTAGAAAGCTGATGCTGTTAAATCTAACACTAGCGGGAGACTCAATGATATGCAGCTTTGAATTTGAACCAACTTATGGAAGTGTAAAAAAACTGATAACTGCAAATTAATCCAAAATTCTTGCTAAAGGATTTGAAACTTTCTTTATGTGCTGAAGTTCTGAGATCTTGTGTAGCCGAGTGATTCATGGTGTCCTCCATGTTGCTACCTTCATGTTACTTCTTGTATGTAACATGAGAGAACTGGTGACTGGAATGACCTATATCATACCTTCCTTCACCCTACTGCTGTGGTGACCCACAATCGCAAAATTTTATTTGTTTCAGACAAGATAACTTCTTAGGATGGGTAAAACTTCAGATGCAGTATAAGCTGTCTCTGGAGTATGAATCTAGAGCTTCAAATTTGGAACATTGTTTCCAGGGTGCCTGGCTCCAGGAGTAAGTTGGCATCAGAGGACTATAGCTCTGACTTGAGCTAAGGCTCCCATGTGTAAGGAATGTTTGGGGCTGAATGCACCAGAACATGAGGGGGGGAAAAAAAAGGGTGTGAAGAAAACAGTTTTTTCAGCTAACCACTCTACTTTCCGCAGCCTCAAAATCAAGCCTCCAAGGCTGTGCACTTTTTTATACAACTCATAGCTTTTGCCATGATGGTATTCAAATTGTATTGTATCTATTTGCATGGGCTAGCTGGAAGCTTTGCATGGTTTTCCTCTGGAAATAACCCGTGGCTGTTTGTGAAATAACCTTTTCCTAAGTTTTCTGGTTTAGGAGATGTATCATACTAAAGCTTGCAGTATGATGAGAACAAATTCCAAGGTTAACATACAGGTTTTCTTTATAAACGAATCAACACTACCACCACACCACTAGTCAGCCAAGGAACACACCTAGGTTGCTTTGGCTGCTGTCACCATCCTTTATAAAGCAATATTTAAGCGAATCTTGGCAGCTAAATGAAAATCATATTTTTTTTTAAGCAAATGAAGATTTAAGAGCTGAGATTTCTTAACAAATCTGTAGATTCAGAAACTGGAGACATAGTAGTGTGGAATTTTAAATGATGAGCTCACATGCTTCAGACTGTTGTATATTTCTGAGTATGTCCAAATAAAAGTTTTGACTTAAACCACTTCAGACATTTAAAGCTAGAATCTAACATTTTGCATTGGGTCTGATTGTGGTTACTATTATTCTCTAGCAGCAAGATTTTGCCTTTGGAACAAATTGGCCACATTGTACTTTCTAGGGCAGCAGTCTGTTTCACTTGTGCTAAAGTAGACTGAAAGGCTGTGGTTGTGAGCCAGAGAGGTAATAAATGAGAGGTAACTTATGTTTATCTTGTCTTCCCTACACCTTTTCCATAGCAGCATGTAGTGTTCTGAGCTGTGACTCTGGAGTCCCATTTTTTTCTTCTTTGAAGGTCTGCTCCCCACAAACCTGGTGCCCTTGGATCTACATCTTGAGGCATAAATCTGAAGGGGCAGGGCAGCAAAAGTATAAATTTCACTGCAAGATTGTGTGCCAAACGTGATGGACTTTGGGTGGGTTGTAAAACATATCCTCTCTTCTCTGCTGAACGTTGATTCCAGCATTTCCAGTTTCTTGACCTGTGTGTGTACTTTGCTCACCACACACTGTCAATGACGTCTTCATAACTGGTTAAGTTTGTAGTGCAGCACTGTGTCTTCCAGTTCCCTTGACCTTGCCTTGAATGAGATTCAGCAGGGGGGTTTTGTTTTAAAATTCAGTCTGAGCTAATTGTACTGCCGCTGTTCTCACAGAAAGACAGAATGGTTAAGGTTGGGAGGGACCACAGTGGGTCACCTGGTCCAACTTCCCTGCTCATGCAGGGCTATCCCAGAGCACATTGCACAGGATTGAGTCCAGCCAGTTCTTGAATATCTCCAGTGAGGAGATATCCACAACTTCTGTGGGCAGTCTGTTCCAGTACATAGTCAAATGTGGAAACAGGATCTCCTAGTGAGCAGCATGTTGTTTGCTGCTCTTGAGTCTGGTATAGAAGGCGTATTGTTATCTTGCCAGAAATTTACTGCTGAACAGCTCTGCCATGGGTTGTCAAGAGTTAAAACAGAACTGAGCAAAGCAAAAGGGAATTGTACCTCAATATTTATTCCTGGCTGACTCTCTAGTACTATATATTGGAACTAAAGTCTTGGAGATGCATTTTCATTGATCAGATCTAGGTTTGCTTTTTGTCTAAGGCAAATCCTTTGTTTCTGTGTTGGCAAGTACTGCAGTGTTATGAAAATCAAAGTGGGCTGTACTTATGCATTCCTAAGTATCTCTCCTTAGGAAAATGCCTGTTTATGCATATTTTATCCAAATGGTGAGACTATAACTGGCATGGGTAGCTCTGTAGGACTGTCTGAAGGATTATTAATTTTAGATGAGCTTTGGTGATGCTGTATGCTTTACTCTGCTTCCTGAGTCCCTTTTGTCCCTCCACCATGGAGCAGGGTTTGGGTTTAGCTTAAATGAGTGACCAAATGGACCATCATGGTCACCACTGTCAGTTTTTCATGGCCTACCTCAGTCACTAAGTTAGGGTTGTTAAAAGCACAGTTACGAGATTATGTTGTTGAAAAAGGATGGTAGAAATGCATGTGCACATTTGATAGCTATAATAGCCTTACTCTACAAGCTTGATACTGAAGGAAAACATACTGTCTGAGGTTGACTTACAGACCTCATCATGTGTATCAGTGGTATTTACTACTTCTTTTTGGGCAACAGTTTCTGCAACAGACTTAAATGTGACGCTGATTGCTGCAGTTCTGTGTGCTCAGGAAAACAGTGGGTGAGCCAATGGCAATGCTGCTTCTTTAGCCCTGAAGAAAAAGAAATTGCTCCAAAGGTATCTATAAATCCTTACTGTCGTGTGGATAGCCTCTGTTTCACTTAAAGAAACAAAAGTAGAAGGATTTCTGGTTTTCTCAGTCCGGTCTGCTCCTGCTGACTATACCATGTTATATAATAACCTTCATAAACTCACCAAACTATGTCTTAAAAAGCAGAACCTCACAAGGTTTGAAGTAGTGGTTCTTTCTGTTTAAAACCATAGTTGCCTTTTGGCTGAATCAGTGTAAGGGGAACAAAACTTCTGTAACTGCAAACAGCATTGGGGAGAAAAGTGCTATAGATAATGTTGGTTGACAGGAAGCTCAACATGACCCAGCCATGGGCACTCACAGCCCAGAGAGCCAAATGTGTCCTGGGCTGTATCCAAAGCAGCGCGGCCAGCAGGGCCAGGGAGGGGATTCTGCACCTCTGCTCTGCTCTGCTGAGACCCCACCTGCAGTGCTGCATCCAGCTCTGGGGTCCCAGCACAGGAAAGATGTGGCTTAGTCCAATGGGTCCCAGAAGAGGGTTGCAAAACTGATCAGGGGGCTGGAGCACCCCTTCTGTGGGGACAGGCTGAGAGAGTTGGAGTTGTTCAGCCTGGAGAAGAGAAGGCTCTGCAGAGTACTTACAGCACCTTCCAGCTGTTTGCATAACTGAGTTACAAGGTTGTTTGTATACTAGCAGGATTTAATTAAAATCCTGAGGTTTTCCTTCCTCTGATTAAACATGTGCAAAACACAGCAAATCTTTTCACAGTAGATCTTGTTGTAGCTAAGTTCTGCAACTTCCAGACATTGGTAAAACATATCTTATATGTAATACAGCTTGTATCTGTGTTCTCAGTCTTGGACACTGATTACCAAATGCTGTAAGTTATAGTTGCCCTATTGCAGACCCCTAATTTTTTCCAGAGTAGATATAACTTTTAGATTTTTGGCTATAAATGGAAAGAAACTTTACATCTTTCAGGTCTGCTCCACTTAGTTCTCTCTAGTTTTTCCCCCTCTTTTTTTCACTGACTTACTAACATCCTCCTTCTCAAGAGATTTTTTCTCTTGTATGTTTATCTGGACTTGCGGTTTGACAGGTGTATTCTACATTACTTTTTTTCTTCTTTCTTCTTTCTTCTTTCTTTGCATCCTCATACTGTTTCCAGGTTGTTCCTCAGGGTACTGCATTTACCCTTTAGACACCGTAGCCTACCTAACTAGAACAGAAGGGTTCCAGATTAATTTTAAAGGCTTATCACCATGCTGGGAAAAAACCCACAACAGTTTTACTGCTGTTGAATTACAAGAAGTTTGAAAAGCTGAGGAGTAGCTTTCACTTTGGATCAGCATCTCATTTAGAGCTCAGGGAATGACTCAGTTTTATATATAAGTAGTAAATTTTTGTACTGGAAGGAAGAAAAATTGCAGGTGGGCACATGTGTGTATCTTCAAAAACAGTTCCAATACAATAGCTTTCTGGTACCCTGGACTTAAGATATTAGAAAAGTCTTTTTACAAGAAAACTGAGAATTTGAAGTACAAAGAATACAAAATGCTGCTCTGGGCCCACTGTTCATATCTCTGGAGATGATCCATTGAACAGCAGAGCCAGCTGTGGCTCATGGTGAATACCTGCTCTGGCTCAGCAAGCTCCTGCTGCTTATCTGTACAATTCTTTTTCTAGAAGACACATTCTAGGAAATAAATTCTATAGGAAAAGCTAACTGGCTCAGGTAAAAGCCATATTTGCCTGGAAGTACACTTTCTTTGTATATTCTTCCTTGTCTTCTTTGGAGAAGACAAGTGTGATTCCTTAGAGTATAAATCTATTTGGTCTATAAAATGTCATTAGTAAGGGTGACTTTTGGGACCCTTGGCATGGACCCATAATACACAAACATGCAGTGCAGGATAAAGCTGGGAAACTCATCAGGAATATGATTCTCCTCACTGAAGCAGCTTTTGTACTGCAAAACACAGTTCTCCTAATGACACTTGCTTAGTGCAGTTTTGTGTGATATTGTGTTGGATTTATGGATGTTGGTTTCCTAAACAGCTATTCGGGTAGTCTGTGCTTCAGTGAAACAACTTTCATATGTCCTGTAACAAATCCAAAAGTGGAATGGAGTAGAACATTTGTCTAGAGTTTTAATGTGAAACAAAATGATGTAGTGAGCTTTCTTCTACTCCATGGTGAAGTAAAAACTGGCTCATTTTCAACTTGGATCCAAGATTTCAGGTTTCTGAAGTCACCCCTATGGAGGTGATGTCAGATTTGTAATGCTGTCTTGCTTAAAATGATGCTGCCTTAGTTACAGTAAGCAAAGTGAACTAATGTCTTCAACTTTATTCTTGCCTTTTAGCTTTTTTATTTGTATTGATATTAATGTCCTAAAACCATGAGAGATTGACTAAACAGATTTTAAAAAAAAGATACTGGGAGGAAATAAGCAGATTTAAAGCTCTTGTAATGTGATTTAGCTGCTGGAAATAAGAACAATAACACAGGGCCAAAACACTTAGACCACCAATGTAAGGAACTTCTGGTCCAGTGATTAGGACACGAATCTTTTTCAGAAGGGCTTTGGAAGCAATTTCTCTTGGCTACTCAATATAAACATACTAGATAATATGGTTTCATATCTGTTATTTGCCTTCTGAACTGGTTATGTATTCAATTAATACTGTTTTGTCTCCTACCATGTCTATCACATCTTAAATCTCAAACACACAACTAATTTAGCACCTTGCAGGATTTAGTCACTGTCACTAACAAGAAGCCGTGTTTCAGCCTACTTACTGCCAGGCAGATCTCAAATGCATGAAGTACCTCGGGCTTTTCAACAAAACCGTCACTCCTCCCTCCAGCACCAGTACTGCGTTTCATGGGTGAGAGTGCAGAACTCCCTTGCAGGAAGGAGGATAATCTGCAGGAGTGCTCTGTACTGTGGTGGGCATTGCTGCAAGGTCATGTTGCAGAGCACATTGGCTACAGGAACCTGCCTCACCCAGAACATTGCTGTCCTTGATGTTCAGAAGGTTCAGCACTGGTGTAGAAATCACAGGGTTTTTTTAAATGTAAACATCAATAATAAACAATGCTCCACATTTTCTTCTAGTTTTCTTCATAAGCCCAGTACTGTTTAAAAGATTTGAGTTAGACCCCTTGGAGTGTGAATACCTCAAAGCATGCTGTTTGCTTATTGATGGGTCACAATCACAGATACGACTCTCTAATCATTTTGATATGCTATGCGAATGAATACGTGGACTTTCTCCTTAGCACTTGTCCTTCTGTTATAATTACATTGTGGTAGTGACATTTAAAGTATGATAGTTGTAGGCAAAAGCTGTCACTCCTATTAAAATACAAATAACAATGTTTCTCAAATGTCTCTGTAGATGGATGGAGGTCTGCTTGGATGAAGAGCTGCCCCCAACTACGGAACTGGAAGAAGGCTTAAGAAATGGTGTTTACCTTGCCAAACTTGCGAAATTCTTTGCACCTAATGTGGTGTCAGACAAAAAGATCTATGATGCGGAGCAGTCACGCTACAAGGTAATAACTTTCTCAGTTCTCTCACCAAGATGACAAAACCCAGTAATGTTTGTCTTCCAGCTCTTAAAGATTCCTAAGCATGGCTAGTTAGTTTTCTGTATCTCTTTTAAGGCTGTAGAGACTAGATGGAAGATGCACAGCTGTAAGAAGCCTGTATGATAAGTTAGAGATATTTTACCCATAGAAAAATTGTTTTGGTGTGGCTTCACATTTTTAAAACTGCACAAATTACATTTCTGGCTCCAAGGAGAACATGAGCTTTGCAATTAATAAAGTTATTTCTCATTAGTTATAGAAGTCAAAAGCAATTTGGTAACTATTTCAAGCTTTCTTCATCTTAGAATGTGAGCATATCTGACATTCACTTCATTAGATCTCTGTGTTTATTTTATCAACTTTAACTATGAGAAGCAAAAAGCAAGCTACCAGTAAATGAGCTTAGCTTGTTCCCTGCACAGGCTTTTGCTAGCTCCAAGGACCTGGATAATACAGAAATATATATTCATACACATTAGTCCCACTATGGAAAGCATTATCTCAACAAGTAGAGGGGGCAAAAAAAAAAAAAAAATATGGTTAAGAATTCCAGTTACATTTAAATGTTTCTCTTGAAAATCTCCAAAACTTCAGAGATTCCTTTTTCCTTTTGCTCTGAAGGATAACATTGAAAATAAAATAAAAATACTTTCCCACTTTATTCTTATGCTGCTGTCATAGGCTTTAGGGAGGGTCAGGTATTCAGGTAGAACTGAAGAATTCCAAGACCTCCTTATCTGTTCTTCATGGAAGTTCTGAGCAGTGTTACTATTTCTGTATTTTGGTTCCTGGTATTTAACATCCAGCCTCTACTCCCAAAGAATACTGAAGGACTGTATAAATTTCTACTTCAATCACAGTCCACCCTGATCCATACAAATCTGGCTTATGTAATGTGAAAGAATGAGCTGAACTCAGTGTGGAGCTGTTGATGTGTTAGAATGCTTCATTAGCAAAATTGAAGCTGTTACACTTTGGTCTCCAGGTTCAAATAAGCAAACATTCCTTGAACTCAGCTTCAGGATATAAAACTGGGAAATAACAGGAGGATCAATAAGTAGAGAATTTGCTTAATGTGACTTTAATAATCTTCTCCTATGTTTCTAACAGAGATCTGGCCTTCATTTTCGGCACACTGACAACACTGTGCAGTGGTTAAGAGCAATGGAATCCATTGGTCTGCCTAAGGTAAGCCTTTAAATTTCAGCAAAGAAAGTGGCTGAAATCATTGGCTCACTGAGATCCCCTTTCATCTGCTTGAGCATAAGCAGTTCCTTACAGTAAGTCTGCAGGGAAGGGGTAATTCAAAAAACAAATTGAGGAGAAGGTAATGTGGAAAGCAATGGGAGTGTCAGTCCTGTGTTGCTGCTGCTGGTGTGTGTGGGCTGAGGTGGGGGGACACTAGCAGTGTTTGAGCTATATCTTATTGCTAGTGCAGTCTCTGGGGGGGAGGCCCTGAAAGGAATATGGTTTAAAACAGAAAACTTAAATATTTGCTTCCTTTAGGTTACCTCTTCACATCGTGCCTCTTGCTGCCTCTTCCTCTTACTGTACGTCCCAGTTTCTCTGCCTCTACCCTGTTTCCAGACTGTTCTTGCACCCTTCAGTGCATCTGCGTGACTGTGCTGCTGCTCTTCTTCCACCTGCTGCTTTCTTGGGTCACCTCTTATATTTACCTTCCTCCTTGTGGGTCTTCACTTGTCATCTCCCCCCTCTGCTGCTGTTTCTGGGCACCAGTGAGTCTATTTTGGATGAAAATCCTTTAAGAGAGGGCTGTGTGCAAACACCCATGCTGCTTGTTTGTACATTTTGGTGGCCACACGCAGCTTGAGGTGAGCAGTTCCCACCCCAGGGTGCCTGGGGGCCAGCAGCCTGGTGCTGCCTGAGGCACTGTGGTCAGGCACAGTGGGGATGCTCAGGCAGCTGCTTGAAGGGCTACATGGGCTAATGGTCAGCTACTGTAGGCAAGTTCACTGCAGGCAACCTCACTGCAGGTGCCCATAACCGGGAAAGGGCACTCATGACTGCCATCAGAAATGCCAGAGAGATGGGAAAGCATCCTGCCTTTTCCAGATCAGGCTTTTTTTTTTCCAGTTGAGACCTTGAGCCTTCTGTTCAGCTGGCTGATTTCCACCCTGCCATCCCTCCTCTGAAAGATTATGTTTCTGTTGCAGAGGAGGATGGTCATGGCCAAAAGCTTTCCCAATTTCTCCTCACAAAGCTGTTTTGAGCAAGTGATGAAGAGGGCACTGTGCTCCTGACTTACTCAGTCTGGTCCTATTGACCATAGGACAGTGCAGCCCTGAGTGACCAGCCTGGGCTGGAAGCATGCTGCCAACTCTCACGGTTAACTAAGTCTTTTTATTATATTTTTGTGGAGAAACAGTGTTTAGTGACTGGGACCAAGGCCAGGAACAAATTAGTGGTAGAACCAGAACTGGAACTTATGATGTGACTTCTTGGCTAAATTGCTTAATATTCCTCTCTCTCAATATCTTTCTTTGTAAATGATGTATTCACAAAGTTAGGGGTGCTGGCAATTAAAATTATGCATTTGCAAACCATACTTGATAGGTTTGGTTTGTAATGAGGCTTTGCAAATTGTAACTGCATTCCAGGTTTTGGGCGTCTGTAGAGGACAAGCACTACTGGCTGAGCTTATGCCAAAGGACATTTTCTAAAAATCTTGTTGAAATGCTGTCTGCTTATCTTCCTGTTTTCCCCTCTTATTAAATAGCTTTTATGCTTTATTAAGCTCCTCTTTATGAAAACTACTGATAAAGTTAAAATAGCATCAAAGAGACGTGACTCATAGCTGTATAGAAGTACCAGCTGAAATTCTGTAAGTTTAAGGTACAGTTCTGCAGAGTAAATATTTCTACTCTGTAATAAGTCTTCTTATTTAACTGTGTGCTCTTTGGTTTTTAGATCTTTTATCCAGAGACTACAGATGTCTATGATAGGAAAAACATCCCTCGGATGATATACTGCATTCACGCTCTAAGGTAACTGCTGACAGGAATAAAAGTTATAGTACCTGCCAAAGGTAGGAGTGTAAGTCTTGAAATGGCTTTCGGGCAACCAGTATATCAAAATCTGTCAGAATTTAGAAGTTCATTAATTTTAAGTTGGAGACAAAAGTTGAACTTTGTCAGGGCATTGGCCTAGTAATTTTCAAAATAGAAACTAAGGGCTACTGAATTCAGCACACACATCCCTCTCTCGATAGTACACCCACTTGCAAAGTGAGCATACAATTTCAAAATGCATACTTCAACAGAAATCAAGCAAATTAAGAGAAACTTAGCAAAACATTAGTGCAACCATGGAGCAGCCATGCTGATCAGAGTGAAAATAATGATGACCTGACATATTTCTGTCCCAAAACTGAAGCAATTACTTTATTCTGTGGTAATTTATGTAAAAATGAAACATTTTCAAAGATTTCAAAATTCTGAGCAACTTGACTTCTAAGGTAAAGTAAGAGCCTTTCACTACACCATTGAAAGTAGAGATTAAAATTTTTTCATGTTCTGCCTTAAGGTTTTCTTGATGTTTAGCACAAAAACATCTGCCCTGTGCTGTCCCTGGTGTGAGAGGCAGTGGTATTGGCAGACAGCTCCACTCTCCTGTGGCTCTTCTAGTTCATTTCCTGCACACAGAGACCTTTCCCTTTAAATATTTTTTGGCACTAATCTTTCAGAGAACATAATTAACTTACACCCCAAACTTTCTTCTGTTTTTAATGGTGTTCAAAGGTACATCAGCTGCTCCAGGGCTAACAGAAACTCTTCAATACATGCTTTATTAAAACTTTTTTAGGGCTAATCCTTGAAATTGTGACCACTCTTGCACTCTGGGATGTGCAGTCACTCCCAACAAACAGGATTTACCACTAAAGTTCACTGTATTTGCTTTATATGCCAGGTGTTCAGTTGACAGTTCAGTATATTTTTGCCATCTTTGATGAGAGTTGCCCCTTGAAATTATTACACTTGGTGTAATGTTACCTGGGAAGTGACTCCAGGACCATTTGAGGGTGGCTCTTGCCTGTAAAGAGGATCCATGGGGCTATAACCCTAACCAGGTCAGGCTGACTCAGTGGGTTGTGTGCCCCCCCAGCTGTGTTATGGGCCAGCTCAAACATTTTGCAGAAGGTGGAAGAACACATTTAATTTTTCTAGTATTTGCCCCTCATGTACATAGGACATATTAACTGTGAATTTGAATGCTACATAAACAACAATCCCATCAAATGCCTTCATAATATCTGCCTTATGATTGCAATGGCAATAACTCTCATCCTGAACTGAGGTTTACAATGGATTGAGCTATGGTAGAAATTTTCCTTTCTCCATTGACATGCTCCAGGATTTATGCCATTACCACAATTAGTCTGTGTTGTCTCAGTTTTTGCTTCCAAGTTTGTTCTGTTTAAATTACTTTTTCTTGATGCATATCAGCACAAAGCTCTAACTCTCTACTTCTGTACTTAGTATGGTGGGGTTTTTTTAGTTCTATTATTTTAGAAATGAACTTTATATCATACGTGTCATGCCACACTGAAAGGGACTAGGCCTGGAATGCTTTTATTTATGATGCTTTCCCATGAGGTTGTAGGCTCCTGTTGCCTGCATCCTGTGCAGGATGTAAGAATAGAAGAAACAATGACTGAGCTTTATTTACTTCTATACCTTTTCCTAAAATGCTTGCCATAAGTCCTTCACTGGAGTTTTTCAAATCAAACTCCAATCTCAGTACTGAATGGCACTCAGGCTACATTGAAAACTGTCTGGCAAAGAACAGAATTAAGGACAGGTCACTTTGCTTGGCCAGCCGTGTTCCCAGGTGGGTTGGCACCAGAAGAATGCTGAGCTGTATCTGAAACATATATTTGACATCTGAAAATAGTAACATTTTTCAGGGAAAGTCATTGGCTGTTTATTATTTTGCTGATCTGCTGCTGCTAGGAGGCCTGAGGATAGATGGTTACTCTAAGCATGATTATTTAAATACAGTTTTAGGTTATGTCCTGATTCAAGTCTGAGGTTAAGACCATTGCACTTAAATCATTTGGAATGACTTGTGCTGTCAAATACAACACAGCTCTGGCCAGGAAGGAGTGACTTAGCAAACTATTTCTTATTATATTCCTGTTGAATGTAATTACCTCTTGCTTTTCTCTTACTGAAACATCAATACTTAAAGTATTGACTGGGACCAAGGCCAGGAACAAATTAGTGGTAGAACCAGAATTGGAGCTTCTGGTTCCAACTTGAAAAATACAAAGGCATAGGTTTCATTTCTTGCACCGTTTTTCTTGTGAAAGCAGACTTGGATTTGTTCCTGCACTAAGTGAGGTTAAAAACAGCTTCATTTAAATTAAGATGTTAACAGTGATTCTTCTTCATAAATAGCAGTGCTTGGAGATATTTTTTCCCTGAAAAATTTAGTTTTCAAGTTTTGATCAGTGATCTTGCAAGAAGGTCACTGCTACATCTTAGACAAACTATCGCTCTAGAAGCTGGACAGCTTCAAAACATTGTTTTGCTAGGAAGCAGCAGAATAACAAGCATGCCTTGAAAGAAAAAAACATGCTATTTTCAGATCTGTTTTTCACAGCATGTTATACATGAGCTAAGCATAAAACAAGTCCTGGGAACATCTGCCTGATATGAAATGCAGTTCTGTATGGGTGATGCTTTGTATTGAAAGGAGTTTCACCTAGGAACTGCTCTTTCTCCTTTGTTTTTCCTTTGCTCCTGATGCCTCCATATTCAGTTTTCTTAACCATGAGGCCCCTGCTTTTGACTTCGTGTGTTTTCTGAGGTTCAAGTTACACAATAAAAGCATTAAGCAAGCTGTTTCAAGTGAAATTATATGTTAACTCAGAGTAGAAGTGTCTTTGTGTTCCCTGCAAGACTAGAAGAACATTTTCAGCACCATCTGGTGGTTAATAAGTTTATCCAAACAAAGGAGCATAGGAAATATCACACATGGTTCAACATCCTTCTGGAAGTGCTGAACAGCAAAAAAAATACTATTTAATGTTCATAGCACTCTTTCTTCTTGTATCTTTTTATTGTGATGACCCAAAAAAGAGTCAGCATAGTGATGCTGCTGATTTCCATAGCTTGTTTGTATGACACCCAGCATTTCAGACAGGATTGTGTCCCTGTCTCAAACTTGGAGCAAAATCTCTTTCTACCCAGAAAAGGCTGGAAGGCAGACCAGGGTAACAGAGGAACCTGGTTCATTACTATAGTCTTGTAAAGTCTATGTGCTATTTTTCCCCTGAAGTAGCTAATTTGCATTTTGGACAGATTTGAAAGCTAAGAATGGCATCAGCAATGATTTTGAGAGGCTGCAAAGGAGTGTTGATCTACCTGATATCCTTTGTTGTGTTCATCCAGATGGGGACAGGACAGAGGAGTAGCTGTGGCAGCGTGGAAGATAAATGCTGATTCCACATGCTCCTAAATAAATACAACAGCTACAAATACATGCTTTGAAATCTCATCCTATTATTTGCTATTAGCAAAAAACCTCTCTACAACAAAACACAAAAGGGAAATATGCCTCTCTGGAAACAAAAGCCCTAAACCCCAAAGCACAATTGCAATGAATGATGTTGGGGTGAAGTAAGTTTGAAAAGAGGTGGAAAGCAATCCTTTTGGAGGAATGTGTTGTTTAAGTATTGATTTTAAAATCTATCTGTTTTGATTCTTTCTTGCTTAACTTGTTTATGGAATTTCACTGCTAAATTATAGAAACATCAGTCTTTTGTAGATAAACACATGCCTTGTGTTTGGAAGCTACTGAGAAAATATATATGTATTCAGCTGTTTTCTTTCAGATAGCACCCCAGAGCTCTAGGAATGGGTGAAGATATTTTTCATGCTATATTGAAATTAAAATATTAGCTCTTGGAGAGTACATTGAATCAACTTTCTTTGTTTTCCAAGAACAAAATAGCTAATGACACAAATAATTTTGAGATGGTGTTGGATGGACTTACAGGGTCTTGTTCCTCTACACTTAGTAAGAAGGGTTTCAGTGATTTATGTGTCTTCAGCTAGTAATTACAGGGATGTAATTAATGCAAGTCAAAACAGAACATAGATCCAAAGATATAAGCTGTGCTAAAATGCTTTCAGATCTCAATTTTACCCCAATACTAGCTTTTGCATTTCTTTACCTATCTTTCACTAAGGTTTTCTACTTGTTTATAAATCCCCTGTGACCTGAGATACACTGACAGTGACTCTCTTAGAGATGCTTCCTTTTCTATAAGACTTAAAAATACAGAACAAAGAAAATTTTAGTGTCAATTTATTCTGTACTGGCTCATGTAAGTCAAGGGTTAAAGGACAAAGCTTCATAAAAGTGCTTTTCTCTTGTACAGAAAGCAAACCACTGAATCACATACGAAACTTTAAAGCCTAATTTTCTCCTTTGCAGTTTATATCTCTTCAAACTAGGATTAGCTCCACAGATCCAGGACCTCCTGGGAAAAGTAGACTTCACAGGTAAAAAAATGCTCATATAATCATATGTTAGATAGTTTTTTTTACCCTGTAAATCTGCTAACATTGTGCATATATTCTATTATGGCTCTCTCCTCTGAAAACATTGTTACAAACACTGTTACAAATTAAACAGGTGGGAGGCTGCTATTTTTAATGATTGTCAGTCTCCAAGGGACAGGAGGGAGTGAGTTTGCATGGAATACTTGTCATATCTTAGAGTCTTTCAAAATGGGGAGGAAAACTGCTCAGAAGCCCTGGCCACAAGCACTTTCAGAAATGTTTTTGTAGGTCTGGTTGTTCATAGTGAAATTGTCATGCTTTTGTTCTGATAATGTTTCCTTTTATTTTTTTGTCTGAACAGAGGAAGAAATCAGCAACATGCGAAAGGAGCTAGAGAAATATGGTATACAGATGCCATCTTTTAGCAAAATTGGTGGGATTCTGGCCAGTGAATTATCAGTGGACGAAGCTGCTTGTAAGTGTGACTCTCGTTGTGTTCTCTACCAAGTGCTTTGACAGGATGCTAACAAAATATTTTCTGTGTTCTAATTCACTTTGTTTGCCACCTCTTAATAACTAGAAAGAAAAGCAAGCAAGTTTTCGCTATCACATTGCTTCATTGTTAGAAGGCCTCTTCAAAATTTGCAGTCTGAGTTTTTTAGTATCCCCATTGAACCATAGGAAGTGCTACCAGAAGCAAAGATTACTTACAGTATTTTGAATGGGTTTAATGTTTTGGTAGCTAGTGCTCCTCTAGAATAATGAATTGGGCTCTGTGCATGCCTCTGCACCATGTGGGTACAATGTAGATGGCCATGGGAACATGGATGTGTATTTTCTGTGTCTCCTCTTTTTATTTTTTGCCTTTTGCAGTTTTCCTAAAACACCCACACAGGTTGATGTGAGGACAAGTCATTGTTCCAGACAGACAACTCTCTCACATATGGTGTTGTATATGTGGAACTTGCCTCCACGGGTAGCTTTCAATCTGTCTGACCACTGGCATGTGACCCACAGCATGGTAGAACCCTGTTGGGGGGTAGGTCCTGCTGGACAGTTATGGTTCTTTTGAGCCTGTCTTGAACAGCTTCCATTCAAAAACAGAATTAAATACTTTTTCTGCTGCCCATGCCTATTCATCTGTAAGTCTGGGTGTTTTTCTCTATATCACTTTTTTTTTTTAAGAAATGAAGTGATATATTACAAAAAAATTGCCTGCATTTAAATGATGTGAAATCAAGTGTGCCCACTCAAATCAACACTTGAGCTCCAGTAATTTTGTTCAAGATCCCATTCTTTTCAGCAGGGTAAACTGAAGAACAGAAGGGCTGGCTTTAGTATGTTCCATTGCTGCTTCATTCAATCTTGCAAAGTGGCAAGCTGATTCATTATGGTATTTAGTGTGCTGAAAGTTTCAGAGCCCACAACACACTGATGTTGATTCACATTATCTGTGTTGTATATTTTGAAGCCTGCTTAATATGTGCATGCTTCACCAAAGCTAGCTCTTAAAATGCTGCCTTTTGAAGTGGCAGGAGTTTTTTAGCAGATTTTTAGATATTTAGTGACTATGAAGCATTTTTTCAGGGAGCTTCCTCTGCCGAAGATGAAAGGGCTGAAACATCCTTCACTTCCTTTAACTCCTGAAGTGTTTTCAGTCTTAGAAAAGCAGGGTTTCCTTATGCTGGTTCTGTCCCTTGCTCTGCCCCACAACAGGAAACATCTGCTATAGGAACCCTCACACACTAGGGAGGTTGGATAATGGAGATCCTACTAGAGGAAGGGGTCTACCACCCTTCCTAAGTGGAGTATGCAAAAGGAGATATGAAGGTGAAACAACTGCTGATGACTCCTACTCAGCTCCAGAAATTGTATAAATCAGCATGGAAAGAATAAGCTTAAGTGCTTTTACAGAGAGCTCATTCTTCAAGGAAACCTCTCTCTTATTCTGTGCCTCCAGCCTGCTCTTCCAAGTCCAATCAGGCTGTTTCTCTTGGTAGGTGGGTTGACATCTACCAATATCCGTTCGATTCTCTCCTATCTTGAACCTATCCTTTGTCTGCTTTTTGCTAGCTTCACTTAGGTTAGTGAAGCTTCTTACACAACTGTGGAAGAGATAATATCCTTCCTGTGTGTTCTGTGAGGATGTTTGGAGCATGTATGTGCCTAAGGACAGTTTTCTTAGTCCCTTGGTGTGGATATGGATGTACACAGAACCACAGAATGTCTCAAGCTGGAAGGGACCCATATGGACAGTTGAGTCCAAGTTCCTAATCCTCACAGGATTACCTAAATCTAAATCATAGAGCTAGGAGCATTGTCCAGATGCTCCTTAAACTCTCTCAGGTTTGGTGCTGTGACCATTTCCATGGGAAGCCTGTTCCAGTGACTTACCACCCTCTCAATGAAAAACCTTTTCCTAATCTTCAATGTGAACTTTGTCTTTTCACAAAGTTTAGTGACAAACAAACCCCTGAAAATCCTCCACTATGCTAGCTGTTTGTACTACCCCGCTGATATTGTGCTGAGCTGAGCTCGAGTGAAACAATTTTAGAACAACTTGCTGGCATGAACTTAGTGCTAAGCAATGGATTATCCACCAACAGCTATGCAAGTCCCAGTAGCTGCCACCTCTGAGGATGTATAGCTTCACTTCATCCTTCATTTGCCCCATTGAGTTTTCAGTCATATGTTCTTTTGTCTGACTTCCCTAAATTTGTACACTCCTTTGTTTTTCTAAAACCACAAATCTGAAGCATCTTTGCTTTCTTTCATAAACTTGAGTGAAACTGAAGTCTTTCAGACTCTGATATTTAGACCTTCAGTTAAACTTAACCTAAATAAGAGCTTTTTACTGCATGCTTTTCTCCACTTTGTCAGAACCATGCAGGGCCATGTAGAGAAAGGGTACTGATAGACTAAGGAAAGATGGTCATTGTGTTTTGCCTTCACACATCTCCTTGGTGGCATGAAAGTAAATCCTAGCCAAGCTGCTGTGATGATAAATGGGGAGCTGCAATGTTCCTCCTTTGGGATATGATCTAGATACATATTTATCAGGAATTACATTTTATATAGCAAAGCCTGTAAAATATTTGAGATTAATGTGCCACCAGACAGCCACTGGGGTCTCTTTGTGGCATGAAGGTACAGATAAAGTGCAGCTCTAGTGTAAGTTCTTCACTTGCACTAGAGTGATCTTAGGACCAAATGTGTGCAGGGAGTAACTGGGAGGCGTGTGTGAGCCACTACTCTAAACTTAATTCAGCTGTAATTGGTTTTGAATTTGTACACTAATGCAAATTTACTGTGTGAAAAAACATGAGCTTTTCTGACTCTGAAGTTTTTGGAGTCAAGCATTTGTTTAGTAGCTGAAGTTTTCTTGTTTTCTCAAAGGAAAGGCTTAACACTTAAGCTGATCAATGGCTGTAGTGAGTCCTATGACACTTTTTTCCCTTTTTCCTGTGTAGTAATATTTTGAGAACCCTCAAAAGCCTGCTGGGTGTTTTTTGCCTCCATTTGAAGTCTGCTGTTTTGCTGTCTCGTGGCAGGTGACAGGAGGAGGGACCATTACATCAGTGTCTCTCATGTGCCTGGTGGTTCATGGAGATTTTGATGTGCAAAGAACCGTCTCAGAGAGGCTTAAATGTGATGTGCAGGGCTGCATCCTGCCTGGGGGGGGGGGGTGGGGGTCTTAAATGTGTTTTTCCAGAGGACAAGTTTATTGGATCTTCAATTTCCTTATTCTTGTGTAGCATCTCTCAGGTATACTCCATTTAGACAGTACTTTTATATGGACACAAACATGCAGCTTGAAGGTAAAAAAATACTTTCAATTCCTACATGTAATTACCTTCTAAATAAAATAGGACTTGAGCGATAAAATGTAACCCATATTTTATTGTCTGTCAGTACAATATTAACCATGTTACGGTTTAGCCCCAGCCAGCAGCCAAACCCCATACAGCTTCTCACTCACTTTCTCAGGTCTTGCTGGTGGGGGAATATCAGAAGAGTAAAAGCTGGAGAACTCATGTGTTGAGAAGAAGACAGTTTAATAGGGAAAGCAAAGGCTGTGCACACAAGCAAAGCAAAACAAGGAATTCATTCACTGCTTCCATGGGCAGGCAGGTGTTCAGCCATTCCAGGAGAGCAGGGCCCCATCACACATGATGGTGACTTGGGAAGACAAAACTCCATCCCTCCAAATGTCCCCCCCTTCCTCCTTCATCCCCCCTTTATACACTGAGCATGGTGCCACAGGGTCTGGAATATCCCTTTGGTCAGTTGGGGTCACCTGTCCTGGCCGTGTCTCCTCCCAGTCTCCTAAGCACCCCCAGTCCCCTCCCCAGTGTGGCAGTACCAAAAGCAGAAACAGCCTCGGCTCTGTGCAAGCCCTGCTGAGCAACAGCAAAAACATCTCTGTATTATCAACCCTGAGTTCAGCACAAATCCAAAACACAGCCCCACGCCAGCCACTGAGATGAATAATATTAACTCTACCCCAGCTGAAACCAGCACACCCCAGTTTGGGTGAAGGGTGAACATGGAGCAGACAGTGATTTGCCACCTTTAAGTAAACACAAAGTTCTACAGTCTAGAGAAAACATGGAGTGGAATGTTCTAATCTGTAAATTGTTGAACACAAACACACCTTTCAAATAAATCAGAAGAAACAGTGACAGCTTTGACTTTTTTGCTTCCTGATATTTAGGACTATGCTTTCAATTTTAGTGCATGCAGCTGTAATAGCAATCAACGAAGCTGTTGAGAAGGGAATAGCTGAGCAAACCATTGTGACTCTGAGGAACCCAAATGCAATGTTGCTCAATGTGGATGAGGAGCTGGCACAGGACTATCAGAATGAACTCTTTGACGCTAAAAGGAAGAAAGAATCAAATGCAAGACTCAAGGTAGTGGTGTTTTATTTGTACTCCTAGTACATGTGTTCCTTCATGTTTCTTCTTATGCTGTAGTATTATTGTTTCAAAAATTAACCTAATTTTTAAAATTAGTACAATTAGGAAGAAACCCCCACTTTTAAGATAACGAAGAGAAATAATGGTAATGCAATGAGCTAAAAGCCAATTTTATAAGAATATGATTACTACGAGTATGATGCAGCTTAACTTTGCCCAAAGGCTAAAAATACCAGAAGACTAAATACTAAAGAAGACTAGTTTTCCTCCATTAATTGCTTTAGAAAAAACAAATTTACTGCTTAAAAAGTTGTAAACAGAATAATACCCTTTTTTGAGTATAAAGTATAACCTCTGTCACAGATGTATAATATGAAATTATTTACATGAGAGCTAATGGTCTCCATAGTTTAAAATGCTATACTATGTTTACATTATTATTTTACAGGAAGCAGTAAACTACTCAGCCAGTTACGACAAAGTGCTAATTTCTTCAGTTCACTTAGTCAACAAATTGCTTTACAAATACATTCAGTAAATGCTTCAGCTGATGCACTTTTAATGACTTCAGCTAATAGCTTTTCTCTCTGCAAACTGTTTTGTGTGAACTAGCAACAATTTTGTTTTCTTAGAATGGCACAATTTCTGATGAAGAGAGAGATGTCTACGAGGAGTTGCTGACACAAGCTGAGATTCAAGGCAATATCAATAAAATAAACAGTAAGCTATTCTGGATCCTTGTGGAAGTATGCACACAACACGTGATCTTCCAGATTCCAGCTGAACAAAACTTGAGTCCACCTGAACAAACAAAATATTTCTATGGAAACTTGTAAAATATGCACAAGTAGCTAGTATCTGTCTACAATTGTTTTTTTCATGCTATTCCTTCTCTACTAATCTTTGGCAGGGGGGGCTAATGTCTGTTTGTGGTTTTTGCTGTAAGGTTCAGAATGAAATCATTTATTGCCTGCTCTGTTTCCTTACGTTCTTTTTGTGTGCAGAATACTGTAAATTTTGACCCCCTCTTCTGTACAGGCCCAAAATTCATTCATAAGCTTCCACTTAGCTGTGGTTGAACTGCTTCCACACAGGCTCACATAGAGCCAGAGACTCCCTTTGTAGGACTGGACATGAAAGAGGTAATTCTCCACTAAGTAAAGATTGCCACCCTAGCTGGCTTTTACAGAGAGTGAGATGCTGACAGCAATGGACTTTTTTCCCCGTGAAAGCCTTATTTGCTGTTTATAGGCATTGTTTTCATTTCAGTTCACATAGCTTTAGTCCAAGTGAATGAGGCTATTGACCGGCAAGATGAAGGGGCACTGATGGCAGGTTTGAACCGTCCTGCTCTGAGCCTACTTGAAGTTCTGCCACAAAATTCCTCATGGTACCTATTGCAATTGTGTGATTCTAAAGAACAGAAAATGCAGGTAATTGAATGGAACAGGTACTATGTGTCAGTTTGCACATTTTTAGCTGGTTTTAATCCAGAGAGAAATTATCTTTACTCTGCCTTTCAGCATCATTTATGAAAAGTTTTATAAAGATTTGAGAATAATTGATGAACTAATCAACACCAAAGAACTGCATTTGCTCTAAAGAGCATGATATCCTTGTGAGTATTTACTAACTAAGATATAAGAAGAAAATTTAAGATATAACATGCAGCCCCTAATACTTTGTTTCCAAAATTAGTTATAACTTGAGTACAAATAAAGGTAATATTGAACATTAACATCATTAACATCAAGTTAAAGTGCCAATTGGGTTTTAAGGAGAAAATCTATTATTTTAACTAAGATGAAAATCACAGGAAAAGTTTAATGCTGTGTTTACTGAGCCTTGTATTTGATGCACAGGTGATAGTACAATCAAATCCCAGTGTACCATCACCGGACTTTATCCCTTATCTCCCATCAAACAAAAACATAATTAAATTTTGTTTTTCTGATCTGTTAGATAGCAGGCATTCCAAATATGCTCGACAAAAGTGAAATACAGAAAGAAGTTAGTGTTGTCAATGCAGAAGCTGAGGCTCACAAGCTTAGTGAGTAACTGTTTTAATACTCTTTACCGCCACCATTTAGTTATGTTAAGCTAATTGAGTCCACCATTTCTTGCACATAAACAAGGTTTCTCAAAATGAAACCATATGTATTGCATTTTATTCTCATAATCTTTCTTCTCAGTGTCACAATTGCCAAGTCACCAATCTGTGCTGCATTTGGATGTACTCCTATTTGAGATAACTAATTTGAGCCACTGGCAAACATAGTGGCTAAAACTGAAAACAATGCATGGCTTGATGGCTTGAACAAATATTTATCAGTGCAGTATTAATACTCACTCAGGAGCAATGGCCATACTTGTAGAATTAAAATGGGAGAATATTTTGCAATCATATTGCAGAAAGAATTATTCACACTTTTAGACACATATATCTAAATCTAACCTATTCTTAGTCTGTTAAGAATGCCACACGACACAAGTTATAGTTTGTAAAAAAAATATAGTGAAAGGGGGATCTAAATTTGCAGTGCATGTGTTGCTGCTTTTGACTGGAAACTTCTTTGCTAGGAAGTTAACCTTTGGTTAATCTGCTGTCATTTCATGCTGCATCTGGGCATGGCTGCTTTGTCTCTGGTGCTGTTTCCAATGCTTTGAAATCCAGGCTGATTGCTTTTGTAATGTGCCTTAAAGGCTGTGTTGTGAGGTCATCTTAACTCAGAAGATAAATTTTACTTCATACCTTAAATTTTAGCCTGTTTCAGATTAGTTATGGTGAGGAGTACTTTCTCTGGAAGAGTTATCCCTTGGTAAAGGAAAGGAAGAAGAAAATGTGATGCGTGAAAAGCATTAACAGCAATCCGGAGAGTAACAGCTCTTATGTTTGGCTTGAGAAGGAAAAAATAGTGGCTTTTGTTATAGGACTGTGAGCAATGTAAAGTATGTTTTGCAATTTGCATGCTGGGTTTCAAAACTAGAAGTCAGTACCTTGGTTATTGGCTGCAGAAGTAGTCTAGTCCATTTGTGGACCTTGACTCTTTTCCTCTTTGCTCTTTTCTTTAAAAAAGCATGCATGCTGTAGCTGTGAGAGCCTTTCCTGGTTTCCAACTTTATGAAAAGCCAATAGAGTGAGTCTTCAGGAAAAATGTGGCCTGGTATGACCATGTTTCAGAGAAAATTAATTGAGAGGCAAGAGGGTTTTTTTTAGCTGGGCATGGTTAAAAGGTTTTCCAAGCCTTTGTGTTGTATGATAAGCTCTGAGTGTTGCTGTATACATGAACTGTGATGGTGTCATATGTACAAGTAGTCTTGTCTCAGATTTGGGCAGTCAGTGGTGAGTAAAAATGTTCCCTGGGTAACAGTACAAAGAAAAGCCATATGATAAGGCAGAGGAGTAGGGCTTATTGATGAAAAAAGGCATTTGCATAATTGCTATTCTTCATTCGGCCACGTGTGCTCTAATCTTCAAGGTTGCTTCCCTTTTCTGCAAGATCAGAGTGGTGCCTTGTACACTTCCTGGGTGTGTCCTGGCCTGGGTTTCTTCAGAGGTGACTCCTCCAGGTGTGCAATTATGGTGGCAATGACTAAGCTGAGGGATGTTGTAGTAATGCTTCTGCAGCTGCCCAAGTGGGAAGTGTTTTTCAGCATTTTTCTGCTGGGCTTCAAACCTCTGACAAAGTCAGTTCTGCAAAAAGCAAAACAGGCAAGTTGTTCAGGTGCTGAAAAGGGGTTACACTCATACCCTCATATCCCTCTATTGTGGTCTGTTTAAATTAAAATCTGAGCTGTAGCAAAGGAATTCATTTCTAGATGGCAGTGCCTGTAATGACTGATGTTCCACATTGACAGACAAACAAACAGGTGCTGGCATGCAGAGGAAGTTCTAGAAACCATAGCATGTGGATTTCCATCAGTTCAGCTACTGATTTTCTGGCAGAAAATCCCACCCCTCCAACATATTTGGCTGATTTCTACCAGGCCTCCTGAAATAGACACTAATAATGTTGTTGGTACTTCAGGTACTAGCCTGTTTTAGCTCACTCAATTAGATCCTGCTAAAGGAGGAGGTGAGAGAGGAAAGGTGATGCAGAAGGAAGGGAGCATTTGGGGTGAATTAAGACTGAGGTGCTGGAGCTGACATACACAGCAGTACCTGCTGCAAGCAGGAGGAGTTAGATCTTTCTCTTTGCTAGGGTGGGGTCAGCTACTTGTTTTGTGTCAAAGGTAAAACAAGCAGTCTCTCATTTCTGAAAGCCCAGAAATTTTAAACTCCTCCAGTCAATTATTTGCTGCATACCTTTGAATAGACACTCTTTTTGCAACATTCAGCAGTCATGTCTTGAAAAATTTCACAAAAATGGTTTTTTCTCTTATGACAGCAAATTATATTCTTTGTAATAACCTAGTTGTCATCTACATGGCATGAAGAGCAAACAGCATATTAAAATTAATAAGCTTTTTTCCCTGCTGTTCTTTAGAACTTATAGCGGTTGACAATATCAATACAGCAATTCGTAACTGTGATCCTAGTAAAACACTGGTTGCACTGATGAAACCCGAGGCACAGCTGCCTGTTGTTCACTCATTTGCTGCTGCTGTCTATCAGACTGAGCTGTTCAACCTCCAACAACAGAATGCTGTGGTAAGAGTGAAAAGCTTACAACCTGCTCGTTGATGTTGTGTAGTCAGACCATGAAAGAGCACAAACATAGCATATAGTTGTGTAAAGTCAGACATAATTCTCTTGCCATGGTGTTAGGGATTGCATGAATCGTTTTGGTTGAAAAGGCAATATTGAATTGCAGAATTTGTTTCTTGCCACACTTCAATCTGGCTGAGCTCTTGTGTTGCAACAAATCAACTGACTTTTTTAAATTGTTGCGTGCTCTGAATGAGGACTAACTCTGGTTTATATATTGTGTAGAAAAGTAATCCCCTGTTATGAGTAAGACCAGAAGAGATGGGATTGTGGGGCAAAAGAAGGAAAGGAAGAGACTGGATGGGTTGTAGAAACCCAGTGAGCTTCACCACCACTATTGTGTCAGTCTTGCATGCCTGTGACTAGGAAACTTTCCAGGCTTCTTACATAAAGTCCATCTCCTCAGTGGTATCTAGAGTGTGTAACTCAAATTTGTTACACTACTTATTTAGCTCCCTGACTGCAGTACATTATTGTCCCACAGAACTACCTGGCACATGATGAACTGTCTATTGCAGTAGAAATGTTGTCAGCAGTTGTGTTGCTAAACCAGACCTTGGAAAATAAGGACATCCTAATGATAAAGAATCATCTCAGAGACCCATGCATTGGCTTCAATAATCTGGAAGAGGAAAACTTGCAACGGTAAAGGTTCATTTTTGTCTTGTCTGGACGAGACTTGGCAACTTCTGAAAAAAATACGCAGGCGTTTTACTGGGTGGGCTGTCCTGTGTTGTGGCTGTGAAGTTGAAAGAGCTGCAAGATAAACATGCCTGTTTTAAATTAATAAGGGATCATGTGACAATTGCTGAACTAGTTGTATCTAAATATAAGCAGTTACACAGCCTTGAAGGCTGTAGATGTGTGAGGTGCAGGGAAAATATCCTCAGAAAGCAAACATGAAGATCTGACAAGAACTTTTGCAGACACTAAAACATGAAACAATTGTAGCTGGAAACTGTTAATCACTAACCACTTTGCAGTTCTAAAAGATGGTCTTTGGAATGAGATAGTGTTTACTGCCTCAGGGTCCAGAAGATCCCTTAAGCCCTGGCCAAGCCCTTTTTTGCTTGCTAGAAAGGTGAATACAATGCTGTGGCATACACGTGCGTTCAGCATTACATTATAGCCTTCATTTGGCTGCCAGCTGCTCGCCTTGTCACCTGCCTGACTTATCACAGACACGTGCTGCTACTGCAGTTGCTCTCTTGTCTATCAATAAAAAATCAGGCAACACGACCATTTGTGAGAGACCTGCGCCCCCAGTGTGTAAGGGAGAGCATGGGTATGTGGACCAGTTCCTGTCTTGGCACAGGCAGTGGAAGCCTCCACATGCTTCTGGAAGGCATTAGTAGGCAAAAGAGACCACAGTAGCTGAAGGTCTTCACTAGGTTGTCAGGGGATATGAATCTGAGAGTGGCCTTTGCTGGGTGTCTTAAAGCTGGAAGGAAGGCAGTCAGATTAGGAGTAAGAGGCCAGTGTTTTGGTTAGAGAGGGAGAAGAATGACATAAGATGGTGCAAAACTAATCTGCTACTTTGCCGCTGCTTGTGGTGCTTGTGAGCAAGAGAAGCAACATTATAAACACACAGAAATGGCCCCAAAGTGTCCCAAGTGCTGCATTTCTTGTAATGTTACTGACCCAATCTTTAGATTAAGCTGCCAGTCAATACAGATGAAACAGTAGGAATTAATTGGACTCAACATCTAAATAAAATTTTATTATGCCATTATGTTAACCTGTGCTGCCAACCATACGTAGAATATCACAGGAAGCTTTGATTTGCACAAAATAGGAAGAAATAGAGCTAGAAAAACTTCATTGAGGGAGGTGCTGTTCAATGGCTTTCTATCAGAAGAGATGAACTTGTTGGGAATGTGTTTTCTGGAAGAGAGAATTTAGGGGGAATATGTCATAGGTCTCCAAAACTGTGCATGTTGTGGAGAAGGTTAATAGAATCAGTTACTAGCTTCTAATAACTCTAGCTGTTTAGGGATTCTTGAGAATTTAATAAAGAAAAGATTGGACCTTATCAAATACAAAGTTTAATTTTTTTAAAAAAGCTGTCATCTTGCAAAACATGTACTGGGGCTCATTCCTCAATAATACATAAGATTTTAAATTGGAGTAGGTAAATTAACAGAGTGTAGCCTTGTTTGCAACTATTAAAGTGATACACAGTCTCCAGCTTCGGAAGCCCTTAAATGCAGGCTACTAAATGCTGGAAACACAAATTAGATTGGGAAATGATGAATCTCTCCTATTTTTTTTTTTCTAACAGTCATTCATTCCTCAGGCTTCTGATGGAAATAGAAGACACGTATTTGATCTGACATATTTTGGCAGTTCTGTGCTTGATTCAGGAATATGAAAATTATTTAACTTATGTACACATAAATTTGCACTACTGTGAAGGTTTCCAGCTCATCTGATCTGTGAGCCTTCTAGGAAGAGCAGACACAGGCTACAGAGTCTGTGCTTGGAGGATCTTGAGCTGTGGGAAGAGTGGCGTAATTTTTTTTTTTTCAGTCCCTTGCCCATGACTCATTATCTTCCACATTGAGGTAGCAGGAGGTGCTACTACCTGATACTACTGACTGAAATTCTGGTCTTTGAATTATTGTCAAGAAGACAACAATCATTTCCTAGAGCAAGAAGCTGACTGTAATTTTTCGCACATTTATCTGTTGCACCATACAGCAAGTTGTATGTATGTACTGTCATCATGCCATGTAGCCAAGAAACTAATTCTCTGAATTAGTGTACAGGACATTTCTTCAGATCCTGAAGTGCATGTGTAGAACAGGCAGCTTGCATGTCTGCATAATTTCTGGCAAGAGCTGAGTTTTTGAAATTCAGTCATTGGAAAAAATAGTAGTCACTACGTGATGGATGATACATCTGACTAATTCTTTATGGCATTTTATCTTGTATATGAAATACACTTATGTATTTTATATCTTCTTATAGTTATGCTGATACACTATTGTCTATTAAGTCAGAGGCTTCATCTCAAGGCCAAGATTATTTAAGCTGGAATGATATCCAGAACTGCATTGACATGGTTAATATGCAAATTCAAGAAGAAAATGAAAGTAAGTAATTCTTCCTCCACATTGCCCGAAGAGGTCATAGTCGGGTCTTTGGTATGTAAATCTGTGAACTGAGTGGCCTTGTTCAGACACTCTTGAAAAGAGCAGAGCACTTAAAAATTTTGAAAGCCTCATGATCTTTAAATGTCCTTGAAACATTCCTGTTTGTTTCAGATGGCTGAAGGATATCATAGGGTGCCTGCCTTCTGCAGTGTTAAAAATGCCATGGTTCTGCCTGCTTGGCAGTATCTTCCAGCCCTGGATGGTCTCACTTTGGGGATTTTGCAGTTGTAAGCAAAGACCATATTGGGACATAGGGGAGGAAACTATAGGCAGTGTTCCATGGAAAAGTGTGTTTTATTGTGTAAATTATTCCAAGTGCTTGTTTTCAACAAGGGAGTTAGTAAGAAGTTAGACAATGCAAATATCTGATTTCCTGTAAGTTGATTTCCTGTCTGAGAGTAGCTTCTTATGCCCACATGTTCTCATGTGAATGGATTTAGAGTTTATTTTTGAAGCTGAATGTAACTATATTGCCATAAGAGGGTGGTGTTATATTAAATATGATAGCTGGTCATTTGGCCTTCAAAAAAGGTAAAGCACTGAATTCTACCACTGCATATAGAGATTGGAGTTATGCCAGGTTTGCTGGAGCAAGGAAATGAGAGGCAGCTTTCAGACTGCCTGCCATTTCAGAAGCTGCCTCAGTGCAGTTTGAGAGCCTTTGTAAGACACGGGCTGCTCATGCCCTTCCTGTGCTGTCATTAGTGTCATGCATGCTGCTGTTTCATACTGATAAGGGAGGTTTTATATTGCAGAATTTCTAAAACTGGCTGGATTATTGCTTCCTAAACCTAGTCCAGTGGCTGCCATGTGCCCTCTGGCAAGGTGGGGTGCTGAACAGTTTATTTGACTGGCAGAGTCATTTTTTTGTCTGAACCTCTGCACTTAGTAGGAGTTGGAAGAGACCTTGCAGTAGCAGTGAAAGTCTTCAGGACCAAAATAGCTGCACTTGGTCCCAGTGACACTGAGCTCTGCCTGGGAATGTTTGGAGAGGGCAGATGGGCAGAGAGAAGAGGAAGAAGGGAGGCCTCTGTTTCCATAAGCAAGTCCCATAACTGCATGGTTCCTCTCTGGGACCACCTTGGAAAAATTGCTCCTTCCCCAAGCCTTATGATGACCTGGATCTGTGACCTCACCAGGTGGGTTCTGGTGGGTCTGGAGACAGCACACACCGTTGAGAGACAGTCCATTGGGAGCAGGGATGTCATCCTTCACAGGTGATGGTGAAACCCTTGACTGATGCCTTTCTGGGGTTGCTTTAGGGACCACAAGCAGTGCATTTCAGTACTGTTCAGGGGTAGAAGAAAATTGATTTGACACTTCTTGGCCCAGTCTGAAGAAAATGAGTTAAGGTTTTATTAAATACACTGGGCCTTGTTACTTCCTGACTGAAGTACTGAGTGCCACTGGTCAAAATTGTCAGATTGGTTATTAACAGTGAAATTACAATGAAGAAGGTTAATTGCTATGTAATGCTATAGCTGGAAGTGCAGTATCTATATATTTGTCCAAATTGGAGTTTCAAGTAATGCGGTCAGAAATCACTTGAAAACAAAATTTTCAGCCCTGTGAGCCAATATGTTAGTCAACATATTTATATGTGATACCCAACTTTTTCTTAAGCTTCATGTAGGTGCTTCTGCCCAGAAAATAGGGAAATCCGTTCTCCTTTTTTTGTCAAGGGTAATTTTGATTTTTAGGAAGAGTTTTATCCAGATATATCAATAACTATGGTAGGAAGGAAAGCTGTATAGCGTAATAGCTTCAAATGAATATAAGAACAAAAATAATTTAAAATCAGCTGCTGTTGCTGCCTCTGCTTCTTATGTGATTTTTCTGTTTTTCATGTTACTGCTTTGTTTTTACGTGAGATCGGAAAAGTTGCAACTTTCTTTGGTAAGTGCCTCTTTAGTAACTTTCCTGTTTTATAGGAATCATTGCAATTGGACACATTAATGAAGCAGTTGACGAAGGAAATCCTGACAAAACTCTAGAAGCCCTGCTATTGCCCACAGCCAAGCTGCAAGATGTGAGACCAGTAAATGCAAGGCATTATCAGGATGTTCTGCACCATGCCAAAGCACAGAAATGCAAGGTTAGAATTTTTACTGTTGTTTTTTGTGAGAAGTGAAATGCCAATTCTTTTCACTTGCTTCTGTGTCCCTGTCCTGCTGCCCCGATTAGCTTTGCCAGTGTGGTTGTAAATAAGCCAGTGATTACAAACCGGTGCTAAGTAATTTTGCACTACAACTTATTCTGACTGGCAAAATGGATTAATTCTCAATGTATTAAACTTAAAAGACATATTCTGCATATGTCTTGCTACTGACTTGCTGTAATCTCACTTATTTTAATTCTACTAGGTTGTTGCATCTATTACAAAATATGGGCAGCAGCAATCCTCACATAGTTATGAATTTGTGTAAGGATACAGTTACAGGACTGTGTCAGGCAGATAGCTACAGTATGGATGGAAATTGAAGTTTTTGCCAGAAAAAAGTCACAATTATGGTATTACTTAACAAATCTCTGGGAAATATTTTGAGGAGTCTCCTTTGCTTAAGTTGATTTATTGTAGTGGTGTTTTGTACATATTTCTTTTACAGCTTTATCATTCAATAACAAGGTGATGGTCTTCTACGTGCCTTCAGTTTAAACCTATCTCAGCAGGATGTTGCTATCTGCTTCCCCAAAAGCAGTGGCCTGGTTAGCATTACAGCATTACGGCTCAGGGAAGCATAAACAAAGATCAGCCTAGCAGCTTGCAGGATGTGACTGAACACAAGATTAGCTAAAGCTACTAGCACAGCAGTTAAAATGTCCAGTGTCTGGAAAACACAAAATTCACACAGTGTCTCTAATGTAACATGGTGAGCTGGGGAAAGTCTGCAAACCCTGGCTTGTAAAGTATCTTCCAGCATTTTTGTCACCTCCTCTGTGGTACCTGCTGTGAAACCATGTGTTTCTGTAATCTGCTGTTAGAACTTTTGAAAGGTCTTTGCACAAGTTAATTTCTCACCAGGGTTCCCAGGTAAGGGCTGGTTTCACTGAGCCCTCAGTGCTGAAAAGCCTTCTTCCTCGCCATGTGTGCTGGGGAGGCTTTTGTGCATTCTGACTTCACCTGTCCTGGACGAGCCAGGGCCAGTATTTGCGCGCAGTGCGGGTGGTGGCTGCACAGTGAGTCAGGATGTCCCCAAGGCAGAGACCTGTAGCCCACAGGTACCTGCACACAGCAGCTCTACCTTGGCTCACTCCTGCCAGCTGTCCCAGTGCTCCCCAGATGCAAAACTGGTGCCCACTCCTGTCCTGGTGTGAATGTGCTCATAGGAAACAAATGAGTGTTTCCAAATTTTGGAACAAAAATTGTACAATCTCTTTGAAATCATCTCACTCTGAAATGTTTGATGTTCCTAGAGACTTCTGCTGACCTTTCCCTTCTAAGCTATTTTGGTTTTGCAGTCTTTTGACAACTACTTAGAGTATCTCCTCTGTGAACAGGAGTGTTGCTCCTGTTTCATAAGAGAAGACATGGTGCTCCCAAAAGAAATACTCAGATGCGTACTTACTCTTTACAGTGATCAATCAATAGATATCACCGTTCTTTAGGTAAAGAAGTTACTTTGATTGACATTTCCTTAAAGAAAAAAAATCCAGACACAACTGAAAAGGTAGTGCAATTTTTGACGTCTATTTTCCTCTTTTTCTGATCCCTGTTTATAAAGCAGATCTGTCTTAATTTGTGTTTAGCGTGTTTAAGAGTGAGCTGTGGTAAAAGGAAGTATTTGATTTACAAGGATCAGATAGGTCTCCCTATAAACTTCCTGCCCCAGCATCTGGAAAAACATGTGTGTCAAACCTTCTCACTTAATCTAAGTAGCTTGCTGTCACTTCCTCACAGCTGTGGTAATTTGGGGGAGTAGAGTCTGCACCCAAATCTATCAGAACCTGTTACAGGTCCTTATCTCAGATCTGACCTATTTGTTCCTTGCTTGAAACGGAAAACTCAAACCTGGAACTTAATTTGTCCTGTAAATCTTAATCCACAGCTTTTAACAGAAGGCCTTTTCAAACCAAATGCATTCAGGTCCCGGTGAAGAGAAACCTTGTGTTAAGGGAGTGTATTGTGGATAACTGAGAAGTTAAACAGATGGACCAAATTGCTACATTTGGTTGTAGGGTTTTTTATGTGATAAGTACAGAGGTTTTAGTTAGGTTCACCTTGTTGATATTTTCAATAGTTGTGTCATATTTGAATTATTTTAGAGTTATCTTTAAAATTGGTTCTTGTGTATGTTGAAGGAAGAGCAGGATTAAAACTATCTTAAATTAAGAGCCAGAAGAAGTAGAAGAAAGGGAGCCTCACCAGGCTGCAAATTCCCCTGAGGCATTTTCCAGTGCAGCTTATTTTATTTAAGTAAAGTTTTTTTACAACAGTATTATCAAAACAACATAAAACATTTTTATCGTCACTTCCATGCTGCAGTTAAAAATTCAAATGACAACCACTGAGCTCATTTTCTAGAAACTTAGTATAGATGTAGGTTTTGGGTTTCTGTAAAGGTAAAAGTTGACCCATTGTTTTACTAACAATCAATGATAACTAGTTGCAGGATTTGTAACACTGTAGGTATTTCCTGTGAGGATGTGGAAATAGAGAATACTACAAAATAGCTTCCCACTTTTGCTTACCAAGCAAGAGTAACACATGCCTGGATTCACACTGATAAGGGTTGGCTCCCAGCAATCCCTGTGGGCTAGGGGAGTGCAGGCGCTGACGAAGTGGAAGAACAAGTCTCCAGTGCAAAGCTGGTTAAGCAGCCTCATAGGAGAGGTAGTCTTGGAAGAGTCAGGTTCTGTGTCCACGGCTGTAGATTTACTGTTCTGTGAACCTATGGGGACTCTATTTCCAACATCCAGGGCAGTGTTTGCTCTTCACTGCCCCAAGGCATGTAGGAAGTGCTTTTACTTGTTCCCATTTTCACTAGGCCAAACGCTTGGTTTTGTATCACTGTTCCTGCAGTGATTGTTGGCTGAGAGCTAATTTGAAATATTATGAATTGCCCTAAAAGTGCTGTTTGAGTGCTGATTCCTCTTCTGGTATTTAGAAGCTGTGGTGACTGATACTCTGGCAGTTTCTCCATGGCCAAAAAGTGATCTCAGAAAGAAATGGAGGTGCAGAGCTACTTAACCTGAATCTAGGCACACAGGTGTTGCAATACGTGTAATAAAATTATAGAGCTGGAGAAGTGTATTTTTGGAGATATTCCTTGTGTGGGAGGAGGTAAATTTAACTGAGATTGTGTTTTCTAACATGTTTTACTTGAAGTATAAATGTCACACCTGAGATTTGTTGCTGTCTGGGTTATTACTATACAAAATCATCATTCCAGTAATAGAAATAAATTCATTTTTCCCTGGATATTTTAACCATTGTTAGATAAATATTGGATTGACTTCTAATTTTTGACATCAGAAAATAAAGGAAAGGATCAAGACAACTGTTTAGGCTGCTAAGACATAAAGCAATTAGATAAAAAGAATACAACCCATCTGTATTGTAATAGTAATAGTTGATGTGATGGCTAATAAGGATAATATTGCTCGGCACAAAGCAAATAGCAAAGATGGTAAGAATCAAAAGACTGACTTTAACATACCAGAACCATTCGTGAGTCTTGAGTGTTCGTATAATTGAGACATAGCAGAACATGATAGTTGCAAGTGGTATCAAAAACCCGAATACCGCTAAGGACACATAGTAGTAGAACTGGAAGGAAGATATGGTTTCACAGGCGCTGTGCACGTCGTGGCAGGTGTAAATGTCCAGTTGCTTCACGTAATAGCTTTGCTGCATGATGCCAAGCGGGAGCATGTACAAGAAGACGATGGCCCACACAGCAGCGCAGGCGGCGATGGCATAGGCGCGCTTCGGGAGGCCCTTGTAGGTGAAGGGGTGAACGATGGCCATGTAGCGGCTGATGCTGATGCACGTGAGCAACAGAATGGAGCAGTACATGTTGCCGTAAAACACTGCCGTGGCCGTTCGACACATGGTTTCCCCAAATATCCAGTTGTTCCCATTGATGTGGTAGGCTATTTTGAAGGGCAGCATGATGCAGAAGAGCAAGTCTGAAACAGCCAAGTTTGTGTAGAGGACGGCAGTGCACACAGAGCGGATCCTGAAGAGTAGCATCCACAAAATGATGGCATTAGATGGTACACCCAATAAAACCACACTGAGGTAGACGGCAGGTATTAGCTTGGTGCTCAGAGAGCTGGTCAGGTACTCTAGCGTAGTGTTGTTCACTTCTGTTAGAGTGGAGTCATTAGACTTTTTTGAAGTGCATTTGTTTTCTCTGATATGGATGGTTGTTGTCTCCCCTTCTATAGCATAAGGGGGGATGTAATCATAGTCTCTTGCTGAAATTCCACGAAAAGTTTTGATAAGAGACACTGTTTTAATTGCAGACCCATTCAGTGAAAATTCTGAAGCTTAGAAATAAAACAGAGTTAAAATTGTTAAAAAGGACAAACTACTGTATTAACATTATAACTCACCTTCAGGAACACAGAAGTATAACCATCTCCATGTGAAAAGCAATAGACGTTTAAAAGATTTGGTGACATTCTGCTTTGGGTGTTCATATCAAATGTACGGACAACAGTCTTCATTTGCCATTTCATATGCACTTGAAAATTCATCATTAATGTAGTATTAGCTCATCTTTCTGCATTTTGTGTGTTTTCAGTAATCTTTGGTGAAAAATATCAGACACTTCTGTAATGCTTATGACCAGTGGAGGGTTTTTCCCAGTAGTAGGAACGTTGGTCATTCATAATATAAGCAGTCTTGGTTTAGGCTTGATCAGAATGTCCAAAGCAAACACCGTTACTGTCCTTTTCATTTCATGTATGAAATGCATGACTGCAAAAGATGCAAAAAGCCCTATCTAGTCTAACACAGACTAAAGCTTTCAAATTAGAAAACTGAAATTACACTTGTTTTCTTTGGTCTCACATGTGAAATTGTTATTCTTCAGCTTCTGACTAAAGCAAACCAGATCTTTTCAACTTCTCATACCTGAGCAAGGGCAGTGTCTCGAGAACTGAAAGCAAATGCTTGGGCAGGTATTAGGTGTAATTTACTGGGAAGTGAATAAAACTTTTCAAGCAGCAGGAAAACATCCATGAGTAAATATTGCCAGCATGTGGGCAAAAACAGTAATATCACTTCTCTTAATGCCTGTTCCTGAATCTTTAGTAGAGAAATTTGTAGAGACATTGACATTTCCACATGAAGCACAAATGTTTTCAAAATGCTTTTCGAAGCCATGTGTTGTAAGATAAATTTTGCACAATAAACAACTGTGTAAGTATTTGTGTCAGTTTTGTTTTCTTGGCTGCATTTAATGCAAGATTCCTTACTGTAAAGCCTAGAGCATGCACCATGAAACTGGAATTCAGAAGCAAACTGAAATATGGATGAAAATCTTTGGACCTTTTTTACCTTTCCATATTTGAATAAAATATGGAAAACAGTTTTATTAATGCTTATTGGCAGACTTACAGTAGAATGTTTTAAAATAATAATTAGTATAATTAGTAGACTGCATCATTTTTAGTGGTTTTTTGATGGTTTTAACCGCTCTTTAAAAGTCATACGTGTGCCTGCATGGGCAGGGGTGTGTGTGTGTGTATATTTATTTATTTATTTATTAAAAAAATATTTATGTATACCAGCTTTCAAAATGAGCTTGGTTTGAAAACAGTTTTAATTCTAGAAAGGAAAAAACCCAGGTTTGTTATTTGATCATTTCCTTCAGTTATTTTTATCACAATAGTCATCTGAGCATTTCCTTCTAATAACACCATCTGTGAAGTTGTAACACAAGACTCTACAGGTTTAAAATTATCATATAATTACAAAAATACTAGATAAAAGATGTGTCTTCAGTAACTGCAGAAAGTTCCCTTAAATTCTTTACAGAAAATGACTGGGAGAGGTAAAGTGTCACTGAAATGAAAAAATAAAAATCTGCTTAAAAGGAGACATCCTAGAGCAGTTTTCTGTAGTGATGCTTGTACAACTTTTAGTTCGCAGCTGGTAAAGAAACACCATTATCAAAAGCCCGTATTATTTACTAAAATATGGAATGGATACAGAAAGGAAGACTCACCTGTAGTGCAAAGACTGGCTGTAAGAGAGAGTAGTCCAGTGAAAAACAGTATCTTCATTGTAGTGTGTGAAATCCAGCCAGCTGAATGATAGTGCTGCGCTACTTCATCTCGAGAGGTATTTTGTGGGGGCTTTTTCCCCTCTGTAAGGGACTAAAGAATGATTGATCTGTCCTCCAGAAGCATCCTGTAAGCATGAGGTTTATGGTGAGGAGCTAATTTATTCTTTGTCTGCTACAGCAAGAGGGTGTGACGTATCCAAATATGCACACATGACTCAGTTTCAGCCTCAGCCCAACACAGATAAAATTGCTTTACAGCAGCAATTTAACTCCTAATTTACCACAAGCCTGAAGCTGATGTGCAGGGTTCTGCTGAAATTAGTACCTACAGATATTTGGAGTAAAAAGGTGTTTTCTGGAAAAATCAATCCTCAAGGGTCTCATTCAGAGACCAAAATGTCACATGGCTGAACTCTGTAACCTTCTCCAGGGAAAAGCCAGGCTTGGAGAAGAGTGTGATGATCTCAGTTTAGCAAAAGGCGAAGATGGAGAGAAGCCACACATACAAACATGCCTTAGGAAAACTGCATTCTGCTTTGCCTTTTGCCTCCCTACCCACTGTAAGCTGTCTGGCTCCTTCGATCCAGCTACTGCCTCCACTTAGATGGTTTCCACCCCTCCACAGCCTGCAGCTTCTAAAACCTTTCCCCTATTTTCATTTGCTGTTTTGTTGATCCCTTCCTTTTTCTCTGCCTGGCTTTTTTTTTTTTTTCTTTCCCTTTTTTTTTTCCCCCTTCATTGCCAAATAACAACAGCTTTTTTCAGCAAGCAAAACTAGCCCAAGTCTTGGTCTGGCTTCCAGGCTAGTTGCGAGGCTCAGCATAAACTGTACGTGGCTTCAGAGCAGTATTTGTGTCTGTTCTTGTATTTAATGTGTAAAAGCTGGATACCAGATGAGGAATTCTTTTCAGTTTCTCAATGCTTTCCTCAAAATTCAGTGGCAGTTTGGGAATTTATTACACATTCTCTCAAATGCTAACTCTTAACTCTCGCTTGGTAGAAAAATAAGCAGTGTGTGTCCACTGTCCTGTGATTGTCTGACACCACTTTGTTATTTATGTATTCTGCTACCTTATTTACATAGATGATGCAAAGAAGAGCATGTCTTTAGGGTTTTTTACCCTGTTTTCTTTTTGTACTTTCTGTGGATATCAGATTTATTAGATCTTTGGCCTGAGATTCAGTGCTTAACCAGGGATACTCATTGCAAAGTTGCTTATTTGACCCCACTCTTTTAGCTTGAATGTGTTTCTAGCTATTTTTTTTTCCTGAAATATTTGTGTCTATATTATCCTAGAACTCTGTCAATCAATACATTACAGCTTCTCTCATCATTAGTCTGTTATAGGCCTGGCACTCCTATTTCCTCTTTAGCATGAATTTCCCCCCCACCTACTGGATTAGATTTTAAATATTACTTTAACCGTGTTTTATCTGCTGAAGTGCTGGTATCACCAGTGAGCCTGGGCAGTAGGGTCGGTTAGCAGGGATGTCGAGCCCACTTTACTGCACCTTCTATTTTAATTGGGGTTTAATGTCATGCACTTTTAGCCTGTAAGAAGAGCAGTCCCTACTCTGCTGCTTAATTACAGAAATGTTTGCACAAGCTAAGTCATCATTACTAAACCTGAGCGGTGTTGTTATGTCAGTTTTCACTGTTATTTTCTAATGTAACGTGTACTTAGATATATACAGGGATCCTTTCCAAATAAGGGTTTTGAAAGAAAGCCAACTTCCTGCAGTCTTCTGCTACTCTCTCCTACTATCACAGTGCTGCCTGATAATGTGGGATTTTGTGACTCAGACTATTTTGCTGACATATCGTGGAAATAAAAATGTTTCAATTTTTACTGATCTTTAGTAGGATGAATTCTATGCCAGCAGTGTCAGCAAATTCTCCTGTTCTTTTACACATCAAAACTTTCAGAGCTTTGTATCTGAACGGGATCTTTTCCAAGTTATCAAATAGTATATGAGTGTGTTTCATTCCGATTTTAAACAGTCCAATTATTTTTAGTGTTCAATGGCTTTGCAAAGCAGAGATTGTATATTGGAGCTGTATCAGTATATTGAGACAACTCTTGTTATTCCGTTTTTTCAAGGCTTTTTACTGTCCTTTTTCCAGGAATCTCAAGATGAATCAGCGCTTCTCTGGCTGGACGAAATACAAAGAGGAATCGATGACAGCAATAACAACACAAAAGAAGCAGAAATCTGTAAGCATTAACCTGCATCTGCAATGCTCTTGTTTTTCTTGGTTGTGGGAAACTAGAATGGGTGATTTATTTTTTCCACTTCAGGGAAGGTGGAAGCCCTTCAAATACATGAGAAGAAATGAAATGCATGTTCTTTGTCATACTAAAATTGAGATGACTTAAAACTATAGGAGTGGTGTTAGTTCTATCTAAAGTGGTAATCTTTAAGGCATGGCTAATAATTCAATGGATTTGGTTATACAGGTTAACATCATGACCAATCTTTCTAATGTCAGTGTATCTTCATGTGGCTCCCAAAATATATGAATGAGAAGGGATATGCTGTTCAGGAGCTTGTTTTGCTATATATATAAGACTAAAATCTTTATGCATGTTGTAAGAGCAAATTTTTAGGTTTACAACTTTGCTTATTCATATTTCTTTATATTGTCTTTTATGAAGTGCTAACAAACAAAAATCAGAAACATATTTACTTTTAAAGCAGTGTAAAAAGAAGGCTAGGTCCTTCTGAAACATATCTGCTCTTCCAGTCTGTAAGGAAGAGGAAATCTGTAGGAAAAATGCTGAGGCTTAATCTGTCGGAGTGTTGTGTACTGAATGCACTCAACACCTTTTGTCAAGGCTTGGGCTGAATATAATAATTTTAGAAAAAATATTCATAACACGTAATAATCTTTGGCAAGTAATGTAGAAGCAAGCACAGATGGGTGTGTGGGGCACATTGCAGAGCACAGTGGTGTGCCTGCCTGTTCCAGGGCCAGCAGAGCCCAGACAAGGCACTGGGTATTGGTCAGCCTTCTGCTCCACTTGGCTTTGGGTGAGTCAGTGTTACCTTCTCTTGCACCTTTGGAGCTAGTGAATGCAAGTGCTGGAGTCAGTGCATTCCTGCAGTGCTGTGCTCAGCCATCCCTGGTGCAACATGACTGCTGTGAGACCACAGGCACGTCAGGAGTTAGTGCTTGGGAAGCTGTGGGTGGAAGAGCTGCCCATTACGAATAGCTATCCCTGCCACAGGATCATTGCATTTTGTGTTACTATTACTTTAGAATTGATCTACACAATTAATACAGTCTTCACGTAAGAAGGCAGATACACTGAAGATAGCTGAAGTATTTTTGTAGGTCACACATCCAGAGAAAGCATTTGGTTTGGGTTTTCTGAGATAGGGTCAGATACACACACACACTGTCTTAACCAAGCTCTTGTGCTGAGGAGTGCTGATACCTTCTTTTGTGGAAAAACCTGCTTCCCATGCATGCGACCCAGAGCCATGAGGAAGCATCTGAGCACAGAGAAGGGAAGGAAATGTGCAGCTTGTAAACAGATTTGAGTTAAACTTAAAGAGCAACTTGAAAACACCCTCATTTGTGTTCACTGGTGTAAAAGCATTAAGAATATGTATCATAAGCAGCCTGCAGAAATTAGAACAGCATCATCCATATAGCAATACCATACGATGTTGCTATTGGTAAACCACTGCTCTATCCACTATGCTAGTTGTAGTAAAATCTTCTAGTATAATCTGTGTTGGTAATAAATGCACAGCTTTTCACAATCAAGGATGCTCAGTGGAACTGTTTTAACATGTCTCTTTCAGGAAAACAATACTAATCTCCTGTACTCTGCCCTCTGGGTTGAAAGGAAGCATTGTCAGCACAGCATATTCTTAAAGAGCTCTAAGGTTTTGCAGCTAAAACCTGAGATTTAACATTTCCCCATGGCACAGAACCTGATACTTCCTATAACCAACACATCCTGTCTCAGGAAGTTTGCATGTTGTGTTCGCGTAGTCTAAACTTAAAGTTCAGCTTGATCGCAACTTGGAAAGGAACTTCTATTTCATCTATCACAGAGGCACTATTTTTGAAAGGCAAACAACTCCAAAACTTTTGCAAGGTAGTCAAAGATGTATTTTTCAGTTAAAAAAGTGGCTTTGAGATTGCTGCAGTAATGGCAATTAAATAAGCAGTAAAATAAGAGAAGATACTGGCAGCAGTACTGAAACAGTCTTGATCACTTCCAAACTAACTTTTATGCCTTATATAAATACTAAATGGTGCAGTATTAAAATTTTGAAAGGTTTTTATAGTTTTCCCTGTCAGTAAAGGACTCTATATCTTGTACCTTTATTGAGGAAGAAGTGTTCAGTGCACTTCCTAACACATTGTGGTGCTTGCTGTGTGTTTTTTATCACCTTGCTTCACTTGAATGAGTTCAACCATTGTACTTCTTATCTAAGTGGAGAACAAAAAAAGACTGGCCGAGTATCAGCTGTATAGCCTTCAGGAACAGATTTGAACACTGACTTTGGTCTTGCACAGGAAGAGTCTGTCAAAGCAGGAAGTCTGTCTGTCCTGAGAGAGTCCGAGTTATAGGAAAAAGCTGATCTTTAGCCTTGTTGAGAGTTCAGGCTTATCACACCAGACAACTGCAGCTTTGTATATCACAGCTGTTTAAAGGGAGGATGGGTGTGGAAAAGAGCCCTTCACAGTGTTGATCTGGTACTGGCATCCCAACTGCTAGAGAAGCAGACTGGAGCTGACAATTTTCTGGCAGTCGGGGATGGCTAATCCCCAGTTATCTTATGATTTTCCAGGGTCCATATGGCCTTTCTCTAGAGCAACAGCCACAGTATTAACTGCTAGCACTTAAAATGAAAGGAATAATTTCTGCTGAGTTGAGTTTTTTCCCTGATAAACATTTTTCTTATATTTTCCTTCAAAAATACAGGCATAATTAATCTAAAGATGAGGAAAAGCCAGATGACAGTGGACCTACATAAACAAATCTTAGCTTAAATTGTGTTTTGTCTTTGTAAAAACATCTTCCAGCACCCTTAACTATATGATGAAACGGAGGAAGGAAAGCATTCAAATACTGCTGAACAGAGTTGATGAGGCACATTGGGACTGTGTAAGAGTCTGGGGCCAGCAGCAGCCAGCTGTAATGTGTGGCTTCCCACTTTTTCGTGCTTCCTTGCTGCTGAGGCCAGGTGCCTGGATATCACAGTGCCACAGCAATGGTGGAAAGACATCTCCAGTACACATGTGCTGGGCAGAGGTCTGTTTCAAAGCACAGAAAACTAGCAGGATGCTGTCTGATAGAAATCCAGATGGTGGTGGTGTGGTATTGTGCATCTGCTTTGTTACTCAGTTGGCTGACAATGTATTTTTGGTTGATCTGTAACTGCCTAGCCAAAGCTACCCATTCCACTTTAGTCAAACTAACAACAAAGAAAAACTGTTTCTAGTAATGAAATCCCTTTCTGCTTGCTCAGTCTCATGGAGTCACTTCTGTACATGGGCTTCTGATATTGGATGCATTTTGGGTCAGCTCTGTGTGTGCAGGGACCTCCTTTATACTGATGTGGATAGACACAAGATTGGGGAAAGTGTTTGGTGCTGCAGCATGAAGTGCAGCTCTGGGGTGCAAAAGTAGCCAGATTCCCTCAAGCCAGGGTATAATGTGGATGTTCTAACTCTATTCACTTTTTCCTCTATGTGTGATCTTGAATTTAGATGTAAAAGAACTCCTTTAAAGACCAGAGCAGCCATTTCTAAAGCAGCCTAAACATGTAGTGAGTAAGGTACTCTTGAAATGGTGTGTGCTTCCACTTGTGTGCTGCCAGGTGTGGTGGAATCTGTTCCTTTGATGATGGTGGGATCTGTGTGAGGAAGTCCTGAATTAGAGTATGGGTAACACCAGATAACATCAAAGTTTGCGCATGCTTCACAGCATCACCCCTCAGGATGCTTTTATGTGCCCTGGAAACAAAAGCTGCCTCTCTGGCAAATTCAAGGGCATGAATTTGCTTTAAACAAGTTCCTGAGGAGGGTGAGTTCAAGGGTTGCTTCAGGATGCTGACTAGGTTGCTGCAAGAATTTACTCAGGGCAATCAGTTTTCATTCCCATTTTGTACAGTAAAAGTGAATACTAATGTTCACAGCTTGTAACCAAATTACTTCATGTACCTCTAGAAGGCTCCCAAGTGATCAGCAGATGATGGCCTGTTAGGGCAGGCTGAGTGTGGGGGTACTTGCCATCCTCAGTGCCTGCCCTGACCTGGTGTGTCACTTGACAGGGAGCAGCTATGCCCTCAGACTGCTCTCGGTTGTGCTGTGGCTGCATCCCAGCCTGGGTGGAGCACACACTTTCTACCTAACATGCTTGCTGTTCTCCAAAATACTTGTCCTTACAAGCATGAAGGAAGCTGAAAATGGGCAAAGCACTGAATGGCTGCGTATGACATGCTGTCTGTGTTTGCCAGTGTTAGAAGTACATTTTCAAAGTTTCTGGAGGCTAGAGTTATGGGTACCTAGAGTATAAGACACTTAATTTTCTATGTTATTATTTTACCCTAGTGGCTGTTGGAATATCAATGCTTAACAAGAGCTTGGAGAAGGGTGATTCACAGCCAATCCTGATGATACTGCAGTCAAAGTTTGGATTACGAGTCATTCCTGAATGTGCTGAAGCCTACTTCAGGAACCTCTCAGAAGCCAAAAACATGAAAACTACGGAAGGTAAAACCTGCCTGAACAGGACAGTTCCACGTGTCTGTATCACTGAGGCAACCAGAAAGCTAGAACAAGAAGCTTACCTAAAATCACTGTGAATTGAGGGAGATAGCTGCTGGTTTAAAATCTTTTGAGAAATGTTATATTTTTCCAGGTGCTTTTTATATGACATTGAACTGTTGCGCACATAATGCAGATCACAGTACATGCTGAGAAACAAGTCTAGTGATTTCCAGAGTCTAGCTGAAACTTTCTAGAATGTCAGACCTGCCTCTGGGTGAATTTAGGGCAGCTTCTCTGTGACTGTCAATAGACTGGTCCATTCTCTCAGAAAACCGTATTACTCTCCAATAATTTTTTTCATATTAGCAGATTCAGAGATGCACACATCAGTCTTACAGATTACTGTCAAAGATCAAGCCAGTATCTGACAGTGTTCACAGCCCAGTTATGGTCCCTGTGCATTGCCAGAGCAATAGTTACCAGCAAAAGCTGGGGCTAGAATCTGCTCTTAGCAAGATGATGGGGTGTTTTGTCATGTTAGAGCTGCAAAAGCTGGTCACAGCTAACAGCAGTCAAGGTTAATGGTTAAGGGACAGCTAATGGTTAAAAAAATATTACTGTCAAGGTAGTACCTGTTCTTACAGTAGATGGGCATGTTTCACTTTGCAACATGAGTATTTTGAGGGCCTTGCTAGCTTTATCTTGGGGCCTTTTGTCCATGAGGAAATGAGGTTTTTCCTGCCTGTCAGGATGCAGACTGGTTTACCAAAGCAATAAACAAGAAAATGATGTGGATATAGGAAATGTCCTGTGTGAGGTACGAGTTAGTAAGTCCAGCATTTGGGCAGAAGACAAGAAAAATATTTTTTATAAACACAGTCTGTTTCACTTATGAGTGATGATGTAAGACAGAGCATGCACTGTTTCAGGAGCACTAACTTGGCACATTAGGGTTTGCAGAGGCTAGCAGTGGATCTGTACCAACCTCGTAGCTGTTTCACTAACCTTATAGCCATTTTGTTCTAGAGGAATGACCCTCATCCACCCAGCAGGGTATTTTGAAAATCCTTACTACAAAAAGGCCCAAGATGCAGAGATTTTGCATGTCAAATGGCTTCACAGCAAGTACAGGGAGGGGAAATGACTAGAGAGAGCTGTAATGTATCAGTGAAACAGGACAAAAATGTGTACTAATGGTATGAACTACTTTTAGGGTCTAGCGAAAGTCCATGGATTAAAATTGTAATGAAAGCCATGTACGATTACTATTACAATGTGGAAACTGAGGAAGGTACCTGTGTTGCGCCCGAAGGAGTTCTACCAAAAATGTCGTGGTTAACTGGTGAAGAAATCCAGGTAGGTGGCTAAAACATTTGCTTTTATTGCAAAAGCAACATAAACATTTGAGAGCACATGAGACATGGCAATATCAAGAGGCTGTGGTGGGTGACACTGAAGGTCACTTTATCAGTTATCTGCTTCTGACATGGGCAGCAACTTAAGTCTAAGCAGACAGTGATAGCATAGCCTCCTGTCTAGTGTCTGGCAATGATTTAGGGATTTCCTTACTGGAAGTTACAGCATTTCTTTTAATGACTATCAACAGACACCATTGGAGGAAAGTCTGATTTCTTCCATATCCTTTTATATTTTATAGGACTTTACACTGATGTATAACAAATAATTTTATTACATATTTAAGAGCAGATGGAACCACCATTTTCTGTTTAAATCTAATCCTCTGACAGCATTCTTGTATCTCCAGCTTCAAGAGGATGGATGTGCTATTTGAGCTCCCTTACTGTAGAGGTTTTGCACTAGTATGAAATAGAACAAAGTAGATCACACAAGCCTCTGAGTAATTTGTTCTTCTATTATTCTGAGGCATCGAAGTTACAGGCTTACTCCTCTACACAAAAGTCAGTGTAAGTCGCTTTGAAATTCTTAAGGTAGCAGTACTTGAGTGTGCTTCTCCGCAGAGAACTCGCTGATTCAGTTAGTATTTCTAGATGTCTGAGTTGTACAAGACACTTGTAGGTGTTAGGAAAGCAGAACCCTGCTAATGTATAAAGGAATACTCTTAAAACAGCATATCCACTTGAATAACTGAAGCTTGAAAGTAGCTCAGTTACCCTTCCTATATGGTTCAGCAGTAACAAAGTAGCTCTTTCTTCTTACTGATTAAAATCTAGGGGCAAATCAGAGGGATTTTGGTAGGGTGAACATAAAGTGCAGAGATTGAGAGAACACAGTCCAAATTTCAGGATGGTTTTGTCCTTTAAATGACCTTTTTCTATGATCTCTTAACAGAACATTGTTGGGCAAGTTACAGCAGATTACAATCGAGAGCAGCTGTGGCTTGCTAATGAAAATCTGATTGTTGGGCTGCAAGCCCGAGCAAGGGGATTCTTAGTCAGAAAAAACTATCAGGAGAGAAAAGCCTATCTTCAAAACCAGGAACCATCTGCCATCAAAATACAGGTATTGTTCTAGAACAAGAAGGTAATGTGGCTTGGGCAGCTTTTTGCATGTAATGGGTGACGTGACTGATTACTACCACTGATAAAATTCTCAAACAGGTCTGCCTCCCTGTTTTCCTTAGCAGCAGTTTAAAATTCTACATCTGCAAATATGTGCTTTCATATGGCAAATATCCAATTTTAAAAGAATGGATCGTATCCACCTCTAGTGTAAGTGAATTGGGAAAAGCTCGTACACAGCCCTGGCTTTGTTCTGACGTGCTCAGATTTTTTGTGGTGTGCGTAGCTATGCACAGTACCAGACCAGAAGATATTTGTTAAGCATCAAAGCAAAAATTCCTTGGCAAAGCATGACTTACAAAACATTCCTTTCTAGACTATCCCTAGTTGGAAGTGGTTTGTTTCTGTTCCATGAAGTTATAGCTGGACAGGGAGCGGCAGCTGCCCTGGGGTTCTCTGGCAGTATTTCTTGGATATTTCCAGTTCACTGTACTCCAAAAGGTGTACAAAGGAAACGTTCTGCTGAGTGTGCAAACACTGACAGAGGCATGCATACTGGTTTTAAGTGGTGAAATAGCCAGCTCCTTATAGGAGCAATTTATTCCACTACCCACTCACAAAAGAAAAAAAAAAGAAAAAAATACATGTGATTTTTTTTAATCTGCAGTACCTATATCTAATGATTCATTATGACATATAGCTTTACCACTAGTAGTTATTGGGATTGACTTTTCATTTTCCAGCATCATGCCTGAGCCCAGTAAAGAATTGTACTTTGAGAAATTTAAAGTCTGTGTGAATAGGTTCAAAATATGGAGAAATGTAGGTAAATAAAGTTCTTCTGTTTTCTTTCTATTGGCATTAAAGTAGAAATTACTTGTGGAAAGACAACAAGTAGAGGACAAGGCTGGTGTCACGGTCTGGATAGAGATGACAGGCAAAAGCAGCAGTAAAAGTGTCTGTTATGCCTGTTGCTGGCTTCCTTGACAAGTGTTTGTTTCTGAACTAGCAAACAGAGGGAACTGGGAGGTTGTCATCTGTGGTACAAGATAATCCTGAGTGGCTCTGGAAGATTAGAAACTTGGAAAAGAGGCCAGGGCAAGAACAATGTGGGTCCAGCTAGGTAAGGGATAACTTTTGGATGGAACAGTGTGACAGAATGTAGGGCTGGTAGGGACCACAGCAGGTCATCTGGTCCAACCTCATTTTTCAAGCAGGGTCATCCCACAGCACATGGCACAGGATTGCATCCAGATGGTTCTGGAATATCCCCAAAGGCTCCACAATGTCTCTGGTCAATCTGTTCCAGTGCTTGGTCACCCGCCCATAAAGAAGTTCTTCCCCCATATTCAGGTGGAATTTCATGTGCATCAGTTTCTGCCCATTGCATCTTGTCCTATTGCTCAGCACCACTGAGAAGAGCCTGGTCCATCCTCTTGATACTCTCCCTTCAGGTACTGATAGATACTGATGAGGTCCCCTCTCAGTCTTGTCTTCTTAAGGCTGAGTACGTCCAGCTCCCTCAGCCTTTCCTCCTAAGATAGATGTTCCAGTCCCTTCATCATCTTTGTAGCCTCTACTGGACCCATTCCAGGAGTTCCATGTCTCTCTTGTCCTGAGGAGCCCAGAACTGGACACAGCATTCCAGGTTAGGCCTCACCAGGGCTGAGTACAGGGGCAGGATCGCCTTCCATGACCTGCTGGCAATGCCCTTCCTAATGCCCCCCCAGGATACCATTGGCCTCCTTGGGCACCAGGACACTCTGCTGGCTCATGGACAGCTTGGTGTCCACCAGGACCCGCAGGTCCTTCTCTGCAGAGCTGGCCCCCAGCAGGTCAGCCCCAGCCTGTGCTGGTGCCTGGGCTTGTTCCTCCCCAGGTGCAGGACCTGGCATTTGCCTTTGCTGAATTTCAGATGGTTCTTCTCTGCCCATCTCTCCATCCTGTCAAGTCCTTCTGAAGGGCTGCAGAGCACACCGGGGTGTTGGCCATTCCTACCAACTCTGTGTCCTTGGTGAACTTGCTGAGGAGGCACCTGTCCCTTCATCCAAGTCATGGATGAACAAGTTGAACGGTTAAGCATTGAACCTTGGGAGACACCACTAGGGATAGGCCTGCAACCAGACCCTGTGCCACTGAATTTGACCTTCTGGGATTTGTTGTTCAGCCATTTCTCGACCCACCTCACTGTCCACTCATCCAGCCCACATCCCTGAGTTTGTCTATGAGGATGTTGTGAGAGACAGTGTTGAAATCCTTGCTGAAGTCAAGTAGACAATATCCACTGCTTTCCCCTCATCCATCCAAGCAGTTGTTTCATTGTAGAAGGTAATCAGGTTGGTCAAACACTACTGTAGTGAACCCATACTGATTATTCCTGATCATCATCATGTTATCCATGTGGATAGAGATGGTTTCCAGATTGAGGCACTCCCATCACTGTTCCAGGGATGGGAGGTGAGGCCGAGTAATGGGCAAGAGCTGGAAGTCACTTAATGTGGGATGAAGCCAGTGACTGGGATGCCAAGTGTGTGGGTGGATTGCTGATAAGAGTAATGATGACTTCAGGAGAGTGAAGGAAATAGCATTGGACAAAAAAGTGTGCTGAGATTGGTCAAAATTAACATGAAATGTATTAGGACACCTTAAAAATACAGAGGCAAGCTTAGTTATCTCTTTATCACAATGGCAGTTTTTTTCAACAAGATAAACAATTATTTTAGTGTGTTACATAGATTTAATAAATATTAGTTTCTTATTAGGGATAATGGTTTCCTGCCTTCTCTAAAATAGGCTTTCTGGAAAGGATTCAAACAAAGGAAAAGCTATGTTGACAGATTAAAGGTGCTTCGAGGTAATGTTGCTGCTATTGTTAAGGTAAGAACCCCCCAAGTATGTTTAATCCCTTGACATAGTCTATCACCACCTGGGAATCAGAGACTAGGAGCACAAGTTGGAGGGTTTCCAGAAATCTGTGTGGCATTGGAAGTTGTTTAATTGATAGCTTAAGCAAATTGCTTCTTGAAAGCCGTGTTTGACTTGGAACAGGCTTTGCAGAATTTGAGGGGCTCTTGATAGAGATTTCCTTACATTCCCCTTTTCAATACTAAACTAGAACACATTTGGGATGACAGTGTATTACTTCCTTAAAAGCTGTCAAATCTCTCTCTGAAAAGCGCTCACTGTTCTGAGATGCTAATGGGACTGTTATGTCACGATTAGATTGTAGATCATGGATGGAATATTGTGACAGAATCTCCTGTTTTTGAGGGAGACTGGTTTAGAATTGAGTCCTGAGACCTGAGGGTAGAAATTATTTCCAAAGATAATGCTACACACAGATGGTAGAAACTTGAACTCAGCTTGATTAAGTGATTTAGTGTGAACTCATTTATCTGGTCACTGTCCAGTAGGAGCCTGGTAGTACAGTCATCTATGGCCCTGAGCACACGAGAACAGCATGTCTGCAGAAGTAGACATTCAAAAGTAAATGTAAAAGACACATACAAAAGTTTGTGCAGTGTCCCTTAAGTTTTTTAAAAATTTTATTTAATTTTCAGATTCAGTCATGGGTCAAAATGTGGCTAGCGAGGAGAGCTTACAGGAAACGTCTGCAATACTTCAAGGATCATGTAAGTAATTTTTCTCCATTTTGAACACGAAGCATTGAAGTAGGGTAGTATGCAGGAGCAGTTTTGGGAAACAGAAAAGAGGGTGCAAGTTTTGCAGTATGTCTCTGAGCAGAAGTGTGTCATAACTAGATTCTTTTGCCTAACCTTTCAGAATGACCAAATTGTGAAGATACAAGCATTTCTTAGAGCAAACAAGGCCAGGGAGGACTACAGAACACTAAGTAAGTAGTAACAGTTGCATGTTGTATGTTTGGGGACAAGTATGTTACTGTGTTTAGTCGTTTTATTTTATAAGTTTCACATAGGAATTCTCAGTCTCTTATTTAACTTCAAAAGAGGGTGCAAGTGTTTGTAAAACAGCTGTTCTATAGATGAAACCATTTTGCATAGCTGTACTTTTAAAGCATGACAAAAATATTGGTAACTGGCATAAACTTCAAATTTTCTGCTTAGTGATCAGTTTCCTGAGGGCTTTCGGTATTACGTCAACTAACAGGCCTGTTTTCTTCAATTGTAGTTGGTGCTGAAAATCCACCCTTGACCGTTCTGCGCAAATTTGCCTACCTCTTGGAGCAAAGTGACTTAGACTTTCAAGAAGAACTGGAAGTAACAAGGTTAAGGGAAGAAGTGGTTACAAAAATTCGATCCAATCAACAGCTGGAGAAGGATTTGAACTTAATGGATATAAAGATTGGATTGCTGGTGAAAAACAGAATCACTCTTCAGGTCAGCAGGCTCTGTTCAGGCCCCCTTGGTAGCATGCACTGAGCACTTGCCCATGTTGAAGGAACTGAGGGTTACACAATCACAGCTGAGGCTGGAAGGGATCTTGGAGATCATCTGGTCCAAGCCCCCTGCACAACCCAGAACAGGTTGCCCAGGACCGTGTCCAGATGGCTGATTCTCTCCAACAGTGGAGACTGCACAACCTGAGCAACCTGTGCTAGTGCTCAGTCACCCTCAATTAGTCAAAGTACTCCTGGTAAATTAAGCAGTATCTTTGCATGTTTCTACCTTGTGCTAGCTGTTGTTCTGTTGTCCTGAGTTGTACATCACTGTGTTTTCTTGTGCTGGACACTATTGTTGTGGACAATAGTAACTACTTGGCAGATTTAAAATCTTTCACATCTTTTCTGTATTAAATTAGAGTAGACTTCTGATCATATGGAACAGGTTGTTCAATGTTAATTAATCATGAATGAGTCTGTGTAGGAGATCAGGTTCCATATAGTCACTGTTGGCAACCCATACTGGTGAAAGATAAAAATGTTAAAAAACTGGGTAGTGAATAGAGCAGCAAAATTTACAAAGTTGCTAATTAAGGCCCTTGGAGTAATACTGTATTTAACATGATTGGGAAAATGTTAATTTTTCCTGTTTTATGAATATATAATGCAGATTTTTGATTGCTTTTCTGCAGGATGTGGTACTGCACAGTAAGAAACTTAACAAAAAGAGCAAAAGTCAACTGGAGGAGATGGTAATGGTTGACAAACAGGGCATCAAAGGTTTGAGTAAAGAGAGAAGAAAAAAATTGGAGGCTTATCAACACTTATTCTACCTCCTACAGGTAATTTTTAATGCAAAAGTTAACATGGCAGCAAATTTTTAAAGAAAAACTAAAAATATACTGTACTGCTTATTTTGTTTTAATGATTGTAGTATATGAAAATGAGTATATGAAAATATTTCTAAATAACATGCAGACTGCAACAGGCACTATGGTTAATTTCTAATCTTTCCTGTAACTGAGAAAATCCTTGTTGTTTTTAAAGTGTGCAGCAAATATGACTGGTTTTTGCTTGAGTATACTTCAGTCTGTACTGAAGCGGAAGAGAAATGTTTATGTCCATATATCTTTTAGTCCATGTAAATTACTGTCAGTTACTAATACCATGCATTATACATGGTGGAAGGGAAGTGGTCTGCAATGCAGTTCACAGAATATACTGTATCTGTTCTTATGCTATTTTTATCTCACCTCACTGACATTTTTCTAGAAGAATTTTAGATCCTCCCAGGGCAGCCACTCTCCAAAGCAGACATGTAGTATGCAAAGTTTTCTTGGTAGATAGCCATTGTCATTTGGTAAATTCTCATTGTCATCAGATGCAGAGAGGTACTATCCAGAGACTGCAAATAAAATCCTTAATGGTGCTTCTCACAGATTGTGCAGTATTCCGTGTTCCTTATGTACTAGGATTTGGAGAAAAGTAAAACCTGCGTGCAAAAGTGACAGATAGGGAAGTCACCATAGGTGCTTTAGGCAAGAACAAATGTAGAGAGCTGCCCTCCAAGTGGGGGAGCTTGTCCTGGACAACAGCATGCATGTCATTTGTTTGCTTTGTAGACTAATCCCACATACCTGGCAAAGCTGATTTTCCAGATGCCACAGAACAAATCAACGAAGTTTATGGATACAGTCATCTTCACTCTATACAATTATGCCTCCAATCAACGGGAAGAATACCTGCTTCTCAAACTCTTCAAAACTGCTCTAGAAGAGGAGATAACGTATGTGCTCTCACAGAAAGGATTTAGCTAGTTTGTGTTTCAGACAGTTCAACGAATGCTTTGTGCCTAAAAGAAACTGGTGGTTAATCTTTACCATAAAATTACACACATAATTGTATTACAAGAGAACTTTGTTTTCTGGGTGTTAAACTCAAGTGATTGCAAATTCAGGAAAAAAATTATCTTTCTATGGTGGAACACATTTGTCTACGAAAAAATTGCTTGTAAAAAGATGCTAGGGCTTCTTGGTTTGTGCTTGAGTATGTAAGGGTGGAGGAAGTATTATCCTTCTTTATGTAATTTTATGTTCTATAAGTGAAGATTGGTGGTTTATCCTGAAATAATGAAATGTTATTTTATGCCCTTAATAGATACTGGCTGAACAGGTATTTGGGTCTGAATCAGGTATATATTAGCTGCCACTGACTATGCTATGTTCCAGGACATTACTATAAGACGTGCACAATTCAGGTGGTAGTTTCTATATATCACCTTGTTTTATATAAAAGCCTTAAGAAATAGACTATATAAAGGGGTTTCAACATAGAAATAGGGTAATTTTAAAAGTGTGGGATTTGAAAATATGGATAACTGCATATATAAATCAGAACTCTTCTGTTTCTGATACAGCTCGAAAGTAGACCAGATTCAGGATATTGTTACTGGAAACCCCACTGTCATTAAGATGGTTGTCAGCTTCAATCGAAGCGCTCGGGGGCAGAACACTCTGCGCCAGCTCCTGGCCCCGGTGGTGAAGGAAATCATGGAGGACAAGTCTCTCATAATCAACACTAGTCCTGTAGATGTTTACAAGTCATGGGTAAACCAGCTAGAAATGCAGACTGGTGAGGCCAGGTGAGCGAGGAAGCTGGACTTACTGTGCCACACACATGGGGAATCCCTCAGTTCTGCTTTCCTATTCTTCCTCTGAGAAATTGTACTTGTGTCCATGCACCCCTTCTCAATCTTCCTCCAGCAGAGAGATTTTGGGGAGGGATGCTTGAAAAACAGGTGCTTTAACTTGTTCTGAACAACGAAAGGATCACTTTCCTTGTCATGACCTTCCAAAGTCAATTACTTAATCTTTGTAAGTGTAATAGACTATGCCATGGAACAACTTAGTCTTTTTCTCAAGTTTTTTACTACCAGCATGTTAGTAGTGTCCCAGGCTTTTGAGGAGCTATGCTGGGATGGGAATGTGGAGATGCATTCCTTATATTTGTATACTCCTTTTGTAATTAAGGGAAGGTACATGATAGCATGTGCACTCCCAACTAAGCAAACTACTTACCCCCAAAAAAGGAAGCCAAAGCATCTGAGACTTTTAGTAACAAAACCCAGATTCAGTTGTATTTGTTGGACTTCTGCTCACTGATGGCCCTTATGAAGAAAAAAATAAAGTATTTTATCCTCAAATGTATTTCACTTGGTTTAATGTCTATTTTTTTGCTTTGCAGCAAACTCCCATATGATGTGACCACAGAACAAGCACTGACACACACAGAAGTTGTCAGTAAACTGGAATCATCTATTCAGAGTTTGCGAGCAGTAACTGACAAAGTTCTCACATCCATATTCTCCTCTCTCAATATGATGCCGTAAGTGCTGAGCTAGGACTCTCCAAGCAGCAGTTCATGTGCAGTTCACTTGAACCTCTGTTATGGAGATTCTTTAAAATCCTTTCTATGCTTTCAAAGGCTTGTGATACGTGCCTCTCGAATCACTTCCCCAGTAGAGGGAGTGGTTTCTCTGCCTCTGCCCCACTTCAGCAGCCTGGCAAACTTCTCCCTGTACTTGAAACATTTTGTGTTTTCCATTATCAACTCATTCTTGAGTTTCAAGGGAGTGGGCAAAAAGCCAATAGCTTAAGCTGACTAGAATGACTGTTTTGTGTTTCATCTAAGTATTTTCCAATATTTTCCCTTTTCATCTGTTCTACATGTAGTTATGGAATGAGATACATAGCCAAAGTTCTGAAGAGCTCACTCCATGAGAAATTCCCAGATGCAACAGAAGATGAACTACTAAAGGTAGACTTCTGAGCACAAACTGCCAGCAGCTTGTTCTTTTAATGCCAAAATGGATTTTTATTAACACTAAACATTCTAAGGATGTGGGAAAGCAGCATTTATTGAAGGAATTTGGCACTTCTTATTGAGTTGCAAAGGGGCTGAGGGAGAAGGGAATTTTGTTGCCACAATCTAGGTATGTTAATCTGGGTGCTCAGCAATTCTTATGAAGAGAGTGCTCAACCTGTTTTGGATAATAACTTAGAAATAATAAATACTTAGAAGGCTGGAGTTTATCTGAATCATCCTGTGGCTTGGGTTGATACTGAGGTCCTTGTCATCACCAATTCTTTCACTGAGAACACTGTAGTCCTCTTTTTTTTTTTTTTCCTCCCCTATCTGAAGTTGTTAACATGTTAAGCTACTGTAATTTAAATGCAATGAGAAAGGTCTCTAAAAGAAAATTTAGAGTAGATTATACTACACTTAGATTACATTACACTTAAGATGCTTGTAAAAGTTACAGAAATGGCATTTGTACAGACTGAAAAATAAGGTGTGAGTGGTAAGTATGTACTGGCATAGTGGCCATTGTTACCCTACCACAGCCATAGTGTCTCTTCAGAGGATTTAGGGGAATTGCTCCATAAGCCATCCAAACAGCTGAGAGACTGACAATGCTCTTAGATTAGGACTATTTTGCACTTCAATAAAGACCCTATTATTGGTATTTAATTACATGGTTCTAAAAGTACAAGGTTTTAATTTTAACAGAACTTTCCTATTATTCTTCACTGTCCATCACTCCAGCAATACACATTAAAAAATTGCTCATGAAAAAACTTAGATAGCAAATGGAGCACCTGCCTGAAAGCCTTTAAATGTGTAACTTGGAAGTTCTGCATGTGCATACACATAAGCTAAAGCAAATTGCAGAAAGCAAAGTCCTGCCTGTTTCTGAGACCAGGAATTCTTCGAAGTTGACATCTTCAGAAGCTACTGTACCATTGTCATAGAAACTGCACTTTGGGAAATCTGTTCTCTAGATTTCTAGGCTGCATTGCAGTCCAGCCCCATTGGGAAACAATTGGGGTCCCCTTATCAGTGAGTGCGTTAAATGCTGCCAGTATCTGCAGCATTTGGGAGAATGTGCCTCGGGAGCAGAACCTTGCAAAATATAGAAGAGTTGTGTTTGTGTTTAACTCCATGCCTTGCATTAGCTGAACTACAGCCAGCACCAAATTGAAATGTGGTTGTAAAAGTCTGTAACTGATGTTCACAGAGGTGTTGTAGGAGTATAATGTAAAAGACCACAGGTTCTTCCAGCTAGCCCCATAGGTAACGTGTGTCTTGAGGATTCTTCTAGAACCAGTTCTTATGGTCTAATTCAGAAGTAGAAATGATTGGTCATGTTTTGTAAGGTGTCATTACTGTATGTAAAGGGAAGCTCTCTTAACTTTTTTCTCTAACTTTTTCTTTAGATTGTTGGCAACCTTCTGTACTATCGCTACATGAACCCTGCCATAGTTGCTCCTGATGGTTTTGATATAATTGATATGACAGCTGGGGGCCAGATACACCCTGACCAGAGGAGGAACCTAGGCTGCGTGGCAAAAGTCCTCCAGCACGCTGCTTCTAACAAACTCTTTGAAGGAGAAAGCGAACATCTGTCCTCTATGAACACTTACCTCTCACAGACCTACCAGAAGTTCAGGTATGCAAAGCCCTCACAAATACCTATAGAATAAGTGCTTTCCTCTAGGATAAGTAAGGCAGGTGGACTCCTCATTGATAGGAATTTCCTGTTCATAGTTAAAAATGTTGAATGATATGGCAAAGAGAAATGCTCACTGACAAGGAAATTGGAGCAGGAGTAACAGGTTGTATTTTAGCTTGTGCATTAATTTGAGATCATCTCTGCTGTCTTGGTTGCAGTTCCTTACTGCAAACACAGATTGAGAACAGACTGAGGTAACTCATTATCTAGCAGAAACAATGTCTGCTTTGATTTGGGAGGACAGCTGAACATTTTGTCTGAAGAAAAAAACATTGTTAGTCAGGAAAAAGTTGCAGGTTTTTATTCTCTCATCTTTGCTGAGAGATTCTATACAGATTTCATTCTTTTATCATGCAGTCGTAGGAAACTGCATGTTTGCTACATTCTCAGACAAGTTTTTTGGGGTTATTGCCCATTTTTGGGGGTGACTGCTATTACTTTGTGGTATTGTTGAGTTTTGCAACAAACTTGCACTCAGAATTTCTGTCTTTAGTGTCTGCCCTTCATGAAAGCAAATGCACTATTCATATAATGGGTTTCCTTGAGAGATCAACCATGGATACAGAGATAATTAAACTTAGTAATTTTAATGAAGTAGTTAAGGGAATGACCAAAACATGAAGAAGCTATAGGGAAGAAAGTGTTATAATAAGAATAACAAATGCTAAAAAAAGAGCGCTACTCTAGTTGGCCCTTGATCGCTACAAAAGGAAGAATCCCTCTCCTAATTAAGCTAACTTAAATATCTGTATGCCTGTGCTCTGTACTTCAACTAAACCCTTCTTAGACAGCAATGGTGGCTGCCCTTAGCTGCCTGTTCCCTTTCGGAACAATATTAGCAATATTAGCTACGCTAAAAGCTACTGAGCCTGCCTAGTTCTTTTACTCTGCACTTATGAACTTGTGCAGGAATTTGTTCACACCCTTCCCAAGCCTTTGAGATCATCTGCCTCCACAACCCCTCCTGTAGCAATATTTAGAAGTTTGCTACCTGTTAGTTAAAATTAAAATTTTCCTGCAGTTTCATTGCATATCCTCTTGGCCATTAATTTTTGGACTTGAGTATGAATTCTGCACACATCTCATACAATACCACTGTGATTTTGTACAATTTGATTTGTAGTCCCCAGCTTTTCCTCTCCAAAGTGAAGAATCACAACCCTTCCCCTTTTTTCTTTTTGGTTTTTTTTTTCAATTATTCTTTTCTAATACTTTAAATGTGCTGTGAACCTGAAACATGTATACTCTTCAACACCACAGGGCTGGCACAACATGGCTCCAGGAGCAAATCCATAGGCATCATCCAAAACCCTGTTTTTCCCAGCTGCCCCATTTCAGGTCCTCTCACTTTGGAAAACAAAAGTGGTTCTCTGACTGGAGGACTCTGCTGGTTCTCAGTTGTCTGTGCACATTCCTGAAGAAGTCAGTAGCTTGGAGAGACATCAGTTGTCATTTTGCGAAGCAGGTCTCAGTAGTCCGTGTACATGCTAGTCATAATGAAGTAACACTTCAACCACACTCTGCATTTTTTCCTCTCAGGATTCTTATATTTTTAAACAATACTGCATTTTCTGTCATTTTGAGCAGCTCATTTTCTGCCTAACAGCAACGTAAACATTTGTGGGACAAATGGGAATTTTGTGCAGCTATTTCAATCAATTCCTTCTTGGCATACCTCATACTACAAAGTGCCTTCGTAAAATCAGAGGGAAATCTTTTTGTAACTTCTAGAGCATTAAATAGATATTTCTCTAAGTCCTTAAAATTTACCAAGTTAATAACGAGGGGAAAACAACCCAACCCCTTTAAAACAGTCTACCACCAGCTACCCAGGAAAGAGAACACTTCATCATTCATATTTACATATCGCCTTCAAAAGGCTCTTTGAAACATTGAGGGTAGATTGCAGGTTATAAGAGAAATATAATGCATGTCAAAGACTTGACTGTGACTTTTTTATACAGGCTAAATAAAGTGAATTTATAAGGGACAATTATTGAAGTCTTTCTCATTTTCTCTTAGGAATTTTTTTCAAGCAGCATGTGATGTTCCTGAACCAGAGGAGAAATTCAATATTGATGAATACTCTGATATGGTGACCCTTAGCAAGCCTGTCATATATATTTCCATTGAAGAAATTATTAATACCCATTCAGTAAGTCAATGAAAACAGACTTGTCAATGGACTGTAGCATACAGATTATCAAATATTTGCAGCTAACATTCTCTGGGAAAAGCTTAGTTTTCTTTCTTACTTTTGAAGTAATTTCTTCATCTCTGAAATGTTCTGAAGTTAAATATTAGATTTTTTTTTTTCCCCAGGAAAAAGGCGAATACTGTTTCCATGCAAAAGCATCATCTTGAATAACAATTAGTACATAACACTTTCTGATGAGGGGAAAGAACATTTATGTTCTAGTCTCGTGTGACATTTCTAACTTTGAAACAATTTTCTGTCATGGGTAAAAAAGTGAAAGCAATTTGAAGGAGAGCCTTTGACTCTGGGAATAGAAACTGTGTATTGTGGCTCTGCCATTCTGTCACGTGACTTCTTGGAAGCAGATGCAAACATCTGATTTAGAAAAAATGAAGCTGTGCTATCATGCCTTCTTAGTGTGGGTAAAGAACAGAATAACTGCAGTCTGAAGTATGACTCAATACAGTGTAAGTTAAATGTTTACCACATGTTCCTCCTGAAACTGGGATATCACTATCTGTTTCCTGGCTTGCAATATGTCCCCTGTGTGTCCCCCCACCCAAGTGAAAAAAAAAAAACCCACAAGAACATTCCCCCATTAAAAAAAAAAGCCCACAAAGAACCTCTCACAAATACTGCCAGATACACTATGGAAAAGGTAGAACACCCAACTCACAGCAGACCACACTATAAGGCAGTTTTATTCAAGTCAAAACAAATAACCTAATCTGCTAAAAACATACATTCTGGCTTGTCTTTGTGCCTGTTATTCTAAATTATGAATAGACCTACACCTGCATTTTAATGACCAGCAGTTGTTTGTGAACATTAGTCCTGATCAAGTACTCCTTTTAGTGAGTCTAATGACTGGCATAGCATGTCTGTTAGGTGCAGTGGTTGCTGCAGAGCTGGTTCCTCACTTGGAAAATACAGTCCTTTCTGAAAGGTATCACTGACGTTGTAAGCTACTGGAATGGATATACAGAAAACAGGTATCTTTCTGTGGACCACCAACACTGTCTTTATTCCTTTGCATGTTTAAGGATGAAGCACCAAAATGCTCTGCTTGGGATTAGCACCCTTTATTCTGTGATGATTAGGACTTTGTTAGTCCTAATTGCAAATCTTCCGCTCAGCTGTGACATTTAGGACTCCAGAGACAATTCCTGGAGGAGCAACAGCAAGGCTGTTGTTTTTCAGGAAGGGCAACCTTAAACTCTAGCCCAGAATCCAGGGTGCTTCCTGGCCTTGGGAAGGTCCTCCATAATCCCAATCATGCCTGGTCTGTGTTTTTCAACTTTTAGTTTCCAGATTTATTTTCAAGTATAAAGATACCAAGAAACCTTTTTCTGGATGATGATTTCATTCACATTCGTTTATAGCTGCTTTTGGAACACCAGGATGCCATTGCCACTGAGACTAATGACCTGCTGAACGAATTGCTGGAAGGTCTGGGACCTGTTCCTGATATAGAATCTTTCCTTGGTATGCTGTATTTTGTCTTTATGTGTAATTTCATTCTAGGGGCTGAATTAAACAGAGGCTTGCCTTAATACTCTTGTGTCTCTCAGAGTAATAGCTTCTGGTTCTCTGTTTACTACAAAATTTTTGTCCAAACACTTATTGTAACATTGCACCTTATACTTGAACCTTTTTCTAGCTGCAATACTCACTCTAAAAATGAATGATGTGATTCAAAATACAAACATTAATAATATTTTGAATGATCCAGTTGTGCTTAAACTGCAGACAGGAAGCAAGTGATTTTTTTAACAATCTAATTTTAAGATTTGCTAGTGTTGGCTAGAACTTAGAAAAAGTATATAGAAAATTCTAAAACCAGCCTTTTTTTTTTTTGATATTTAATTATCCAAATAAAAATTACATTTTTGAGATCATGCAAATTTATTAGAAAGTAATGCATTTGACTGATACTTAATTTGCATTAATTGTAGCAAATTGTTCAGAAAGTAGCTAGGAGTCATAGATAACACCAACATTCAAGTGAATAGCCTGTTAACATAGCTGCTACTCTTTCACTTCTTCATTATCACTGCATGTTAGGATAAAGGACGTTAAATTGTTTGTATTATTCTTTGAGAAGACAACATAAAAGTTTTGCACATCAGTAGCCTGAAAAGCAAGGATTGGCATGATTTCCAAAATACTGTAATTGAGCTTATAAATAGCTAAGTTATGGTTTTGAATGTTTCCTTTTAGGGGAAGGAGCTGTTGATCCCAATGACCCCAACAGGGAAAGCACACTAAATCAACTTGCAAAAACAGAGATTTCACTGTCTCTAACAAGCAAATATGAGTTACGGGAAGGTGAGGATCAGGATCTCAAAAGTCTGATGATAAAGTAAGTTTTGCTCCAACCTTTATATTCTGGCAATGCTTTTTGTTTTGTTTTTACTTTTTTTTTAAAAACATTGTTTTGACAACTGCCCTGCCTAAGTGCATTTCTGAGGTGCTGAGTGCATTCAGTTTTCAAAAGCCAGTTTGTGTTCAGTGCTACTCAAACTTTTGCCAAAGTCAGGTGAACTGTCAGTTCTTCCAGAAAAATAAATATATTGCCATTTGTGTTTTGGAGCATGACTGCATCATTACCTAACCTAGTAAGTGTTTCTTCATGAAGCTATAAAAGCATTCTGCTTTAAAATGCCATAGCCTTGAGAAAGCAGAGATGAAAAGCAGTCTAGACTTGTAAGGGTCAGAGAGTATTATGTCCTTTCTTCCCCCTCAAAAATAAACACTTCCCTGATACGTTGTCATCAGCCATTTGAAAAGGATGTAACTGTTACTTCAGGAGGAATAGTGCATATGCTGCATGCTTTTATCCAGGAAAGCGAATTGTGTTTATTCTATCTGGTGAATAAATTAAAAAATGGCTATGGGGATACTCCGGAATACAGTCTACTTTTTAGTAAAAATTAATTACATAACAGCACTTAATTTCAAATTATTGGCACCCATCTTCTGAAGTCATTTCAAGCTGTCCAGAAAAGGGATTGGCCTACTCTAAGATCCTAGTACAATCTGGGGAAGAACAGGATGCTACTCTCCTCTATTACCATGTTTATATGTACCACACATGTGTGAAGGCAGAAATTCACATTAAAAGTGAAAGACAGCACCAATAACTAGGAGGGCAGATATGGGCTGTAATTAAAATATGATCTAATAAGCTGTTTGGGGTTTTTTAAATCAGAAATAAGTAGTCTGGATTTATTAGATGGTGTGAAGTTTTACTTCTGAAGAAGTAACTGTACCTAGGAAGACTATCACTTCAAACTATTAGGTTTTATCATAGAAATCTTGACCGTATTTAGACATTTTCCGTGGAAACTTATGCTGCATCTTTAATTTTCTGTTAATTGTTAAGAATAGTGAGCTATTTCAGTAATCCTGTTCTCTAAATTAATAGAATTCTGTAACAGGAAGTTCTTGGAAGTATTATGAATGAATAGGCAGCAGGAATGAGATAAATTCTTACCAAGAAAAAAACTGGTTAACATATAGGAGTCTAGCAGCTTCCCTTTTTTAGCAAGGAAATGCTCTTTGTCTGTTGGCACTAGAGAAATATCTGCCCTTAGTGGTTTGCATAAACACACTGCAACAAATGTAAAATTCCTTCAGCGTTCAGCAGTTCTGAGTGCATTTCCACTTTATTCAGTAAATATGATGTTTAATGGAATGATGAAAAGCTCAGGCTTTTCAATGGTTACATTTCTGTCTGCTGTTTTGTCATGATCACAATTAAAATCCACATGCAAGTTGTTGCTTGTATTTTTGTTAACAGTAACTGTTTTACTGTGCCAGTTGGTCACCTGTTTTCTAAAATAAATGGAGGGAAGCTTACATGTATTTCTCTATTCAGACTGTGTAGAAACCAGATAGTCAACACTATTAAGGGAAGCTCTGAAACATAAAAAGCTAGAAAGCAAAATTTACCAAGAATCTATAATAAAGAGGGAGTTTGTGAATTTTATTGTTGAAAAAATGACATGTACAAGTGGTCCAGTGATAACTGGTTTGTAATATCCATATATCCCTTTCAAAAGGACCAAAAGACTTATCGTGGATGTGATACGAACACAACCAGGGGATACACTCTCAGAAATACTAGAAACACCAGCCACTGCACAACAGGTGAGTTCTATACTGTGACTGAATAGGGAATAAAGTAATTTATTATAGCTATTTGAAAGCCTTAACAGATCTCTGACAGCTTTCTCCATCACGTTATAACAATGAAATTGTTTGTTGATGGCTTTAGACTATGCAGATTTAGAGTCTTCCGAAATATGAGGCTTGCAATTTTTTTTTTAACTGTATAATTGAAAACAGCTTCAGAGGAAAATTAAAAATAAGTCTTGCTGTGAGCTAGGATGATGACTAGGATATTTTTTTCTTTACACTTTTTGTGAGCAGGGTCTTTTCTCTCCTACTTTATAATACAATCAAATAGCCTGAGGTGAATCTTTCTACTCTTATCATTCCCCCCCACCCCATTAAATTCAGTATTGTAATTCAAGTTCCTTGACCCTTTAGTTTATTTGCTTAATCTATACCAGCAAATCTCAGGGAACTACTGCTATCCTCAGTATGGGAATTGAGTGGGAGCAGCTCACAGTTGAAGTCTTTCCTGTAGACACTGACACACAAAACTGCATCTTAATAATGTGCAGATTTTAGTTAACCTCAGTGTGTGCATATGTAGGAAACACCTGTGAGATCTGGACAGCCTTCTCACAACTTGGTGAAGTCATTGAGTCACCTGGCTGAATTACACATTTTGATTAATTCAAATGTATGTCTAGGTGTTGTCACTACATACTTAAGATATGCCCAAAGGCATAGTAAAAATGGGGTACTTTGAGACCAAGTGGTAATAGGACATAAAGCCTGCACCCTGATTTTTGATAATCTCCTTTGAGAATTCAATGTACTTGAACATTTAACAGTTATCAAAATCTGGAAAATAACTGTTCTGGATTCCCCCCCTGCCCCCAGGAATCTGAGAACTTGAAACTTGTAGAAAAACGTGCCATCTTAGATTCAAAAACTCCAGAGAAAATGAAGAACAGCCAGGCTATTTTTGAAGATGGGCAGCTACCAATAGAACAAAAGAAAAGGAAAATTCAGAGAAATCTCCGGACATTGGAACAAGCAGGACTAGTGTCTTCAGCAACTAAGTACCAAGAAATTATAAATGAGATCGCTAAGGTAAATGGAATGTTTCGCTGTATATCGATGGTTTTTTAGCATCTAGCCTAAATCCGTTCCAGTTAGAAAAGTAAAATACATATTTTTCAGGGAATGCTACCCTAAACTACTCAATCCACATATGAAGCAAATTGTTTTTGTTTCCTGGCAAAGTAAATGAAAGACAGTACATCCCTGCATAACTTCGTGAACTGAATAACATACAACTGCAACCTTTGTTATCCAAATCTGATATTGAATTTGATGATGATGATTTAACTCCTCCCCTGTAATGTGTTTCAATATAACTTTGTATATTTTAACAGTAATTGGAATTACTCAGTGGTGTTTCAATTAAGAATGGCTGTGGTCTTGGTAAGGTTTCAAAAGACTCAAACCCCTGTGAAATATTATCTGATTGGTATTAACGCTGATCTGCTGTGGTTGGGCAGGACACAAGAATAGTGGGCCAATGCGGTGCCCATCCTGACAGTCATAAAGCACAGGGACTGCTGTCAACAAATCCTGTTCCACATCCACAACCCATTCTGGCCATAAGAATCTTAGTATATTGAATTATCTTCAGCACAACAATGACATCTTCCTTATGCGTTCTGGGTCTGTTAGGCCCTGCAGAACAGCAAAGTTGTCAATATACCACTGCTTGGTATATTGTATATATGAGTAGCAATGTGATTGCCAGGTAAACTGTAGGACTCCCTACAGGTACTGTTCTTTTAAGAACTAAAAGGATAGTTTGTGCTTTCTCTTAGTAATTAAGTCAGATTGTGTAATTACAAATTTGAATGGTTATGAACTGAGGCTTTTTAAAATTTCAAATAAATACAACAGTTAGTTACATTAATACATTTTTTTAGGATATCCGGAATCAAAGAAGATACAGACATCATCGAAAAGCTGAACTGGTGAAACTCCAGCAGACTTTGAATGCACTTAACTCCAAGACAGCATTTTATGAGGAACAAATTAATTATTACAACACCTATATAAAAACTTGTTTAGACAACTTGACAAGAAAGTGAGTATTTTGTCTTCTAATGTGTCTTTTAGTGTGTTCTAACAAGAGGGAGATCAGGTGATAATCTGTAGTTTAAAGTTTTGTTTCCAACAGATTGACAATCTACAAAAGGTCTGTGAGAGTTGTAAACTGCATCAGCATCTGGAAACTAAAGTCTTGCATTTATTTAAGACTTCCTTTGAGAAAGAGAAGTCTTGAGATGTATAGATGTTTTCAATATATTTAATTGGTGCTACTTTGCAGAACCATTTGCATGCTTTGAGTTCATGAAGCTTTGGGAAGTAATTATTGGTTTCTTCCTTCTTTAAAAGGTTTGGGGTTTGTCTTTAGCATGGAAAAGGAGGAAATAAATGCCTAAATAATTTACCTTTCAGGTATGATGCAGTTACTTGAAAGCAATCCCCCCTACCAATGCCACCGAAGTATCAAAATGAAAACATTTTACTGACATGAGTAGGAATTTTCCTAGTTCACACTTCATTGATCCAAAAATTATCTCTAACTACAGAGCATTTAACATTTATGTTGCCATAAGTGTACAAATTGCTCTTTTAAACTGGGGATTGCGGACTCTTTAGGATCAGGGTTGCATTTCGCAACAGAATTGAAAAAAGTGCTAAAAGATGATTAAAAATCATTGGCAAGATGTTTAGATGATTCACTGCATGCTCAAAATTCCTCTAACTCTTAGATTTTTTGGGATGTTAATTCTGTTTTTTTAGAGGAGTTCAAAAAAGAGTGAAAGAAAGTTCTAGAAGAGTAGCTGAAGTATTAAAGATCTGACAGGCACATCAAAAGCAAGTTTTCTTGTTCTCTTTCCAGAAATTCACGGAGGTCAATTAAATTAGATGGAAAAGAGGAGGTGAAGGGAAGCAAAAAGCTGAAACAGACCTCACTAAAGTACACAGCTGCAAGACTTCATGAAAAAGGTGTCATCCTAGAAATTGAAGATCTTCAAACCAATCAGTAAGTGCAGTACTAAACAACTCCAAGCATTTTCTAATCAACAATTTCTGAAGGGGTCTGGCTTTTGATGAAAGAAATCTTAACAATTTCCTGTGCCACAGCTAAAATTACCTCAGACTTTTGCATTCAGAAGGACGCTACAATCTAATTGTTGTAATTAATTTTTTACTTTGTACCTTGCTCTATGATTACCTTGGGAAAATATTTTAACAAGCCAGCCCTAGCACCAGCTTACATGGACAAGTACAAGTTTGGCAGCAGACTTGCTATTTATGACCACCTTTTTAAGCAGTTGTAGCAATTTTTTTTCATATATTAACCAGTCATTTTCAAATAACTTAGTAAACCCCAGGTTTTCTGCTCTTCCTCACTATGGCAGGGTGAATGGATGTGGTGGTTTACATCCATTTTGTATTCATCCATATTGAGGCTGTGGTAGTGAAAGTCTTCCATTCTTTGCACCTTCCCATCCACCTTCTGCATGAATTTTTTTTTCCAGGTTTTTTTATTTGTTTGTTTTTTTCCAAGTGGATTCATCAGGTAGAAGAAGCCACATGAGGCAAATATGTACCTGCAAAGAGACACTTGGGCATGGTAGAAAGAAAATCTGGCTGTCTTGTTTCTATCTACTGGATGTTTGATCTGATTTGTTCACTGAACTTCCCACAGCCTTTTTTTTGTTTGGCTGGTTTTTTGTTTTGTTTTGGGCGTTTATTTTGTATTGTTTCTCCATTACAAATGACTTCAGAATTCTGTATTTCATGCTACCTGTACACCAGAAAGTCTCTAAGAAGACACTGCATGGAGTGCAGTGCAGGGAGAGATGGAGTGATTCTTTTGACAGCAACAACACTGCTTGTGGTCAAAGTTCTTCCATGTTCTGCAGGCTTTTTCCCCAAAACTGTCTCTGGACTATATGAAACTGCACAGCCTATGTATTCAATTACTTTTCCTCTTTCAAGGTTTAAGAACGTGATGTTTGATATCACACCTGGAGAAGAAGTGGGTGACTTTGAAATCAAAGCGAAATTTTTAGGAGTTGAGATGGAAAAAGTGCAGCTTCATTTCCAGGTTTGAATTTTGTTACTTTGCTATATAGTTGCTGTTGCATTTCCTGAAAAACTATTTCAGTATTTTTTTCACATATATGCATGAACTAGTCAATCAGTACAGAGCAGCAGATCATGTGGAGAATAACAATGTAACTTCTGCAGGATGCTGGGCATGGGCATTGACTTAATGTTTATCTTGGGACAGCTACATGAAATCAAACCCCACATTAGTTCAGTGGCAAGCAGGACATACTAAAAGAAAATGGAAGTATGCAGAAAACAGTTACTTCTTTTGGTTTGCTGTTACTGACCATCTACAGCTTAGGATCTAGAGAACACGTAATGTTTTCTACACCTATGCCAAAGGTTGCTTGCAGTTGTTTAAGTTATGAAGAACCTGGAGCTGGTGATGTTTATCACATCTTGTTGTTGTAAGGTATGGATTTAGACAGACACTAATGATTTTTTCTCATTTCAGGATTTGCTTCAGATGCAGTATGAAGGTGTGGCTGTAATGAAAATGTTTGATAAAGCTAAAGTGAATGTGAACTTGCTTATATTCTTGTTGAATAAGAAGTTCTATGGAAAATGAGTATTTTCAGATATCATGGACTTCATCAATCAGTGGGAAGTCTATTCAGTATTTTTTTGCTTATAAACATTTGTTTGAAGTTTGTCGTTGGATGCTTTTTAACTTTAAAAAACACACCCTAAAACACCAAATGTTCCGAATAATGTAGGCAGTGCCTTTTCAGCATTGATAACAAAACAGAAAACCAGGAAAATCGATTCATTTAAACAGTTCCAGATTTCATTGGTGTTGGTACTTTCAAATCAAAATATTCTTTTGGACACACAGCTATTGTGTAGATATTAAGGTAGGCAGAAATTGAATTTAGTTGAATATATAAACCTCTTCCTATTGAAACATTTTTAAATTACCTCAGATATATAATATAGTTAATACTAGACTTTAAGTATTTACCAAAAGAAAACCTAATTTGTTTCTAAGGGATAGTTTGAGCAAATATTTAGTTACATACTAGGCCTATTTTGTGGCATTTGTCAATTGCAAAGCAAACTTATTGTGCAATTCAAAAAATTTTATAGGTAATTATAAAGCGACAATAACGACTTACTTCACAAAAATATATTTTGTGATTCATTCCTACTAAATGCACTACTGCCTCGTGCAAAATGACATTTTCTACTTTCACAGCCTTTGGAGTGGTATTGGGGAAATCTGAATAGCGAACAGTTGTTCAGTTTGAAGTATTTGAATACGTAAATTGTGCCTGTCTGTCTTTTTTTTTTTTTTTTGTAAGAAAATAAATGCAATAAAATCAGTATTTAGATTGGGTTTTTTAAATATTCTTTGGAGATTGTTCTATGTAAAATAAACATTACCTAATTAAACTGGCTCGGTCCCTAAATTTCATTTCAAGGAATCATTAAAGCTGCAGTCTAGATGGTAATTGAAAGAACTTCTTTCAGTGCTTTTATAAAATTGCATGTAATTAAGCCTGACTGTCCTCGGTACACTTAGGGAAAGCTGCTCAGCAGTGAAGACTTCATGGCCTTTATGCCATTGAATGTGATGATGACTTTGCTTAGGAGCTATCACTTATACCTACAGAGCGAAAGTGTGTACCATCAGTAATGTGACCAATAGAAAATACTTCCTTCTCTTACTTTTCTTGTGACAAACACTTCAAAAGACAGGCAGTGAGACATTCTGGAATGAATTATAAAAGCAAATATTAAATAAGTATTAACTCTGGTATGGGAATAGAGCAGTGTTAAGTCACTGGCATATATATAGATTACAAGCTCAGCTGATAGATACACTAACTGACCTGTGGTGTTACACAAGCTGAAGAAACGATTACATTTACCAGAGATATTAATTTATGCATGACATTAAGTTTGAACACATGACTACTTTAAAACAGCTACTATCCCTAATTAAAGGATTAAAAAACTCCCACGTTTCCATTTTTCTTCTAGCTGGTTATGTATAAGACATTTTAACATGCCATAAATGCTGCAGTATTGATACCCTGGATAGAAAAGCAAAAACAGCACTTCACTTTTCCTTCCAAAGAGAAGTGAATTTTACTTAAGTATGAATTAAATTTCCTATCTTTTGTTCCCCTATTTGCAACAGACTTGATTAATCACGATATTTTTAACAAATTCTAGCTGAGCACTAAGTTTGCCACAGGTGTGATGTTGCTCCTAAAACCAGATTCTTGAGGTAAAGTGCCAAAAGCCTGGAGTTCTGCTGGTGAGACATGCCAGAGCCCCACAGACTTTATGGGAGTAAGGTACTCCTGGATATGCAATTTTGTGTAATACACTTGACACATCTAGTATCTGCCTGGTTCTAAAGCAAATAGCACATTTCTCAGTTTTTTCCTGGTGTAGGCAAGCTTAGAAAAGCGTCTTTGGTCCCGATGTAATGACAAGTATGAATGGTACAGTCTGTGTGCCAGCACTCCCCTTTTCTGACTATTTCCTGGGCTTCCTGTTCTTCCTAGTGCACATCAAAGAGTAATTATCATTTAATTTCTTTAAACTCCTTTGTAAGCTTTTTTCCTTAATTAGCTAGTTCCATTTAGGGCCTTGTCACTAAACAATAATACCAACCCTGATAAACAGGACTGACCACAATGTTTTCTACCTCCATGTAAGACAGGTGGTAGTGTGAAGTACCACACAAATGAGCAAAGTGATTCTGTTATCACCCAGTGCTGCTGCCAGCTACTACGTACAACAAAAAAAAAGACAGGCTTTTTAGAAGCTACTGCAAGATGCAATGTGGGGACTTCAACAATAGACAGGATTTGCTGAAACCAGTTTTAGTCATGAAATGGTGGTGTGGAAAGACTTGCATTGCTGGTTCAAAACCTGAGAAACAAAGCCAGTGCAACTGAATAGGGCCTCTGCATCAGTTGTCACTACAGGAGAAAATGGATCTTTCCGTGGACAACTTGCCTATCTCTCAACTTTGTCCTCCTTAACTGGTGGTAGTGAAAACAAATTATAATAGACTATCATCTTAGTCTGTTAACCCCACAGCATGCATTTTTCTATCACATGTTTTTAGAGTTGACTAAGAGTGCTTGGTAGCTAACTTAGTTTATTTTGGAACTTTTCATTTTCAAGGGCCTCTGAAGATCCAAAACTATCCACAGAATTGTAGAACAACATCCTTCTGCTTAGGCCAGGCACACAGAAACACCAATACAAGCACTAGCTTTGCTCTGTTTCACTTTGCACTTGTCTGCGGCCCTCCTTTAGCTGTCCGTCTTTCTTTTAAAAGAATACAGGAGTAAAAGAACCTTCATTTCCAGAAAACTGAAACACTGGCAGTCACATGTGATTTCAAAAAGTTTATAACTAGATAGACAACCCTCTTCCTAGATGATCTATTTCCCCTCCTGTGGTATGTTTCTACACTCATCTTTCAGCAGTAACTACCCACCTCTGACATGCACCAGAGTAATATGTGTATTGAGCAGCAGAAAGATGTCCTTTCACAAACACTAATGATGTAGCAGTCTCACTAGATAGGTACAGGCTTTTTTTGGTAGATTTGGTGTGTTTAACAGAAATGAAGTTTTTTTTCTGTAACACACTTCTGCCAGAAAAACCAAAACTCTGAAAAGGTGCAAGAAATAGAATTAAAAACTAAAGCTTTAGATGTCGTGAACTCTTCACCTCTGTTACAATAAGCTGATCTTGAGAGAGGAAAGGAGCAAGTTGATTCACAAAATTACAGGTTACAAAACATAAATTTGGGTTTCACATGCAGACACAAAATTTAACAAGCATGGTTTTTATTTACTTGCTTTATTTATAATAACTAGTTTACAAAGATGAAAGGACATAGCCCTATGACTGTTTATAATGTCTGTGACTAAAACACTCCCTGGAGGTTCCATCTGAGTTTCTCTTCATATGTTTCACAAACTCTGTAAACTAATTTATTCCTCAAGCATGGGCCCACTGGTTAAGGCTTCTTGAAATGTAAGAAAAATACTGGCAATATATGCTTTTTTGAGATCTTGAGTAATTTTTACAATTATCTGTTATACTTCAGTTCTATTTTGGGTTTAGAAAGTTACAAGAGCAACCTTTATGTATGCTTATAGAACTGTGAGACCACAGGAATGACCAAGGACATCACTTTCTCTTCCAAGATAAAATGATTACATCTGATTAAGGTCTTGTCTAAACAGATGAATAGTTCAATTAAGGCATTTTGTCTAGGTTCCCCAGAGCATCTGGGATGATAGAGGTGTAGAAAGGCTGGCCAGCTGTAAAACATGGATCTATTTCTTGCTCTATACAAATGGAGTCAGCTCATACCGTGCTATAGCTAGTGGGACTATGCGAGGAACACTGTAGAGACATAGAACTTACTGGGAAGCAGTACTTATGATTAGGGGAATTTGTTTTTCATGGTTTTTATTCTCCATTAAAAGCAAAGGTCGGTGCTTCTGCAGTAACAAAGGCACTTCATACATACAAGTTCAGCTTTCCCCTCCTTCCTGTTTTTTGCCTATACTGCTGTAAACAGAAGGATATACAGTTGAGGCAAGGACAGCACACCCTAGCAAGCCAGAATGTCCACTTGTAACGCTTCTGACTGTCTTACAGGCTTGATAAATACAAAGCACTTAAATAGCATCGGGATGTTCTTAAAGCAAAGAGTCTAAATAATAACTGCAAAATTACCGAAATATTTTCCTACATAACTTTCATGTAGGTTACTTTTCAACCACCTCTTGATTCATGAGAATCACTAAAGGAGTACACAAGCTTTCCGAAGTTTGTCCATGGCACATGCCACTGGACTGGGGAGCGGCACCACTTTGTCGGGGATTTTGGAACAGCAGACAGGTCTGCAGAGCTGAGCAGTGAATCACTTGTGGGTTGCCCTGTGTTTGTGGAGCAGTCAGTTTACTGAACCCATGCAACACAAGCAAGCTTGGACGTCATCTCCTTTATACGAAGCAGATCAATTGTAAGGGGCTTTTCTGAATCAGCGTGATCTTTCAGCTGTGAGTAATGCCGGCATTTCATCTGGCCTTGGAACTGCTCCCGTGAGGCATTCGAACTGCAAATTTGGCAAACTTAGCTCAGAATAATTCCTTGAGCACAACCCTTTGTTCTGGAGCTCCTGACCTCTCAGCCCGCCCAAGCCCGCCACCGCCTCCCGTGTCGCAGCTGGGTGCGGGGGCTGCTGGCTGCGCTCTTCGTCCCGCGGGGGCGGCGGGCGCTGGCCCCCGCCTTCTCCTCCCCTTCCTTCCCCTCGGCGCGCAGCCCCCTCGCGGCACTGGAGCGGCGCGGCAGGAGGAAGTCCCGGAGGGGCCCTTGGCTGGCCCCAGCCTTCTGTGGGCTGCGTTCGCCAGCGCCACGCTGCCCGCACCGACGGACGGACGGACGGACGGACGGACGGACGGACGGACGGACGGACGGAGGGCCTGCGGGCGGGACGCGCGGCCATGCAGCCCCGGGCGCTGTTGTGCGGCCCGGCGCTGCTCTGCGGCCCGGCGCTGCTCTGCGGCCCGGCGCTTGCCGCCGCGCCCCGGCCAGGTGGGTCCGCGGGCAGGCGGGGGCCGGGCACGAGCCCCGGGGGGCCGGCGTGTTCCGGGAACGGGGGGAATAAACAAAAAGCGCCCTAGCGCACAGCACCGTGTGCCTGCACGTAGCCGGGTCGGGGGCCTCCCGCTTGGGAGTTTCAGTGCGAGCTCGGGCCGAGTTTTCTTCGGCGTTGTTACACGCGGCTCTTTGTGCTCATGGCAGCGGTGGCGAGAGGCTGGTGGTGGTGGTGAAGGATGGCTTGGAGTGACGCCGTAGCTAAGGAGGCGGGCAGGCAGCAGCAGGTGATGGTGGAAAGAAGGGACCAGACTGGCGAGACTTGCTGGTGGATTCTCTTAAAAAACTACCATTGCCTTTCATTAACAACTTAAGAAGAGGGAGTGCCAGCTGAATTTCTAGGCGGTGCAAATTTCGGAAGATCTGCCAGCACAAAAGTTCAGAATATCCACCCCAAATAGATGACTTTCAGGGTTATTCACTAATAGCATCATCAGTACCCTAACTGGTGAGCCCATGGATCCGTCCAGCTCAGAGCTTGTTAGACAATGGAAATTCTGAGAGAAGGAAGGTGAGAGAAGACAGGCATGCACATAACCTCACAGTTTATGGTAGAGGTACAGCAGTACGAAGAACTATGCATTTAGAGATTAGCAAAGGGCTTTTTGTTATTACTATTTTGCTTGGTTCAGTTTGAGATTTCTTTCAATCAGCTAGTGGTGGTAGTGCTGCTATAGAAATAACTTAGTCCCATGAGATGGCCTGCAGTAAAGCCTCAGGTCCTACGTATGTAAAAGGGCTGATTGGGGGAGCAGATAAGAGGAAACTTCAGAGCATAGCACACATTGACTACTGAGCTAAACTGAAAGGGGATAGACCTAGTGTTTATGCTGGGAGGGAAACATCAGGGAGGACAAATAATTCTTGCTAGACAACATTTTGGCACAAGGACAAGTTGGAATGAAGCTGTCAAAATCATGTTTATATGGGAAGCCTAAGGAAAATATCTTTTAAAAAGAAGGGGGTGGTGGCGTGAAAGATAAACTATACGTGTTAATGCTGGGAAAAAGATTGCACTGTTGTGTGCTGTTCTTCCGGTTACTTGATGCACAACAGAACTAATAAAACCTGATCATCTGAATATATCTTCTGCTCTTCTTGTGCTCACTCTCATTGTAAGAATATAATTTCCCCACTGTCGTAGATACCCTTCCCTGTTTTTACCACAATGTGCTTAATTCCTGTTGCCCTGCATTGTTGTATCCTGAGGTCTGCTCTGCCCTTGGACCTGCAGCTTCTCTCCTGCTTTTCCCCCCTCCACCAGTATGCACAGTTACCACCACATTACTGACCTATGCTGTTCCTGTGGGCAGGTGAAAAAGCACTAGTTTGGCAGTAGGTTGGTTTTAGGTGCTTGCAGATTATCTGACCAGGTGCTGTTGAGGTGCCTAATCTGAACTTGCATGGACTTCTCTGCCTTGGGACACTGCTGGCAAGATAGAGGGATGTCACTGTCTGAAGCCAGCACATGTAGTTAAAGAGTTGAGAAAGGAAAGTAAAATGTTGCAAGAAAACAATACTTCTGGAAAATGTGTTCAGGTTGCTACTACATCAGTTGTGTGATCTAATAATGAATTCTGTATAAATGGAGATGTGGACTCATAACCAATTCAGTGTTTGTTTTTATAAAAGCAAATAACTGTCATTACTCCTACAAAATGGTGTCTTATTTTGTTTATTAATGTGTCTGGCATGCACTTCACAGTCTGCCTTCAAGTGTCTAATTTTGGGCCACTGAGTAATTTAGCTTCTAGATGCTTATCACTTTGGGTTATACAAAGGGGAGATAAAAGAAACCTTTTTGTTTTAAACTAGTATACAGCTGTCACCAGTAATGCCCAGAAATCAGTATTAATTGTTGTCCAGCAGCACACAGGAACATATTTAACCGGCTTGTGTAGGAGCCTATTCTTTAGTCTCTCACATCAAAGATATCCCTTGGGATATGAAGTCTGCTCATTTGTAACATCTTGTCCATATTTATAGACCTACAGAAATATTTTTCAAGTTTCTTCTGGAGCTCAAGAGTGCTTTATAAGATTGGGGATTTTTTTGCTCTGTATTTTTGCTCTGTAATTCTTCCACAGAATAGTATGCAGAGTAGTTCCTTGCATATGAAGGTAGACATGAAAAGAAATTACAACATATCTCTGTATTTTAAAAAAACCCAAAACGTTGGAGTAAGCAGAATACGTGTATTCTGATTGTGAGATGAACAATATCTATAGTTCTTGATGGAAAATAGCAGAGTGTAGATTGTTAAAATTAGACAATCACAGATGTACTGAGCTTTCTACATAACTCCTCTATGTCCTTGTTGGAGAATTGGTGCAAAAACCACAGGCAATAAAAGAACATTCTGGGCCACTTGAATGTTGTACCGATTCTATGTAATTTTGCCTTTTGAAGTACTTGTTGGAGGCAAAGAAAAGACTTTCTGCATGTCATTTAGTGTCCTGACTACACACACCACAAGGACGAAACCTCAATGCTTTATCCTGCTGTTTCTTTGTTCATAGTTTACTCATCTTACTCTTTCATACATGTTTAAATTTTGTAGGTGTTTTGATAGAGCTGTTACTCTCACTGCTGACATGACAGAGTTACTACTAGTCATAAAAATAGAAATCCACCAAGCTTGATTTCTTCTGGACTGGATGACAGCCTAGAAAAATAAGATGACCCTTTGAACATTTATGATCATTGTACAAGCTTTACCTCTCTTTTCCTAACATTATTTGAATTATTAAAAAATAATTAAGCTGTGGTGAATAAGTAGATACAGATATCATTTATGTCATATGATATTTGTAGCTTGAAAACAGTTAGAAGGAATTGTTTCACAGAGTCTGGTATAGTTGTGATGCCTTTTCCTGGTCTTAAAATCAAGAGGCATACACAGTTAGAAGGGGAAAAGGGATTTTACCTTGGTATTTATTCTTAAGGATCCTTAGGTGTACACGTCCAGGTCATATGCATCGAGATGCACCCCACCGAGTCTTTCCCTGTGTCTCTGTCTCTTCTTCTTCCCGTGTCCCCCCAACATTGGGTATATCATTATAGGCTTTACTAATTAGCATATCTATCAAAGATTTCCCAATGAGAGGCTCAAGTGAGCCCCTCTCCCCAAGGAACCTTCCCCTGGATGGTTCCATCTTAGTTTATAAAATGTGTTCTGGAGAGGACCTTGGGGTCTGGGGCACACTGATCCCTAGCTACGAAGCTTCTAAGATGTTTAGTCTCTTAGCTTAACAAACAAGTCTAAGAATGTAGGCAAAAAGCACTGAGAATACAGAAGTTGTAAAAAGGTATAACAGGGGTATAAAAGAAAAAGCAAAAATCTTCATGGCATCAGTTGTAGTTATTTAACAGTACATTCAAAATCTTTTCTGTAGAGCTGCTGTATATTGGCAGTCTTGTACTAACCCATTTTAAAGGTAATGTCTGTTTCCCGTACTGACCTTTTTGTTTGTTGTGAAGGTTCATGAAGATCTTTTGAAATAATATGACATAATTTCATCCTGTTCTCTTCTGTGAATAAATCTCTTTTATCTTCAGCTTTGTCATATAAGTACTGACACAAAAGGAATAAAAAGTCTCAGGACAGTATCTATCTTCCTTTCTGTTTCAGAAAGTACGGAGTGCACAGTGTTTCTCCTGGAATTACACAGACACTGTGTCATACAAGCAGCTTAGTAAAGGACAAGAACCAATACGTGGCTGTCAAGCTTTCAAGTTAAATTTAGTTTCATCAAGAAAGTTTAGATCACCATGTGTTGTATTATCAAGTGGCACAGAAATCTCTCATTACATTTTTCCACAAAGCTGGCTTTCAAGTAGTACCTCGTGTCATCTAAGTTAAAGATGGGGACACGGACTGCATACAGGAGTCAGCATGTGTCACAGTGACCGCTTTCTTCAGCCTGGCCAGCACCTGTGGTGTGCGGCAGGAGTAGGGCACAGCCGAAGGCTCGAGGCTTTAAAGCTGCTCCTCTGGAGTTCAGCTCTGCCCAGGGGAGCTGAAGCTCCAGGCACAGTGGCTGTCAGCAGCCCTGTTGAGGGAGAGGATAGAAAGTTGCGGGGAGGCTTGCCTTTGGATACAGCTTCAGGTTTATCGCCCAAAGGGAGTCCAAGGAGCACAAGCACCGATCAGATCTGTGCAACAACTTATAAAGGGAGGTGTTACAACGGGGATGACCTGAGAGGGGACCAATAGGGGTCTTTGGGGGAGGGATATGGACAGGGATAGACATATACATGGACCAATAGTCTTGAGGGGTGGAGGGAAAGGGGTCACATGCCCCAATGGGACATCCAGGTTTAGGGGATTTCCAAGAGGGGAGGTATCCGACGGGGCAGGGTCTCGGGGGATTGACGGGGACCATATAAGGGTAATTAGGGAGGGCTCGGGTGACAGACACAGAACAGTCCAGAACTCCGGAAGGGGTTTGGGTGATTGATAGGGAAGGTGCCAGAACAAGGGGAGGGGATAACCATTTTTGGGAGCACCAGGGGAACGTCTTGGATCTGGGACAGACCAACTGGGAGTAGAAGTGGGGAAGGTAGGGACAAACCATTAGGGTACAAAGAACATACAAAAATACAATAAAAACATCACATCACCACATCTCCCCTTTTTTTGTTTTAAAAAATTTAGAAATTGTTTTCTTGTTCACATAACCAGTCTGGTGGAGCCGCTGCTGCTTCTTCAGTAACTTCTGTGTGGCTGACTTGAGGGAGTGCAGTGGCATTAACAGAAAAGCGAAATCTCTTTAACAAACTGAAGAGAAACAAAACTAATAGAGTAATGAAGATAACAAGATCAAAAATCATTTGTGAGAAAATCAAACCATAAACGTGAAAACTCAGGGACAAACAGGCATCTGGGGAAATCTTGGGGTTGATGACGCTGCTTCCTCCTCCCAGTGCACACATCTGGGGGTCTGGGGGTCTCACCAGATGTTTTGGGGTATACGGTTTCACCCACTTTTGTGGGATCCACCTCACTCCTAGGGGTGTGGATATGCAGGAGTACCCATGACCCCATGTGACCAGCTTGTATGGCCCCTCAACCTTACCGCTCTCCGGATCTCATATAAGGACTGGCGGATGTTCACACAGAGGGTAGTTGCTGTGTGGGCCGAAGTGTCTTGCCACTGGCGGGTTCATGATGTTGAAAGAGCAGTTTAAGAAATTGATCACAAAGAGAGCTTTGCTTAGCCGATCCTGTGGGGAAAGCTCTCTACTGCTTGCCCATTGGTGCCTCAGGGTGGTTTTGAGCGTTTGGTGGGCCCACTCAATCACTGCTTGACCAGCTGGGGAGTAAGGGATGCGCTTCTTATGTCTTACTCTCCACTCGTCCAGAAACTCCTTAAAGGCCTCGGATCTATATGTGGGGCCATTATCTGTTTTGATTTCCTTGGGGACCCCAAGACTGCAAACGCCTGGAGAAGGTGTTTCCTGGCGTGTTCAGCCTTTTCTCCTGTGTGGGCAGAGGCATAGACTGCTCCAGAAAAGGTATCTATACTTACATGTACATACTTTAGTCGGCCAAATTCGGGAAAGTGCGTGACATCAGTCTGCCACGCCTCACAGCTAGCCAACCCTCTGGGGTTCACCCCAGTGCCTAATGAGGGGAGGGCTGACCGCTGGCAATGTGGGCACATATCCACGATGGCCTTCACCTGACTCCGCATCAGGTGGAACTGACGGACCAGCCCTGGCACATTTTGATGGAACATTTGATGGCTCGGTTTCGCCTGCTCGAAAATTTTCGGCATCCTGGCCACCTCTGCAGGGGCGGCGAGGGCATCCGCTCTTTCATTGCCCTCAGCTATCGGGCCTGGCAAATCTGTGTGTGACCTCACATGCATCACAAAGAACGAGTGCTCTCGGTGGGAGACAAGATATACTAACTTCGAGAACAACCGGAAGAGATGTTCATTTGAGACCTCTTTCAAAACAGCATTCTCTGTTCTTGCTACCACTCCTGCAACATAAGCCGAATCTGTTACCAGATTAAATGGTTCAGGGAACCTCTCAAAGGCTCCGACGACAGCGGCCAACTCAGCAATTTGAGGGGAACCCTCAACGTTATCAATATCTGCCTCCCACTGCTGAGTTTGGGAGTTCTTCCAGGTCATGACTGACCTGTGAGATGCCCCGGACACATCCGTAAAAACTGTCACAGCCTCCAGAGGATGCCTGCTTCTAATATTTTTTGGGAGTACAAATTGTCTCATTCTCAGCTAATAGCTGTTCGAACATCTCTTTGGTCAGTTTGGCGGTGGACAATTTGTCCTGCTCCAAACGGACCAGCAAGTGGATGCCTGAGAAGTCACACCCAGCCAATTCCCGAAGCCTCGCCCGAGCCTTCCGGATCAACTGGGCCATCAGTTCCTGGGCCTTCATGATTGTTTTGGACCTGGTATTGCTCAGAAACACCCACTCGATGATGATGAGAGGGTCTTTCTGGCTCCGGTCCCACTGGAATATGAGCCCATTGAGGTGGGGCAACTGTCCCATGACAATGAATTTGAAGGGCAGTTCCAATTTGCAACGATGCGCCTGCCTCTCACGCCATCTTAACCTCTTCCTTTTCCAAGGCAGCCCTTGCCTCTGGGGTCAAGGTCCTAGAAGAACTCAGCTCCTCCTTCCCTATCAACAAGTTGAAAAGGGGGGCTAGGTCTTCGGTCCTAATCCCTAGCCAGGGCCTGATCCATCCTAAAGTACCACACAGTGAGTGGAGGTCTGCCAATGTTTGGGGATCACTTTTAATGGCCAATTTTTGAGGAACAATGGTCCTCTTAGTGATCTCCAACCCCAAATATCTCCAAGGGGGCATCTTTTGAACTTTGTCTTCCTGGAGAGTGAATCCAGCAGATGTCAAAACATTGACGACTTGGTCAAGGGTGTCTTGAAGCACATGGTCGTCGGGGGCGCACACTAGCACATCATCCATATAATGGAGGATGATGGCTTCCCTCACGGTGGCACAGACTGGGGACAGCAATGAGGCGATGTACCATTGGCAGATGGTAGGGGAGTTCTTCATGCCCTGGGGAAGAATTCGCCACTGGTACTGTTTCATTGGGGCTTCTCGGTTGGTGGTGGGAACCGAGAAGGCAAACCGTGGAGCATCGGCAGGGTCAAGAGGAATTTTGAAAAAACAATCTTTGATATCAATTACAGCCAAATTCCAATTTTGGGGGAGCATTGCTGGGGAAGGCATCCCTGGTTGAAGGGGCCCCATGTCCACAATGACTTTATTTATTTCCCGAAGGTCGTGGAGGAGTCTCCACTTGTCCTTCCCCGGCTTCTTGATGACAAAAACCGGAGAATTCCAAGGGCTAAAAGTTGGCTCGATGTTTCCAAGAGCCAACTGCTCTTCCACAAGTTCGGTGAGCGCCTTCAATTTCTTTCTTTCTAGCGGCCACTGATCCACCCATATGGGAGAATCAGTTGTCCAATCTAGTTTTTGAGTGGGGCACTCCACAGTGGCTGCAATTAAAAATCCCGGTGTTTTCGGGATCTCTAATCTAACCCCCCATTGGGACATGGCATCCTGTCCCCACAGGGGTGCCTGGTAATCAGTCACAAATGGGCGTAGAGAAGCCAATTTCCCATCCAGTCCCTCAATTTGTACAATGCTCTTCGGTATTTGTGCCAATTTGTGCCAATTCCGATACCTTGGATTCTTCCTGCCATGGGTTGCAATTCCCAATGTGATGGCCATTCCCTGTGGGGAATGATCGTGACATCTGCCCCCGTGTCCAGCAGGCCCTCCAAACAAATAGAGTCCTTGCCTTGCCGGACATTACAATAGATGATGGGTTTATCTTCTCCCACCACTTCTGCCCAGTAGACACCTGGTGTTTTGCGGTCTACTGGGATTCCTGCTGGTATGGGGATAGCCTGGGCGATGACCTGCCCTTTGGCCAAATAGAAGGGCAGGTTGATGCATCGTGCCACCAGCTGAAGTCGTGCCATTCATGAGAATGGCCGGGCACACTTCTAGCTCTTGAGGTGTGTGCTTAGTGTCTCCGATGGCCATGTACTTACAGCTTCCCCCTGAAGGCACCAATCCTCCTTCCAGTGGTTCCACTGCAACTACCGTCCACTGGTCCGACGTAAGCAGGTGGTCCGTCGCCGTCTTCAGAGACAGTGGTGGTTGAGGGTGCCAGGTTTCATCAGGGTTCCATGCTGTAGAGGGAAACTCCATGAAACAGTCACGTCTGGTAATTTTGTCATGTCCAGTGATTGTTGTTTCCCCCCCTTTCCCCACAGGCCCTGCCTCATTTTTGTCCCCACGTGAGACAGGACCATGCTGTGCACCTAGGTTTTTTTTGGCGCGGCGCTGGGCACTGATGGTGGTGGCGCTCTTCCCCCCCTTTCCCTTGCCGCATCTGCCGCTCTTTTGGAGCAGAATCTCGTGAGGTGCCCCACCCCCCGGCAATAAAAACATATCAGCCCTGGAGTTCCCCCTTTTTGCTGTTGTCTCATCTGGGTCGGTCTCAGGGGCACCTGTGGGGGAACTGGCTGGTGGGCGGCCAGAGCTGCAGGTGGAACCGATCTTCTTGGTAGTGGAGGCCTTACGTCCATGGTGGTGGCTTTCTTCATGCAGGCCTCCACGAGTGCAGGGAGTGTTGGCTCGGGGTACACTGGCAGCCCGGCGATCACCCTCTTGCATGCCTCGTTGGCATTCTCCTTAGCCACTTCGAGGATGATTGTCGGGTGCATCATTTGATCCTCGACCTGCCTCTCCACCTGTGCTCTGATTTTATCAACAAATTCGATGAATGATTCATTGGGGGCCTGTTTTATGTTAATGTAACTTTTGCGGGCTTCTGCATCAGGCGCGGGAAGAGAAAGGAATGCCTTCTCTGCTGCCCCCATGACCCTCATGAGAACAGCCTTAGGTAAGATACGGGCCTGTTCTCCAGGTTCTTTCCAGTTTCCCTCGCCGCACAGGTGGTCAAATGTTAGAGCCGATTGGTCGGCATCAACAGCCGTATCTCTGCATCTGCAAAGCTCAATGAGGAGTGCCTGTAAGGACCGTTTCCATGTCTGCTCCCACAACAGGTATTCAGGTCGGGGTTAACAGACATGTAAACAAGTCCTTGATGTCCCAAGGGACAAGCTCATTTGATGAAAATGTGGCCTTAAGAAGGCCTTTAAAGTATTCGCTTTTCCGGCCAAACTCCCTTTGGGCTTTGCAGAGCTCTTTTTCATTCTGGTAGGAGAAAGGCTTCCATCCTCGGAGGCCTCCTCCTACCCCACCATAGGTAACAGGTGCGGCGTGGTAGACTGACCCCAGTTCCGGGTTCCGGGCCCCTGGCCCATCACATCCGGCTCCGGTGTTGTGGGAACCAGATGTTAGAGCGTGGGAACCGGAAGTCAGAAGTGGGGAGGCGGGGTCAACAGAGAAGTGGGAGGGAACTGGGGCAGGGCCGGCTTCCGCCCCGGAAAAGGCGGACCGGTCCTGAAGCACCTCCCATGAGGGAGGAGGAAAGGGCTCAGGGTCTTGGGAAAAGGGGTGTGGTGAGGGGCAGGTAGGAAGTTCGGGCAGAGGAAGGGAAGAGAAGGAGTTTAATGGAAAGGCATTATGGGGAGAAGAAGCACAAGGGGGGGGGGGGTCCGACCACATGGTCCCCTCCATCTTGAGCTCCTCAGGAGCCATTTTAAGGGTTCAGGAGCGATAGGAGCGAGGGACTAGGAGATGGATAGGGTGACGGTAACGGAGTTTGGGAACAACGAGAAGGACAAGGGGAAGGATAGGGAGATGCTCGAGAGACCCGGGGAGATCGGGAGGGACATGGAGATGGACAGGGAGAACAAGTGGAATCAGGGGTGGATGGGTCTGAACTGGGGATATTAAACCTAACAACTTTGGGAGACGGAACAGGGGTACAGGGTTTAAAGATAGAAGTCTTGGCCGGCGGGCCCTGCCGACCAAGACCAGGGGACTGGGGGGTTCGCAAGGAGCCAGGGAGACTGGCACCACTGCGGCTACCCTGCGTTACACGGGTTGCTCCTCGGGAACCACCCAGCGAGGGACTAGGGGAAAGGGTAGAGGTGTGAGGAGGAACAGGGGAAGAACTGGGGGGCTCTTTTTCCATTCCCAACCTCTCTCTCACTGTTATCCAAATTAAAACATACAATGGAATAAATTTGGACACCTGGGTGTCCCGCTTGTTCACTTTTTGGGTGAGCGTCGCTCCCACAACGTTCCAGAAGGGGAGCGAGGTCACATCTCCTGGGGACACCCGCGGGAAATGGAAATAGAGCCAACGAAGAAATTTCTTTAACAACCCCTTTTTGAACTTCCCCCCCCCCCCCCCTCCCTCCAGGAGTCCCACAACTGGGAAATAAAATCCTTGCTGCTGTGCTGACAAATGTGCGCCTATATTTGAAAAATCCAAGAAACACAAAACTGATAAAACTGGGGGCCAACCACTCTCAAAAAATAAAACTGTCAGCACGGCACTTATCCCTGCCTGCAGTAAAACGAAAACTTAAAAGAACATAAAAGGAAGGGTTCGGGAGCACTCGGGGTTCACACACACTCACCCCTCCACACAAAGGGGACACTCCTCCACACACACTACGGCCCTGCTCTGATCCCCTGGCCAACAGGGATACTCACCACTTGCTCCTCTGGACAAAGGTGCTGTAGGCAGGGTCCCTCTCCCTGGACACGATCCCTCCGGCGCTGAGGGACCACCGTGTCCGTCCCTGGGAGCGCCACCTGACAGAAATGGGTCTGCTCCCACCGGGGTGCTGATGTGCCAATGGATCTCCGAAAACGATCCTTTCCGTGGGGTCTCGGACCCTCAGGGAGGCCCCACATTGGGCGCCAGCTGTAGCAATGACCGCCACTGACCACTGCGCAGGCCAGCTCCTGCGGTGTGCGACAGGAGTGGGGAGCAGCTGGAGGCTCTTGGCTTTAAAGCTGCTCCTCAGGAGTTCAGCTCTGCCCAGGGGAGCTGAAGCTCCAGGCACAGTGGCTGTCAGCAGTCCGGATGAGGGAGAGGATAAAAAGTACCAAGGAGGCTTGCCACATGGCATAACCCAAGTTCATTGGAGGCAACTCCCAGGAGACAGGCCTCGAGCAGCTCCAGGGAACCCCTTATAAAGGGAGGTGTTACAATGGGGATGGCTTAACTGGGGACAATAGAAATCTCTAAGGGAGGGATATGGACGAGGATAGATATTTCCTTGGGCCAATAGCCTCAAGGGGAGGAGGGAAAGGGATCACATGCCCCAATGGGGCATCCAAGTTTAGGGGATTTCCAAAGGGGGAGGTATCTAGAGGGGTAGGGTTTCGGGAGATTGATGGGGACCATATAAGGGTAAATTGGGAGGTTTCAGATGATGGACACTGGACCTTCGGGAACAACAGGAGGGGTCTGGGTGATTGATAGGGAAAGAGCTAGAACAAGGGGAGGAGAACAACCATGTAGGACTGGAGGAGCGGCTTGGGTCTGGGGCAAACCAGCTGGGAATAGGAGTGGGGAAGGTAGGGATGAACCATTGGGGTACAGAAAGCTTATATAAAAATACAATAAAGGTATCACATCACCACACATTACATTTCTTATTCCATCACTCTGTGATTAATGTGGGACAACTAATTTTTTTTCCTAACCTGTTTCTGTATTTGAAAAAAAAGACCCTGTTATTTAAGGACATGCATTTCTCTCACAGTATCAGGTATTATCCTTCTCCTATTAATTAAGTCTTTGAAGACATCCAGTTCATGCCACAAAACATCTTCCTTGTTGCTGAGAGGGATTAATGAATATATAAATTCAGCAAAGTTATCACACTTGTTGCACAGGCCCTTTCAAGTACGCTAACTGATGGCAACAGTTCTAATTGTTAATATTTATTGTACCTTGATTAAGTAAGTCATTACAAGGTAAAGAGTCCCTCTGGCATTTTATTAACTAGAGCTGCTTGCAAGTGCAAGCACGCATACACTCACTCTCGGATTCTCTCGGTGTCTGCAGATTTCCAAATTAGGTTGCTCACACTAGTTCTTGCTGGATGACCAGGGCACTGTGGTATGGAGCCAACACACTTCCACACTCTTTCAAGGCACCGAGACCAGAGGATACTGCAACTACCCTTTCAGATGTTCCATCTTCTGACCTACGGTGGTCTGACTCTTAGTCTTAGCGCACGCTTTTTCTCAGTCCCAGGTAGGATGTTGCTGATGTGTGATACCAGCTGATTACTGCAGCTACTGGAGAAGATGTGAAGTCACAACACCACTTTGTTCAGCCAGACCCCATAGACCAGCTGTTCAATACCACAGACAAGAATCCGTGCACACATTCTGCAAACGCAGTAACTGCTTCTTACTAAGAATGAAAATTCTTAACCACAGGGAGCTGGACGCGATGTATTCGTCTGCGTCCCTGTCATCTTGTGATACTCTTTGATTCTGTGATTCTTTACAGAGTCCTGAAACAGTGTTTCCTGACAAGGCCGCCAATATCAATGGAGCAAGATCGGGTCCAAAATACAGCAATGAGAATCTCCAAGAACAACCTCTCTCCATCCTGACGCTATCTGCTAAGCCTCACAGTTGGCCAGTTCTCACCTTTTTTTAAACTAGTCTCCCACTTCTCCTCTAATCTAGATAACACTTCATCTTTTGTTCTCATCTTAGCTGCATGCTTCACACAGTAGCTTTCTCTGTGGATGAGGAATTCACCCATTCCTTATCTTCCCCCTGCTCACTGTGAATAATTTCTGAGTTGGTTGAATTGAATTTTTCCTGCTATCTTTTTCGTTTCTGGGGATCAGCTGTAGTTAATTGTTTTGCATTTGCACCAGTCCCAGGCAAACCTGGTGCAGTGGGTTCTGACTTCCCCTGATAACAAATCCCCCATACCAGTTCCTCCTTGCTGATAGGAACAGCTGATATCCTAGCTGTGGTACGGCATGCGAGACTGTAAAACCAGCTGAGCTTACTGGCTTGTACCGTGATGCCCATCTAGTTTTTTAAAAAGATGCATCACATCAGTTGGAAAGCAATGCCCTAAGCTGCAGTTCGCCACATTCCTGTGCCTGCTGTGATTTAGGTGGCAGTTCACTCCTACAGCCAAGAATGTGAACTTCAAATGGCAAAACCCCCACATTTAAAACACAGACTGTGCTGTGCAGCAGAAAGTACAATTCTTCCTGAAGTGTCCCTGCTGTGAGGGGTGTGTGGTGCCTAGAAAGTTAGGAAGAGAGAACAAGGAAGGAGGGCAAGGAGTGAGACTTCCAAACTGCTGTGAGTAGCAAAATAGGCTTGATATTTCTCAAAAGAAATTTTTGAAAAGTTTGTATGTTTTCTATTTAAGACTGTGGATTTTAACAGTCAATCCTTTGGGTATTTGTTTGTTTGTCTTTTCATATAAGTTAAATGGATCTGTAATTTTTCAATATTAATCTATATTCTACAATATAAATTTTCCATAATGCCCTGATTTCCAAATGCAAATAAACACATACCAGACAGTCGATGCAAACGGTAATAACAATGCTGGAGCACTACTAGCTGCACTTTTTCTCCAACATTTATAGACCCAAAATCTGACATCTCTGAAAGATGGGCAGGAGGCACCCAATTTCCAGAGATGCTGGACTTCTCTGACTTTCCACTGAATCAACAGGACACTTAAGTTCATGTGATCTCCGAAAGTCAAGTCTGCCTCAAATTAGGTGTTGAACAATAGAAAAAGAAAAGCACTGTAAACCTCTCGACATTTAACTATAAATGCTTTTGCAGTAGAAAACAGCTTAAGTCACTCTGCATAAAAAGCTGCCAAATGACCAAAATCAATCGACCAAAAAAAGAGAAAAATTTCCTTCTAGATAGCATTCAGCCATAGCACTTTTCAATTAACCTCTTTCAAAACCCACCAACAAAACAAACAGTATCTTAATTTGCAAGCAGGAAGTTTTAATTTAGTAATATTCCTTTGAGCAAGGTAGCCAGGGTGTGCAATACAGGACTTTATCACTATCAGGAGTCCAATTGCCCAGAATACCATTCCTTTCAACTTCCTAGATACTGCATCAGCCCTTTTCACACACTTGCTAAAAAGTTCCCTGTTGCTCCATGAGGTTCTTGGTGAACAGACACTGTTATCTGAGTGACACTGTCACCCAACACAGACGGGATCTCTTAGGGATATTGGCAGAGTGACGATGGCACTAAACCAGAGGTACAACTAAAGCTTTGTTTTCCTAACAGGATGTTATGATTGACATAGAAGAGAATTTATTATTAGAATGGCACGGGATTTCTACAAGCAGAGTCAGCCTAGTACAGTCTGTAAGTAGCATGGTAGGGAATTTATAATACAATTTAACTTCTAATTTCTAATCCCTTGGACCCTCTGCAGATCAGGTCAGATCCCAATCCATGGTTGTGGGGACTGCCTGGGAAGGCATGGCAGGGCCTGGCAGCCAGGACCCACCCAGCCATCCCAGCCAGGTCAGCCCAGGGTATCAGACACCTCCCTGGGGACAACAAAGGCCAGCCTGGGACATGGGACCAGGGTGGAGCTGGCTTGGCCACTAGGTACTCTCACATCACATGACTTTGCACATGTATACCAAGGTACTAAGATGCGGATGGTATGCCCAGACCTAAATCTGTGCCTAGCCTATAGAAACCACGCCCAGGCAATATAAGGGCTAAGTATAAGTTATTTCCTTTTTTTTTTTTTTTTAATTAGGGAAGTGAAACTAAAAACCTACTTTATTTTCTATGAGGTAACTTAGAAAATGCATACTTCTGATGTTGCTGTAGGGCAGGCAGACAGGGGAATTAGCTAGTCTAATTGCTGCCACTGCTTAGGTATTCGGACTGGAGACTTTGACGTAGGTGACGATCAAAAGCAACGCCTGGTGGTATCAAAGGAGAGATTATCCTGTATTTCAGTCGGCTTCAGATGAAGACCATCTCTGTTTATTGATCTTCACGGTAACAAAATTTAAAGTAACAGACATCTAATGTCAGTTCAAATGAATGTTATTTAAATAACATCATTGTGTACAGCCAACTGCATCTGCTGCTAACAGAGCCATGGGTTGGCTAGGAAATTGCTAGTTCAATTCTCATCAAAATCTTGTGTCTGAAGTCACTGTCTTACCTCCTTCACATTACTTTGTTTAGATCCACTTCACATCACAGACCTGTGATTTAAAGCTCCATCTAGAAATCTAAGTCTTGTGCCGCCTCTACCATGGAATTCTCAGCAAGTAGAGCTGTTTGAAAACTCTCAAAACAGTATATTCAAAAGAAAATAAGAAAATACTTTTTTTTCTTTTTTTGTGAGGCCAATTTTTCTGATTTTTCTCCTCCTGCTCCAAGAGTGATCTGCAAAACTGAGATGTTTTAGCTAGGATTGAAAATACTTTAGATAGAATATTAATTTCTAAATAGACTATTGGTGCCTCTTTTGAGAAGCTTCCTACTCATTCTTCACCTTCATAAATGCTCAACCGCCTTGTAAAACTGTCCTAAAAAGTGCAACCTTTTTGTGATGATGAATATAAATGAGAACAGGTTTGCCCCTTTTTCCAAAAATATCCTAAACCGCCCTCCTATTCAAACAGGTTGCTACTCCTGGATCTTACATACGGATCCACAATTCGGATACAGAAAGTAAGAAGTTCGTTTTCCTTCATTAATTTCTTCTATATAGGTGTAAATATAGATACTGAATATTTCCACTATCTGTTATTGAGTCTATCATTTGAAGGTGTATCTCTGTTAACAAAATACTACTTTGATCGAAAAAAGTGGGGGCACTTGTAAAGATAACTGGTCTTTTTGTAGACTGTGACCATGAGGTAACCTCAGTAACCTTTTTCTGCAGGCCGCTGATGACTGCGATAGTTAAATGTGTTCTGTGCTCCAGAAAATTTCTGCAACATAGGTATTATTTTAGTCAAAGCATTTCAGTGAAACAGTATTCTAACAGGAAATTACATTCTGGATCAATAAATCTCCCTGGGAAGCACATCAGTTCCACGCAGTTCCAGTTTCAGCAGAGACAAGCACATGAATCACAGGTATGAAATCCTTCTGCCTTCAGTCTACCCCTCAGGCTCACAAGACATGGGATCCCTGCAGTTTTCATGCTGCCTTTGTAACATGTTCTAGACACAGGAAGATCTGTTAGCACAGGATCATTGCACTCTCCCTCCTGGCCTCTGTCATTTGCTCACCCTGGAAACTACAGGCTCTCAATTTAGGAGTGAGGAGTAGTGGAGACAACTGTGGGAAGAACTGGGGTATATTTGACCCTGTTGGGAATCATGCTCTTTCCAGCCTTCATTCTGGAGACATTGCCGAACTCTGTGCATGCCTTGAGCTGCACTGAAGGCTTGCAGTTTTCCCCTGGAAGTTCAACAGCCCAAGCTCTGGACTGCTGCAAGTGAGGACCTGAGAGAGGTTGTTTTACAAGGACAGAACTGATCAAAAGGCTTTTTCCTTGATGTCTCAAAAAGAAATTAAAATGGCAGTGAATAAGGGAAGTGGAAAGACAGATAAATAAGAAATGATCTGGAGAGGTTACAGAAATGGGGCAGAGGCAATCACCCACATCGAGCCCACATCAGCAGCCAAAGTTCTGGGGAGCTACCAGTGTATACAGTAGTGTGCAGTAAAGCAAGAGATGCCCATTTTCACTGCAGTTAATTAATTAAACAAGTATTGCTCCTTATAATTTGACATTAGTCTTACTTCCCTAAGTGTGTGTAAATACATAACTTATTTGATGGGATCACTAATAATCATAGCAGCCAACAGCTATCTGGTTACAAATTTACTATGATGCTTAAAAACCCCCCATACTGCAATACCTTTTACTTTTTGTAGTCAAGGAACTGAAAAGAGAAATAAATCTTGTGCTCTTTCATTAACTTGACCTTAAAGAATAGTATTAGCTCACCAGTAATCCTTGCATCATATTTCAAGAGCTAACAAGCCTTACAACACTTAAAATCTGTAAAATATCCCAAACAAACAAAACCCAAAAAGACAAACTATTTTGCAGTCAAATCTGACACTATCTAACACAGTATGTAATAGATAATATTGTTTCATAAACTTCCTTTGCAGTTCTTTTTCTCTTAGATCTGACATCTTTTGTGGAATATAGGAGTGTTTGCGAGAGAGGAAATATCCCTCAAACTAAAAAGTCAGCAAAACCTGCTACATAATAGAAGTGCCTCCAGGGAGGGTAAAATAAGAATGCCTAATTGTATTTAAACACGCAGATGTGTTTTTGCACAAAACTGTGCTGCCTCTTAATTCTTCTTATAAAAAGAATACATGGGCATTTAGCTATATGTTAATAGAAGGAAATAATTCTTATTCCAGGAGTTATTTGTTTTGAGTAAACATTAGAAGGTATTTCTGAGGCCAACCACGAAAACTGAATTTTTAAAGACTTACAGCTTGTTAATTCTAATAAGAAAATCCACAGCTAGTCATTTTTATTAAGAGAATACATATAAAGAGTCTACATAAACCTCCATGTCTAAGAGCTTGGGCAAGCACAATTCTGTCTTTGCTCATGTTTTTTCATATGCTGAGTGCAGACTGCAGTTCAGTCTTTAGCAGGGCTGCAGCAGGCAATGCATGGGTGACTACATTCTCCCATTTTTTCACCCTCTGATAGCATCAGGGAGTCAAAAAAGCAGTGAGAGAAGCAAGGCATGTATGAAGAACTTTGTTATGCAGGATGCACTCAGGCTTCACCCCACTCTTAGCCGTATAAATGGGAGCTAACCCAACAGACAGTTACCTCTGTGCCCTGCTGTATTTACAGGATTGCAAATTGAGAGCAGAACTGGGCTTGAGGAGTCATTTTTCAGGATCATGGGGGTTTCTTCTGTAGGAAGGCAAGATGATGCTGTTAAGAGGCAGAAACTGGTAACAGGTCTGGGTTCATAATTAAAGATTTCTGATGTGACTCTTTCAAATGAGCTATGAGCTCTCCTTTATTACTGTTGATACCAAAGATGGTAAGAGGAATCCTCATCTTAGTCAGCTGTTTAATTTTCCGTAATGACTGTGATGTGCTCTGAGGTGACAGCACATCAAATGTGCTCTGAATGTCACAGGAGCAGCTATGAGGAGCTAGCATTATGTACTTTGGTTGAAGATGCATTGGCAGATAGCTGAACTGAAAAACTGAAAAAAAACTTAAAATAACCTTATAATAGATCGATTGTTCAGCTCCAGTGCGACCTCTCAGTGCAGAATTACGCTGAAGTGAGCCTTGTACACAGCTTTGGTAGACGTCTCTTAAGAGCTATTTTTCAGCCAGCTCCATTAGACAGTGGGTGTTTATTTTCTATTTATTTAATTCTCCAGTTCACAACTGAGGAGTAGTTTGTTCTTCTTCAAAGTACTCTCCCTCTGACTTAATGATGTTTCTAAAGCAGCAGCCTTCAATACCGAGCCCTGTGTCATGCCCAAGAGGTTTGGGTTTCGTTTCTATCTCATGTCAAAGGGCAGCAGGAGAAGACGATCCAAAATCGAGGGCGAGTAGCACTGTACAGCGTGAGGAGGCTGAGGGCCGAGATGACCCTCGCCACACCGACGTTCAGTGCCATTCAATTAGATCACGTAATTTATGACCAGACAGGGTACCAGTGCCACTTTTTGGTCACGGCCACGCACAGGCCTCGGCACACGGGCGGGCTTCAACACCGAACGGGGCAAAGACGCGATTTCCTTCCGTTCGGGGCCGATTCCGGCTGTGGATGACCCCACGCACGCCCGGCCCCGCCCTGCCGCCGGCGTCGCCCCCCGGGCCCGGGAGCAGCGCCCGCCGATCGGTGCCGGTGTCGCGGCGCTGTCGGGGCCGTGTGGCGGCGCTGTCGGGGCCATGTCGCGACACAGGCGGGTCGCGCGGCGGCAGCCCGGCGGGGCCGCGGGGGGCTCGGCTGCCGCCGCCGCGGTGCGCGCCCGGGCCGAGGCCCTCAGGGAGCTCGGCGTGGACGAGGAGGTGGAGATGGCGGTGCAGCTCGCCCTGGAGCGGTTCCGGAGCGGGGACGAGGCGGGTGCGCGGCGCGGCGCGGCCCGGGGCGGCCCTGCGGGTGTCGGGAGGGCGCTGGCAGCGGGTCAGGGAGGGGATCCTGCCCCTCTGCCCGGCCCTAGTGAGGCACAGCTGGGGTGCTGTGTCCAGCTCTGGGCTCCTCAGCACAGAGACAGGGAGCACTGGTCAGGGTCCAGCAAAGGCCACAGACGAGATGAGATGAGATGAGATGAGATGAGATGAGATGAGATGAGATGAGATGAGATGAGATGAGATGAGATGAGATGAGATGAGATGATGAGAGGTCTGGAGCATCTCTTCTGTGAGGAGAGATGTGGGACCTGGACCTGTTTAGCCTAGAGGAGACTGAGTATAAATACGTATAAATATACGTATTTATACGAATGCGTATAGGTATCTCCAAGATGAGTCCCAGGAGTGTGGTGCCAGACTTTTTGGTGACAGAACAAGGAGCAGTGGCCATAAAGTAAAACCCAAGAAGTTGCACCTCAGCATGAGGAAGACCTTTTATCCGTGAGGGTGGCAGAGAACTGGAACAGCTGCCCAGGGAGGACGTGGAGTCTCCCCCTCTGGAGACATCCCAAACCCACCTGGGCGTGCTCCTGTGTCACCTGCTCCAGGTGAGTCTGCCTTGGCAGGGGGTTGCTCTGGGTGGTCTCCAGAGGTCCCTTCCAATCCTAACAATTCTTTGATTCTGTAACACCAGGATAACATGTCAAGAATGCCTGTTGCATTGTTACTGGTTTTTTACTGTTATTTATCATTCTAGAGATGGAATTTCCTTCTAGTTTCACTAGTACTGAAAGAGCGTTTGTTCACCGGCTCTGTCAGTCTCTTGGACTGGTGTCTAAAAGCAAAGGGTAAGTTGGGGTACAATTTTCATTTTTTGGGTGCAGATGAATGGAATTTCATGACTGATGATAGCGTGATTGATGTTTCCAACATAGCCAACTCTGCTGCAAGGAATAGTATTAGAGAAAAAAGTGTAAAAGTAGGCATAGAAATAAGTATCTTTGTTTGTTTGGAAAAACTTGTGGCATGCTTTTTGAGATGGCTTGCTTTTATACTTCATGGGTTTCACGTGTCCATAAAAGAGGCTTCTCACCATGATCTCTGCTTTTTTTAAAAGGTTTTGCATAGAACCTCATACCTTGACAGATAAAAGTTTAACCTAGAGTAGGTCACTTATTCCTACGATATGTTTTCTTTTCCCCCCGACAGAAAAGGAGCAAATCGATACCTGACTGTAAGGAAGAAGGATGTCTCAGAACTGACACATGCAGTCATGGCTTGCGACTTGGCTCTCCGTACGAAACACGCCGTTCGGAGCCTCATTCAGAGCTTTCCCGTCACAAACAAGGAACGCACGGAACTCTTGCCGAGGACAGAGCGAGGAAGTGCCCGTGCTGTTGAATCTGGTACGTTCAGCGTGTCTTCGGATTTGGACTTGTCCGTCAACACCACTCGAAACAACAACGTACGACCCGAGTACAAAACAAACCCCTTTCTGTTCTGTCCCCTTGCCTGCCCTACCATACACCTTTAAACAAACACATGAATTTTCTTTACTTTCAAGGTCTTTTATAACTGGTGTTGTGAGGAACTTGGGCAGTCGTATCACGCACATTGCGATGTCTACCTTGTGCTGAGTTAATTTAGGATCTTTGAGCCAGTTCCAGCCAAATCTTTTCGGAAGCACATTTGTGAAATGTGGCTTCATACAAGTTCCATGAGGTGGGATTGAGTTAATTTAGGATCTGTGCTGAGTTAATTTAGGATCTTTGAGCCAGTTCCAGCCAAATCTTTTCGGAAGCACATTTGTGAAATGTGGCTTCATACAAGTTCCATGAGGTGGGATTGAAGAGTCAGGTCTTACCGTGATGCCATGTGAGAACACCCTTAGGAAAGAATGAGGTTGGCTGTGCTGCTTACAGAAATTCACGTACTTGACAAAGCAAGAAGTTTAGTTTTTGTTTCTTGATCTCTACAAAATAGATTTGATCCTTAAGACACTACTGTCCAGACTTCTTGATTTCTAGGATATGAAGGAGTTCACTGAAGACAAACATCTGATAAAATGTTGGGGTTTTTCTGAAAGCAACGCTTTTATCTAGATTACTGCTTTAACAGCTGTGAGTGGAAGAGCTATACTGTGTTTCTGTGTGCAGAGGTGGCTGTAGTGAAGAGAAAACACTTGTACCAATATGCCTTGTTTAATTAAATATTTCTGATATGTGGTGTCTGTTCTTAAAGCGCTTCCTTTGCTGCTTTTTTCAGTTGTTTCAGTTGTTTAATAGGATTGTTTAATGAACAGAGGGCAGCTATAATAAAAGTACTGAAACACAATGTCTTAGAAATGTAAGGGGTAAGCTAATGAAGAGTCTAACCTTTATCCTTCTCTGCTTTTCAAGCATGTATTTTTAGTTCTCCTAATCTTTTAGTCTGTGTTTGTCTTGGTACAACAGAGCTTGTAATTTAGCATGTGAATCTGTTAATCACGTTAAATATGTATCATTGAGTTTGCAGCAAGCTTTTCATTCTTCTGGAAAATAATGATCAAGGAATTACAGAGTAGCATTTACAGTGCTGGGTTTGAAGCAGCTCCCTCAGAAGATGTGCACGTTTTTTGGCTACTTACGCACTGCTTTCTAACACACCACGCTGCTGTGTGCGTCCAGGACCCCCGATACAGCGCGCTTGGATTAATACGATTTGGGGCAAATGCATGGAATAGCTTAAAGGTTGAACTCTGTGAGCGTGTATTTCTAGGGAAACTGCAGATGTGAAACGTGCACGCAGATACGAAGGCCACCAAAATACACCAGGCTGGTTTTCTCCAGTTTCGTTTCTCTTTCTCCTTTTGCTCTTTGTGGGCTTTTTTGGCATGGAGCAATGCTCTGGGAGAGTCTGGTTGTGTTTGAAATACCTATGAAAGTAATAACTGTTCTGAAAAATGCCTATTTCAAGCACCATAACAGGACGTGTTGCTATGAGTCTGACTTCTAAATGTGTGCCGGGTTTGTCACTTTACTCACAGGGGTGCAGAAAAAGTCAGGCAGGTTAATTGTTAAGTATAATTTTTGAGCAGTGTTTTAGTGACCTTCCTCTGTGTCTGTATAAGTAAATTCTTAATTTCTCTTCACAGAAAACAAAGAATTGAACAAGACAAGCGGTCGACTTAATGACGGTATCCCCCAGGTCCCAGTGAAAAGAGGGGAATCAGAGTTCGATTCCTTCAGGCAATCACTACCAGTTCTTGAAAAACAGGAAGAAATTGTCCAAACAATAAAGGACAATAAAATTGTTTTGATTATAGGAGAGACGGGATTGGGAAAAACTACTCAAGTATGTTTCCTCAATGAAATGAAAAAGATAACAGTATTTATACTAAACTAATGCCGATTTTGTAATATTTGTGGTAAGGGATATTTCTATGCTATTTTAAGGCTTTTGTTTTCCTGTGTGATTGAAAATCTTGTGTTCCAGTTCACTTTCTAGCTTTTGAAATACTAAGCCAGCAGATAGGTACTAAAAGCATGAATGGTTCCTCACAGTTTTCTGATAGATATAATTTTTTCATTAAAATATTACAAAATATTGAGGGGAAAGTAGCTGTGATGTTTGTATAACCCTTTTTCTTCTAAGGCTAGTTCTGTTCTTAGTACGCAGAGTAATATATTTTTTGTGTTAAAATGAGAGATTATCTGCAGGGCTTTTTTTCCTATAGATCTCTCTGAAGCAGGAGAGAGACACTTCAACTTTTTTTTTAAAAAAAACCCTAAACAGGTTATACTTTGAAATTTATTTTATGCCCATTCAGGTATATTTGCAGTTATAATCCTATTGAAAAGTCTGTTGCAACGTGTAGTACTGAGATGCAGTTAAATTGTTTCCCTGTGCTGAGAAAGCTGTGACTTTCTCAAAAAGTAAATTTGAACCACTTCTTTCCAGATCCCTCAGTTTATCCTTGATGACTGCTACAAGAATGGAGCTCCCTGTCGTGTGTTTTGCACTCAGCCGAGACGTTTAGCAGCTGTTGCTGTGGCTGAAAGGGTGGCAGCAGAAAGGAGAGAGAAGATTGGCCAGACAATTGGTTACCAGCTCCGGTTGGAAAGCAGGTACTAATGGTGCTTCTAAGTGTCAGTTGATCTCGTGCTGGTATCGTGAATCTTGTGTACCTTTAAACTGCAGTATATTTGGGATGCAGCCCCATAAATCATAGGTGGGGTATGTTATTGCGGGGAAGGAAGACTTAGGAGTGAGAAGGACAGCTTTCTTCCTGTATTTTGCCGTTCCATGTAGTAGCTTGTCATACTGAACTGAATTGCAAGTGCTTTCTATTGGTTTCTTCTAGGGAGTGTGTGCATGTAAATCCTTGTCTGATTTTCAGATCAAGTCTACACTTTCCTCTCTTCTTTTTTTTTTCCCCTCTCTACATTTGACATGTGTGGATCCCAAAGTTCTGCAAGCTTTGAAGGTAGGTAGGAAGACCAGCATGCTGTAACAAACATATATAGTGTGAGTTGGTATGGGTCATAAAAGGGAGAACAACAAAATTGGAAAGTGACTGATGAAGCTGAGCATTATTTACCAGTCCAGTTTGGGTTAAGTTTACTGTGCTTCAGCTTTCAAAACATGAAGTGACGTCAAAGTAGAGCTTTCAGTCACTTGATGAATTTGTCTGTGGAGCAGAGTGTGAACGGGTTTTTACATCTTTGCACTGTGTAGCCAGTGACATTTCAGGGAAGGGGCGACAGCTGGGATATGAGTGACCAGAAGGTGGCAAAAGGTTGTGTTGCTTGAATGAACGAAGATAACACACGGCTGAGGAAAACGAATGTGCTTGAACAACAAAGCCAAGACAAGAATTGGAATGTGCATGGGAAAGCTCACGAGGCTATTAAGGGATTAGAAGAGCTGATGAAGATGTATCACAAATAAGCTGAATGATTAATGTCTGGAATACTGGATACTGTGCTGGCAGAAGAAGAGCAAAGTCAGATGAAAATGGAAGAAAATCCATCTTGAGAAGAATCAATGCATTTACTCCAGAGAAACACTAAAAGGGAGAGATGACAATATTTCCAGCTGTGCACAGAAAAGATCTGGAGTGGAGGTGTTTAGGGGTGCTTATAGTAAGAAAGAAGTCTAATTTTTAAAGTTTTCTTAATGGTCTTCCAGAAGGAGCTGTGGAGGACAGTACAAAGGAACTTTTTGGTTCCTTTGGGATGGCAGCACCAGCGAAAGTAGTGACAATTGCTGTTTTTACTGGGGCAGCTAACTCTGCCCCAGGTGTAGAATAGTTACACTTCAGTATTTTGACTTCCTGAAAAACCAAAGGATCAGCTGATTGCTTTGTGATTTAGTCAGCTGTAGTGTATTAGGTTTGCGTGACAAGGCTTTGGGAGCTGTGGGGCGGCTTTCTGTGAGAAGATGCCAGAAGCCTTCCCTGTGTGTGACAGAGACAGTGCCAGCCAGGACGGACCTGCCTCTGGCCAAGGCTGAGCCCATCTGTGATGGTGGTAGTGCCTCTGGGACAGCAGGGAATGGGGGAGAAAAGCCTGCACAACAGAGGCCGCAGTCCAAGGAGAGCAGCGAGCGCATGTGAGAGGAGCACCTCTGCAGATGGGAAGGTCAGTGCGGGAGGGGAGGAGGTGCTCCAGGTGCCAGAGCAGCCCGAGGTGCAGCCCATGGAGAGGCAGCTGTGCTCCTGCAGCCCATGGAGGTGCCTGGTGCAGCGGAGATCGCCCTGCAGCCCATGCAGGACTCCGTGTTGCAGCAGGTGGGTGCTTGAAAGAGGCTGTGATCCTCTGGGAAGCCGATGTTGGAGCAGGCTCCTGGCAGGACCTGTGGCCCTGTGGAGAGAGCCCCCAGTTTGCTGTCAGGATTGTGGCCCTGTGGGGGTCCCACGCTGGAGCAGGCTGTTCCTGAGGGACTGCACCCTGTGGAAAGGGACCTGTGCTGGAGCAGCTCCCTTTTATGAAGACCTGCAGCCCATGGGAAGGACTCATGCTGGAGAAGCTCATGGAGGACTGTTGCCCATGGGAGAGACCCGTGTTCTCCTTATCCTGGTCCTGACCCTGTGAGTCTTCCATTGTATTTCCTCTCCCCTGCCCAGCTCAGGAGAGGAGGGATAGAGTGGCTTGGGTGGCACCTGGCATCCAGCCAGGCTCATCCCACCACGTGTAGGCAAATACAAAGGCTATATCCAAGCATATGCTGAGGAATTGGAACCTGGTTTTCCACATGGGATTTTCTAGTAAATGGAATGACATGGAGAATGACTGTTTCTCATGGTTCTGTTTAACTTTCTTACTTACTAAAATTTGATGTTTCCAATTAATCCATTGTTCAAAGTTAGGAGCGCAAGCACTAAGAGTTGTTAGGAAATGCCTGGGAATAGGCACAGTTTGAAAACAAGTGGTATGCAGGAGTTCTTTGGTGAGAGAACTGTAACGTCTCTTCTGGTCAGCAGCTGCTTAATTTTTGAGCCATGGAAAGCTGCTAGCAGCCTTTGAGTGGTGCAAAACCCCTGAGTCGTCTCTGTGCTCTGTTCCATAGGGTTTCTCCAAAGACGCTGGTAACATTCTGCACTAATGACATGCTCCTTCGCACGCTGATGGCAGGAGACAGCACCCTCTCCACTGTGACGCATGTGATTGTGGTGAGCATCCTGTGGTCTTTCATGTGTTGCTTGTTAATTGGAAAATGAGGTCCTCGTTTGTTTTATTCAAATTTGCTGAGCGTTTTCGGTGGTTTTGTTTGGTGGAATCTGAATTGACTTTAAAGACTTTCTGAGTCCTTAGTGTAGCATGCATGTTTTGTGCGTTTTGGTGCTTTTCTGTGTGTTTGCTTGTGTTTTTCCCTGGAAAAACGTCTTATTTTATGTTCATGCCAGTAATTAGGTGTGGAATCAGGAGGAGTTGAGGAGGACAGAAGTGTAAATTTTTCTGAAATTCCTCTGTCAGCAGAAAAGCCTTAGGGAGGCTTAGATGTGGTTTGATATGATTGTGTCAGAATTTCTGTTATCGTGTATTTGTTTCAGCAATACCAGGTTTTCAGTCCATTTGTTTGCCCAGTGTTTCCAAGGTAATGTGCAATCTAATTGCTAGCAAATTGTTCAGGAGCATTCATTTATGATTGTGTTAATATTCCTATTGTGGAATTCCATAAGTAAGGGGAACCAGAATGTTTATGGCAAGATTTAAGTATTCCACTACTGAAGACAAAAAAGTCGTGGTAAGTTTAGGTGCCTACCTGTTTATCAGAGTTAAAAAAGCATGAGAGTGGTCTATTAATTCTTGATGTCAGCCTACAAACCTTGTATTTGAGTCCTTGTTTCATTCATTCATAATACAAAACAAAACAGAAGAATGACAAAGATGATTAACCAGTTACGTCCTTAATTTATAGGCTTTGTGTATGACTTGTCTAAGCAATGTCTTTTTTTCTGATTATGTGGTGTCATTCATTTCTTTAAATGCTCTTCAGTTGTGAAGTGAGAATTTATTAAAATAAGATTTGTAGGATTTGTGGTTTGTGACCTTTTCTTTAAATTTGGCTTCCAGTACAAAATTAGAGAGCTTTCAGACATTTACTTTGGCCTCTGATTAAGGTGTGTGTGGCTTGTGCATTGCAGCGTGCTCTGCTCTGATAAAAACTTTTTGAAACTTTTTTTTTGCTTGTGGATAGTTTAAAAAAAAACCCTTACCTTAAGCTAGATTTACACATTTTAAGGCCTCTGTAATGTACCACCAAATCATGTATTTTATTTTTTAAAAAAAAAGGTTTGTATTTGTCAGAAGTTATGATCTTGAATCTGTGATGTTTGTTTATCTCTTGTTTTTTTTCCTTTTATTACAGGATGAAGTACATGAGAGGGATAGGTTCAGCGACTTCTTGCTAATAAAACTGAGAGATGTGCTGCAAAACCAGAATAATTTAAAACTAATTATTTCTAGTGCTGCTCTAGATGCAAATCTTTTTATTAGGTATTTTGGAAGCTGCCCAGTAATACACAGTAAGTACTTCTCTTAACTCTTAAATCTGAATATAACTGCCCCAGACTCACAGATTTCAGTGAACTGTAGCAAACTACTCTGAGTAAAGGCACGTGGTGAATACACTGAGAATTACAGCAGTGCCTGTTCTTTGTGTCTTCAGGTTTCTTGTTTCTTAACTATTTGCGCCTGCTTCAGAGGGAAGTGTTTTTATCGATGGAAGTTCTGTGAATGCAGGAATGTCCTGGCCCTCTCCACGTTTAATTCAAGAAGTAGGAAAAGGTTACTGAAGTGCTGTCTCCGTGCTGGTACAGGACTTAGGAGCTACATTAGTGTGATGCATATTAATACATTGCAGCAGATTCTAATTCTTCAGATCTCATAAAGGTTGTTACTGGACGAATCGCAGATAACTGTACCTGTTCAGTTGAGAAATACAGGAGGCCTAGGCAGGTTTGGTTTCCTGCTTCAATCACATGATTCTTTGTTTTAAAGGAAATTAGTAGCTGTTCCTCTGGGTAAATACTCAGAAAAGACATCCAGTTTCTGTTAGTTTATGGTCAGCCTCGGTTACCTGCAGTTAGATGACTTTCAGATGCAAAGAAAAGTTCCCATTATTGCTGCTTTAATTTCATTTGACTGATCTTTAGGAGAGGCAAAATACAGATGTGTGGGAGATGGGGGGTTTGCGTGGGCTTGTTTTGTTTTTCCCACCCTCCTGGCTTGCAGGTTTTCTGCATGGGTGACCTCCTCTGGCAGCTTGCAGTCCTCTTCCTTTTTCAACAATGATGTCCAAGTTTATTGTATTTTCAACCGTAGCTATTAAGAGAAATGCTTTATTTGACAATCAGGTAGACTCTCTGCATGTCAGCCTGTTTTTTTAAAAATCTCAACATTTCTAGGAAATGGGTGGAATCAGTTATTGGTTTGTTTTAGCAAATGTTCGTGACAAGGAAACCTCGTTGGTTTTTTTACAGATAGAAGTGTTTCTTTCTAGTTCCCAGTTCTGAACTTCTGCCTAGTAAAATGAGGCTTGCAACTTGTTTGAGACAGGAATCTGTCTCAATTACACATGATTTCATGTTCTCTGAATTTTTTTTTGCAAGGGAGAGCCTCAGCTGTGATTGCTGTGTGGCTTTCCAGTTTACTCTTCTTGCAGCTTCCTATTCTTTTAGATGAGTATATTTGTTTTGGAAATTCTGCTGAGAGTCGCTCCAGTTTACCACAGTGGTTATGCTGGTTGTGTAGCAGGCCAATAGCAATTGGAAAGATGTTTTTTCCTTTTTTGTTTTTGAGAATTTAAGAATTAAAAGAAGTGGCTTTAGACTTCTGTCTGTTAATGTAATGAAAAAGGTTTGCTTCTCCTTCAGCAATATGGCTGACAAAATCCTGACCACAGAAACCAACATTTTGTAGTTGTGGATTGCTGTAGTACACAGAGTTTGTGCTGGGTGTTGGAAGGCTTCCTCTATGACAGCTTCTCGAAGTATGTGAACTGTAGATGGTTCTTTCTGAAGGAAAATCCTGAGTGATCTAAAGTCATCTTAAGGTACCAGAAATCAAAATGTCAAGATTTGAATTCTTCATGCGAAAAGCATCCTTTAGTGTTCACAGATAAGGTCTAGAAAAGAGTCATGTTGAAAAAGAAGGATAAATTATTAGGAGGTAAAGACCACTGGGATGTCTCATCTGTCCAGAAGTATTGAGTAAAGAAAGCCCAGCTTTGCTGAATCAGTTGAGGACGCTGAGAAAAGTCTTATCTCCTCGCATACTTCTCATGAAAGAAAGTAGTTCAACACAAAGATGTACTGTCTCCTTGTGGAGTCTTGCACAAAGCTGTATTAATTGCTTGTTAAATAGTTGTATTTTTACTCCAGGTGGCAGGCTTACGTGGTGAGTTCTTGTTTGTAACCCTAAACAAAAATGGCTGTTTTCTTCTTCTCATTTGAAAAAATTGCAGTTAATAACTCTGAATCTTATGAACATCTCTTGCTATAACAGCTGATATAATTGAAGAGGTTAATGAGAAACAAGATAGCATTTGACTTTGGAAATGTTTTGTATAATTTTAAGAAAAATGAACTCCACTGAAGATAATTTTTTTAAAAAAATAATGCTCTAAGTGAAGCTGGGGAATATCTCGTCTTTTATGGAATTTTTGTACTTTCAGTCCAAGGAAGACCTTTTGAAGTTAAAGAGATGTTTCTGGAGGACATTTTGCGAAGCACTGGGTATACAAACAAAGGGATGGTAAAGTACAAAAAAGAGAAGCAGCAAGGTTGGTGACCTAGTTAATCGTAAGGGTTGGCAATGAGAAGCATTGCTTGATTGAACAAACGATTAACAGGATGATTTTGTGTTAAAATTCCAAAGTCAGGAGATGAAGTGAGACGTGATTAGATGCCAGCAAGTGTCTTTAAGCTCTCAGCATTTGCATTATTGAAATGTAATGTTCATGGAAGTTCATGCAATTAAAGAAGAAAATTCACTTTGGTTTAGTGGTTGCGTTCTTTTTACTTTCAGTTGATAAATGTCTTATTTTTTCTAATTATTATGGTGTAGAATTACATATAATTGGGGGCTCTGCCCACATGAAAACTACAGGAGCAGAGGATGCTCTGTACCTTTGGGTGCAAATTCAAGTGCAGCTGTTAAAGGAGGCAGGATTTTGTACACCTTGCACAAAATGTACAAGTTGTTCTTATTAGTATTTTTCACTGGATTCTTCAGACGTGGATGTATTTTTAAATAAGCATTCACACTCTTAAACTAAATATAATTGGTTTTCAGTTGATTAGGTAGCTATTACTTCAGCAGTTTTTCTGGCAACTGAAAGTCATGATCCTAATGATCATTTAAAGAAAATTTTAAAAAAAGGCAAACCCCAAGCTAAAACATACAGTCCTAACTGGATGTTTATCCCAGTGCTCAGCTCTGATCCCTGTGGATAGAAAAGTTCAGTTAGACACTGGTGTCTTCTACTGTTTCTTCCACTTGCATGCAAAAATAAGTTGTTACGTGCAGGGGCTGTATCACTTGTCTCCGGAATTCCACTTCTGGAGAAAGATCTGGGCTGAGATTGTGTAGAAGGTAATTCCTTAGGAAGCTCCTTTGACTGCAGTAATTTGGAATAATGGAGGCTTAGGGGGTTAAACACCAAAATGGTGGGGTTTGCCTTCTTCTCACAGCACTTGTTTGCAGTGGTGCCCTTTGGGTACCCTTAAACACGTCATTTATGTTGGACTGTAGCAGCATTGTAGATTAAATAAAGCTGAATAGGTAAAACTTTGAGCTGCTGTAATTATTTTTTAATAGAAAACAATGGATAATAAAGATGACTCTCAAAATTTCTTGGGAAATACTTTGCATTCTAGAAGAGAAACAGAAAACCACTCTTGCTGAGTGGTGTTCCGCTCAAGAAAACACCAACAAACTGGCATGTCGGAGACAAAAATCAGTTCCAAGGGCAAATGAAGAGTACAGTCTGTTGGATGATGGTGGTGACACAGTATTTAATCAACTGGTAAGATTTTCCTTTTGTTGCAAGAGAAGTTTATGTTTGTGTTCCATTACTAGCCGTTTAAAGTGTGTTATCTGAAGCGCCGTAGGCTCTCAGGTATTAACACGTTTTAAGGGTCGCTTTGCTAGGACGAGCTGCTCTGGCTGAAGTGGGCTTTCCGGTTACGGTGGTTGTACGCAGCTTTTCCTCAGATCAAATGGCTCGACTGCCCCTGTGTGAGTACTTGCATAGGACGCAGTCAGTGCTTTAACTGATGCCTGAGTGGTGGATTTCTGATTGCTGCTGGGAAAACTAGCTGTTCAAATTCTTTGTGGGTAATGTGTGAGAATAAAGACACCTCTTGGAAGAGATTCATCTTTCAGTGTTGTTTTTTCTCCTCAGGCTGAAAAGGATGTGAATTGCCTTGAACCGTGGATAGTAAAAGAAATGGATTCCTGTCTGTCTGACATCTGGTTGCATAAAGATATTGATTCCTTTGCTCAGGTGTTCCATCTAATTTTAACTGAAAATGTCAGTGGTAAGTTTTGTATGTTATTACATAACAAAAAAGCAACCACAAATTCATTTAAATTTCTATGGCTACTTTCATCTTCAGTTTCAAATGTTGTTACTTTTGCATTCTGATGCCTACTGAAAAAATGAATAGGGCTAGCAGAATTAATGAGTTGTTCAGTTCATTGTTGTTTTGAAGTATTGGCAGAAGTGTGCTTCTAAAACAATGTGGAATTCCCATGAGCTGACTGCAGAGATGAGTGAGGAAACAAATTCTCTTTGGGCTGGAATTTGAAAGCAATATTTGTAGAATATTTTGAAAAAAAAAAACCATTTCTCTTGGGTTTGCTGATTTTTTTTTTTTTTTTTTTACTTCTCAGTTGATTATAGGCACAGTGAGACTGGTGCGACTGCTCTGATGATTTCTTCAGGGAGAGGCTTTTTGAGTCAAGTAGAACAGCTGATCAGTATGGGAGCAAGTATCCACTGCAAATCATCCAATGGCTGGTAACAAACAAACAGAGAAACCAAAAGATAGATTTATTTGTCAACATAGGAGAGAGAAAGAAAATTCTGTAACATCTGAATTAATTTGCTAACTTACCAGACTGCTGTAAGAGCTATAGATTTTGACAGCCTAAACCATTTCTAACTTCTGTTGAAGCACATTGTTTTCCATAAATTCTACATGGAATTCTTAATTACACAGTCTTGATTATGGGCTATAAGCTTGGTTTCAGTGTGTCTTATTTAAGACACTGGTTAGTGGAAAGATTGTAATCTGCTGGATTCCACCAGAATGTTTGGTGATTCTTATTTTCATGGAGTTACCTGTGTAAGAAGATCTTTGTGTTATGCTTCTAAATATGCTGTAGCATGTAAAAATATTTGTGAATCTGTAGAGACTCAAGCTTTGTGGTCATGAAGTGTGTCTTCATATAAACAGGAAGTACAGTAAGTAATTGTAGTATGGAAGGCTAAGAATTAGGATTCCAGGGCTCTGATATTTGTTCCAACACTTGAAAAACTTGGGAAGGAATGCAGTTTAAAGGTAAACCAGTGAACTGCACTGTGAGGAGGACAACTTCTGAAAGGCATGAAATAGCCCAGTGTTTTCCCACATTTTGATGAAAAACGCCTGGGGTGTGACTTTTTGGGACGACTTAAAGGGTACTGCAAACAAGCAGGTCTGATCTCTGCACACTGGTGTGGGCTTTTTAAAGGAATGGCACACTGTTCCTTGTTCCACGTTTCCTTGTGCGTGTTTGTGTTGTCCTCCTGTGTAAAACTGACACTCTTGTGTGGTAAGGAACTGAGTTACCTGAAAATCGGGTCGCTGTTACGCGTGTTCATGCACTTCAGAATGGGAAGTTGCAGATCCAGCAGTAACAGCATTGCTAGCAATACAGAAATGGACACAAAAGTGTGGTGCCAGCTGTCTCCTCGCATGATGTGCTATTCATACTCGTCTTTTGAAGTGGAAAATCTGGTCAGAATACTTGTGCCACTCTTTCAGGACGGCTGTGGACTGGGCTAGGCGCTTCAGACAGACAGAGGTTGTTGATCTGTTGGAATCCTACAGGTGAGCTGTAACTGCTTTGCGGAAGGAGTTGTGGTGAAGGGAAATTTGAGGTTTGTGTTCTTTTAATCAGAGCAGGTTTTAGCTTTTTATGCTTTAAAATCTGGGCTAAATAGCAATACCTTTTTTTTGAGAATAGGAATATTTCAAAAGCAAAGAACAAAAACGTTTGTAGTCAGTGTCATGTTGTTTAGGTTAGCACAACTTGCTGATTCTATACTATGAACCATTTTATCTTCACATGCTTATTTTGGAAACAAATCTGTCACGTGTTTTTATCTGTGTATTGTTGATACACAATAGACGTAGTAAAGAAACTTTATCGCAGTAACGTGTACACTAGGCCATTCAAGAATGCTTCTTTGATTGACTTAAGCTATCAGAGTTGAGGTAGTGTTTTGTAAAGGTTACATTATTCTAATTTCTCTTAGTGTAGTTTCTGCTAGTGGGAAATTTTTGGAAAATACGTATCTTTTAAATATTTTTCCTTGAACTGATAAACGAGAAATGTCTTCAAACTTTCATTCACTTACGGTTGTGTCTCAATGAAGTTTAAGAAAACTAAAGTTAACACTGAAAATTGGAAGTTGCATGCTTTGTTGGGTTAACATTTAAGTCAGTGAACAGTACTAGTACTGTGATTCTCTTCTGCTACACTTAAAAATAAAAATTCAAGACCGGTGGTCATGTTGGTCTTGATCTAAGTTTGAGTTGATGGCTGAATGCAAACCTGGAGGGAACAGCCTTCTGCGTATTTTTTTATTACAGTGCTTCATTTGGATTTGGAAATCTGGATGAAAGTTCCCTGGTCCAAAAAAGTGGTAGTGACCTTAGTGCAGAGGACAGAGAGCTACTGACAGCTTATCATCACAGCTTTGATGATGAAAAAGTGGATCTGGATCTGACCATGCACTTACTCCACAGCATCTGTCGTAGCTGTGATGCGGGTAGGTAAATACCCACACTCCCAGTGAATTGTTGTGGATTCAGCTTCTGATGAATCCTGCTCACTCTTTGGAAATCCCCAAAAGTTAAAACCTTCCGAGTGCTGGTCTACGTGGCGCTGACATATGTTTGAATCTTCTGTTTAACTCTGCAAACGCATTTCCGTCTTTAGGAGCCATTTTAATATTTCTTCCTGGATATGATGAGATAGTGAGCCTGAGGGACCGCATTCTTTTTGATGACAAGAGATTTGCTGATAATGCTCCCAGGTAAAACCTTTAGTTTCTGTGGCTTTCCATTGCTTCTTTAAAGGATCCTTAAAACGTGCTTTTTGTCTTGCATTAGATACCAAGTTTTCATGCTTCATTCGAGTGTGCAGACTTTGGATCAGAAAAAAGTGCTTGAAACTCCACCTTCTGGCGTCCGCAAAATTGCAAGTATCAGAGGGCTTGGTCAGATGCGACAGTGATCTATTTTGCCTTTGCTTCTACAGTTACTATAGTTTTGGTTGTTTGGTTGTTTTTTTCATTGCAGATTCTTTCTACTAATATTGCAGAAACCAGCGTAACAGTCAGTGATGTTGTGTTTGTCATTGACTCAGGCAAGGTGAAAGAGGTACGGCTGCCTTAAATTGTCTTTGGGAAGTGAACTTCCTAGTGCCATTCTAAAACACACGGTGCATAAATTTTGGAGAGCTTTTTTTTTTAACTTATCAGTAGGCTGAGAGCTAGTGCCTGTCAGGCAACAGACCTCACTGAGACCTCACTCATCCATTTGTTTTATGACAAACACTGTAAATAGCTAGCTGTCTAAAAGCCCTGTAAAAACTAACGTAGGTTGAGGTGTTGATGGATCTTTTTTTTTTTTTGTAATTCAGTATTTCGGTTTGATTTTTAAAACAAGTCCTCCGTTTAGACCACCACCTTCCTGAGACTTGGAGGACACTGGGAGTTCCTTTTGTCCTACTATTGTGTCAAGTCCAAAAAGAACCCATTAAGCTTTTAAGCACTTTTTTGGGTGTGTTGCATGCCTATTCCTAAGTTACTTGTTCAAGAAAAGTGAGATAACATAACGAGGCAATTTAAGACCTAGTGTATGGCTTTGAAAATGGAGTTGGATTTCGTAGGAGATCCACACACCAAATTTCTGAAGTTCTTATAATACAATTTCTTTTGGTAATTTTACATCAAATCTAGGAAAATAAGGAGGTAATTTCCAAGTGAGATAAAGAGGAAAACTTTATTTGGTATAATAATGTATTTTTGCTTGCTTTGTGATATCTCAGGACGCAGACCTGACGTATCTTTTACTGACTTGCAATTGCCTGTTGACTAGAAAAAGTTTAATTTTGAAAACTGTGTAGCACAAAGATACTGCAAAGGAGGTACCATCATAAATTCACGGGAAACTGAGACGATATCTTTGTGCCAGAAGCTGCTGTATATATTACTATGTCATACTTTTCAGAGAACTTTTGTTGGTAATCTAAATAACTAGTAACTTCTATTTCATGTGCCCTATTCAGTCTTGGGCTTATGTTCCTTTCTTTGTTTTTATAGAAGTCTTTTGATGCACTGAGCTGTGTTACAGTGCTAAGAATGGGGTGGATTTCAAAAGCCAGTGCTATCCAGAGAAAAGGCAGGTAATAAATGCCTCATAATGGTTCTTATTTCGCAGATCTCCACCGTCCTGTGTGTTAAGAATAAAGCACACAGCATAATAACTGTTTCTAGCCTAGTCCAGTGTCGTGTTGGACAATGGCCAGCACTCATTCTCTGCAGATGAGTAGGGGTCAGCATGTATTTCCTTGGAATCATTTCCCAAGTTGTAGAAAAGTGATGCTCAGGCATTTCCCAAAGGTCTAGGTTGTTTTCCACCCCATTAATTTTTAGCGGGGGGGGCTCCTGGGTGCAGGAGAGCCAGCCAGAGACACGACACGAACACCGATACGATTTGAGCATCGTGCTCCGTTTTATTGTTTACCTTCACCAAGTTAGACTTTTTCAAAGTTCACGCCCCTTTCCCATGAGAAAGCCTCGAAGCAGCGGGGGAGCTGACCAGTGTGTGCCTTTTCCCAAGGCTGTTCAAGGCTGCCAGCTAGCAGGTGCCTTGCAAGCCTGTCTTCAGCCTGAGGCCCCGTCAGGGCTACTTCTGCAACAGCCCTGGGATGCCCAAGCTCTCCTGGGGTATCTCATGCCCCTGTTCCACAAGGAATTCCTCTACATTAATTTGTTCTCCTTCCTCTTTCTCCCACGTAGCACCAGCAGTCACAGTGTCCACCTGTTTTCACACCTTGTCTTTGGGCAGAGGACTGCCTATTTCACTTTCTCCAAACTATCCATGACTTAACAGGCCATGATCATATTCTTCCCTACACTGTAGGTGAGGGCTTGGAAGTTTTGTAGCAACAAATGCCCGTTTCATCAATTCTGTTGGCATTAAGCTTCAAGTATTTCTGTGTGGATGTGAGAATTTGCTGTCTCTGTCCCTTCAGTCACAAGCTATTTAATCTTTATTCTGCCTTTTACTCCAAGAGTAACTTGAGTTTGGGGGATGCGCAGGGAAGAAACGAAGTTCGCAGCTTAGATTCCTTACAGCAAAGGATGATTGAGATTTGGACTGGTCTTAGGTTAGCAAAAAACCCACAGCCTTTACTTAGATAAGCCTTGTTTTTGTTTCTCCAGATTTCTCAGTGTTGGGTTAAAATTACAATAAAAAATTTCCATGCCATCAAAAAATAATCCACGCTTGGAAAACTCACAGTCTGTGTGTGACTTACACTTAGCAACACCTTCTTCACAGAACTGCTTCTGCTTTTCCGTTCTAAGTTTCCGTGTCTCTTTGCTGGCTTTTGGTTGGTTGGGGTTTTTTTTAGAAAAAAATCCTAATTTTCACAACTTCCCATACTTTATTTTCAAGGGCTGGGCGCTGTCAGCCTGGAGTCTGTTTTCGTCTCTTCAGCAGGCTCCGATTTCAGAATATGTTGGAATTTCAGTCTCCAGAACTTCTAAGAATGCCACTTCAGGTGCATGTTCAGTTTGAAATTGTAACTTTAAAAAATTTAATGTCATCAAACCATACTATTAATTGCAAAAAATCGTGTGTTGGGTTTGTTTCCAAGTCTTAGTAACCTTTTTTTCTTCTGCCTTTGAACTTGCAGGAGATTTGTTTATACACAAAGCTTCTGGCTCCAATTAATTGTCCAGTTGTGGACTTTCTTATGAAAGCTCCTGATCCTCCGCCTGCTGTAACTGTCAGAAATGCTGTGCACATGCTTAAGGTCAGGAAAGGAATAGGTTTAGGTGGGAATTTCATTTGATTCCATATTTGTGGTGTAGCAGCCTATCTTACTGGCTTCTGTTTGTACTGAAGCTGCTTTTAATTACTTCAGGATGTTTTGAATTTTTGTTTATTGTCTGTTTTCATTTTGTGTGTGGGGGATGTGTTTTTCCATGTTAGAGAAGAGAGTGATTCAAAGTCGTCTCTGTTAATAGTTGGACTTGCTGTTTTAGTGTTTGGGAACAAGTCTGGTTAATGCCCGGTATTCACATCCTTTCTGCTTTCACTGTAAACTGATTTAGTCCACTGTCCCTGTCCCCCTCTCCTTTGTTTGTTTGTTTATAAACAGACCATAGATGCCATGGACCCTTGGGAAGATCTCACTGAGCTTGGTTACCACCTCACTGAATTACCTGTAGAGCCACACCTGGGTAAAATGGTGTTGTATGCTGTTGTGCTGAAGTGCCTGGATCCTGTTCTGACCATTGCCTGTGCTCTTGCCGGCCAAGACCCTTTTGTGCTGCCCACGCTGGCCTCCCAAAAGCGTGCAGCCATGCTGTGCAGGAAGCGTTTTGCTGCAGGGACGTTCAGTGACCACATGGCCCTGCTCAGGGCTTTCCAGGTAGGATTTCATTTCAGAGAGTACTCATCACAGGAGATCACCCATCAAGGCAAATAATGTACCAGTCAACTTGGATGTAGAGTGCTGGACTGTGATTAAGGCCTTGGAGAAGACGTTATTTTTGCCTAGTGGCTTTCCTGTGTGTTGGACTCATCAATGTGTGAGGGAACACTTTCTGTGGTATGTTTTGTTGATGTTTCCAAACCTTATAAGATTGTGAGCGTTCCAGCCGTGTGCCAACAGTGTGGCTCTTTACATCCTACTACACTGATAACTTCAAATCGTGATCTTAATGTAATGATCTTTATTGAATTAATCATTTTAACTTGACATAATGATCACTGGAGTGAACAGGTAAAGAGAATCTAATTCTTGAAATTAGAAAAAAAATCTAGTTTGATGCATTTACTTCCAGAGTGGGTTTTGCCTTCATTTTATTGACATAAATGTAATTTTTTTAAAATACATTTTTTAGTTTTAGTTAGTCAAACTGATAGGCAAATGTAAAAAACGTTTTCAGGCGTGGCAGAAGGCGCGCGCTGATGGCTGGGAGAGAGCCTTCTGTGAAAAGAACTTCCTATCCCAAGCCACGATGGAAATCATCGTAGGAATGAGAACACAGCTGCTCGGCCAGCTTAGAGCCTCGGGTAAACAGCTTGGAAGAAATTTTAACCTCGTTTTAAAGTCCAGCCTGTAGAACTTGTAACAGAAATAATGTTCACTGGTGTCATTTTTCTTACTTAATTTGAATCAGACCTTCACGTACACGTTGATGCGGGGTGTGGTGTAGATGAGGCAGTGCGGCTGATCTAACCGGAGGCATCCTCATCTCCACATGGCACTGCATTTCAGTGTCAAGATGAATTTCTTTGGGTCATTATGTTTTAGTAAATTATTCCCATAGGAAGTGTCTTTGTATTGTAGAAAGTAATTGTATTCTGTGTTAGTCTACAACCCCTTATCGGGAGGGATTTCAGTGTAATGGTTTCTTCTTGATGCTGTTAAGGTTGGCAGCGGTGAAAGATGCAACAAATTAGTAGTTTATTTCACCTTTGTTTTCAAATTCCTTTTGGGAACCAAACACAAGCTAACATGGCACCGTTTTGTCCTGTTCTTCTGACAGGTTTTGTGAGAGCCAGAGGAGGAGCTGATATTAGAGATGTTAATACTAACTCTGAGAACTGGGCTGTAATTAAAGCTGCCTTAGTGGCCGGGATGTATCCCAATCTTGTGCACGTAGACAGAGAAAGCCTGGTGTTGACTGAACCAAAGGAGAAGAAGGTGCAATTTCATCCTACCTCTGTTCTTGGTCAATCTCAGTATAACAAGGTAAAATCACTTTGAATTTATAGCTCACAAAATAGAGCACTAGAATCTATCAGATGTTTTAGAAACGTCTTTTCCTAGTTGTCAGTACTTTAAAAGCAGCAAGGGCATTAAACACTGCAGCTTTAGAAAATACTTTTCCTACCAGTTGGTAGAATTGGAGTTGGTTCATTTTTCCATTGTTTCAATTAGTCCTTTCTCTAGATGGAACAAGGCAAAATGACAAAAAAACACCCCTAGTTGTAAAATTGTTGTAAAGATATAATCTCTTAAAAGCAAGAAGTTCTGCTCTGAAACTTTTCTTCTTTAACATCTCTTTTTAAAGCAAAGTATTTTGTTTCATGGTGGTAGGATAATTTGTGCATCTGGTTGAATTCTCTCATGCTTTTTTATTTGCATATTTGCTTAATCTCATTCCAGCCCCCTGCCATGGGCAGGGACACCTTCCACTAGTCCAGGTTGCTCAGAGCCCCACGCAGCCTGGCCTTGAACACTGCCAGGTTGAGGCATCCACAATGTCTCTGGATAAAATAAGAAAGATGTTAAAATGTATGCTAACTACAGGTAGAGGGTATAATAGCCCAGTCTTATCTGCTCTTGCACAGGTTCCCCCAGCAGATGGACAAGCTGCAGCCATCCAGGCCCTCCCTACAGACTGGCTTATCTATGACAAAATGACGAGAGCTCGCAAGACAGCAAACATCAGGTGCTGCTCTGTTGTGACACCTGTCACCGTGTCCCTCTTCTGTGGACCAGCCAGACTGCCAAGTAACGCCTTGCAGGCATCTTCAGCCTTCCGAGGTACGCTGGAGTGTGGATTTGGAATGTTTCCATTGGCATGCACCAGTGTGTGATGTGCAAAGCTTCTTTTTCAATCATTTTTAATGCATATGTTGGCGACTTCTGAAATAACAGTGTAATGATTCTTGTAGCTATTCAGGAATAGTTTGTAGGTTCTGTAACAAATGTCTCAGTTTTGGGATTCCTTACAGATTCATATCCATAATTGACACAGTTCTGGGGTCTCAGAAACTACAGTGCAGTTTGTAAGGAGAGAATGCAGCCACAGTGTCTAATGATAATACTAGTACTGAGAAGCATAGCATGTGTGTTCTTTTTCTCCAGACTGCTTTATTTGATACTTCAGACCAGATTATTCAAACTGAATAATTTAGAAACAATCAATGTGGCAAACAAGACATACTGCTTCTAGCTGACACATGCATTTTCAAGGTATTTTCCACTGATAATTTCTAATGTCCATTAGCTGTGCTGTTAACTAGAAGTAATGGAGAATACATAGAAATTTCCTTTTTTTTCTTATTTAAATGGAGTGCTGTAGGAATGGAAGCAAAAATAACTGCTGCTAGTTCTCTAGGTTGAATCAAACTAAAAGTCCAACTTATTTGTGAAGCTTTTCTGTCTTGCTTTTAAACTGTTGACCTTAGAATGGTGTTCATGCTGATTGAATTGCGCTCTAGGAAATAAGGATTCCTAATTAATAGCCATACGTATCTATAATTTTTTTTTCTTACTAGGTTTTTATCTAGTAATCTAGTAAAAAAATCTGCTCTTTTACTAGGAAATAGAGCCACGTGTGGTTTTACAAACAGCTTCAGGCAACAGCTGGATAGTGGCTTGTGAATACTGGTGAAGGTACATGTGTTGAGTCAGACCACATCAGTACAGGTTTTTACACAGTAGGATCTTCAGCAGGTCTGGCTACTTGATTGCTCCTATCTGGAGCAAAGACTCTGCAGTGTATTTGCAGAAAAGAAGAAGTAGTTTTACAACAGTTTACATTGTAAAGTCAATTTTAGAAGGAAAAATATTTATTGCTGGTAATACGGTAGTGTTCAGGTTTTTGTATATAAGTAGAAATAATACAGAAATGCTAATGCACCTTTTCTCTTTAATTCAGGGGGAGGGGTATCTAATGATAGCAGTGACAGTGAGATGGAGGACAAAACAACTGCTGATCTGGCACTACTGAAGCTGGATGAATGGCTTCAGCTCAAACTGGACCCTGAAGTACGTAAGAAATCACTCCTGTGTTTGCTTCATGTAGAAGGATTATAAAAAGATGTAAAAAGGTTTTTGTAACGTTTGAGTAGCCAGGAATTTTCTCTAAGAATGTCATGGTCCGTTGGGGTCTGTCAAACTAAGTACTCTGTGATTTAACCCATATTTCGTGAGCTCATCAAGAGTTAAAGGGCTTCAATCCCCTTTGGCCCAGAGCTGTCACATGAATTCACGTATTCAACGTGCAAGTCGCAAGGTTTTGTAACCTACCACCCATACCTTTCAAACCTTGTACCTATGAGCAAAAAGACAAAAAATAATTGGTCACCTAATCCAACAGTGAGAGTGCTCTTCCCTCTTCCTCCATCATGGGGTGTGGGTGTCCTGTCTCTCACATGAGGGAGCAGGAACGCCTCAGCAGTCCAGATGCTGTTGGATCTGCTTCAGAAACTTTCTGGGCAATATGATGTTTTATGTGTCTGAGCTTGGCAGTTTTGTCTGTTTCCACAAGTGAGCACATTCTGAAGAGACTGCCAGACAAAAGATAAGGGCTGCAGGGGACAGCAGGCTGCAGGGGACAGTGGCTGCATAATGGCCCTTTTGCTCCTTCTGGCCTCCTGTCCTGCCTGTGTGGTGCTCCATCAGGCCACAGCATGAGCTGGGATAGCCAAAATCTGAACAGGAGCTGAGAGAACAGTCGCATTGGCATATTGTGTTTTTCTTTCTCTGAGAGCATAACCACAATCGGATCGAAAAAGGAGCACTTGAAGCTGGAGCTGCTGAAAGAAAGTTGCTATCAGATTTCAGAAGGAGAAATAAAAACCTCTTTGAAACAGAAGGCTTTAGGTCATTGAAGAGCTGTGGCTGTGGTAGGAGGTAGTTTATGGATCATGAAACACTGGAACTTACCAGCTCTAATAATAATGCTGTCTGTCCTAGACATGTCCAGAAGAGTGATTTTTAAAATTTTTTTTTTCAATGGAAGCATTTCTGATAACATGGGAATTAGACTCTAGTCTTCTGAATTTAGTCATTGCATTTGAGCAGAAGTCTGTGTAAGAAAAATGTCACTTAGAGCTCTTTTCCCTCAGGTATGACTGAAGAGTGCGTGAGTACAGATTGATTTGATAGGAAGGGCATAAAGCATGAAAAAAGTGGGTTTTCTAGAAAGATAAAAAGGAAAAAAAATCTGTGGATTTACAATACAATGTTAAGTTTAGTACAGAGCTAAAGGAAATGTTCCAAAAATTACCTTGCGTCCAAGGAGAAAAAAGTAAATTAACATCTTACTTTAAGTTTAAAGAGTTATTCCCCCTCCCCAAGACCTTGGTCTTGCCTTTCAGTTTGGACCTTGTTCTCACTGGAATGCGAGGTGCTGCCTGATAGGAAAGAGGAGGGTACTCTCACCTGCCTGATGTAATTTTCATCAGTCTGTAACAGAATTGGAATTCATTACAGGCTGCTGGGATGCTGTTGCAACTCAGGCAGAAGTGGCACAGTTTGTTCCTGCGTCGTATGCGAGCTCCTTCTAAACCGTGGTCTCAAGCTGATGAAACAACTGTAAGAGCCATTACAGCTGTTCTGAGTGCTGAAGAACAGTCTGCAGGTCTGCAGCAGCCTTCAGGAATTGGCCAGAGACCAAGACCTGTGACTTGTGAAGAGCTTCCTTTGGCATCTACATGGAAGTCAACCAACAGTAGAAAAAGCTCAACAGAAACTGAATTCTCCGACTCCTCTAGTGCTGAAAAGTAAGATGTTGAGGTCTTCTAGACACTGTAGGTTGCAATTTATGTATGCAAGCATCACTTAAATTTCTGCTAGTAATAAGGAGGTGGAAATAGTGGCAGTACAGTTGAAAGGTGTGATACTGTCCTATGCTGCATTGTAGTTTCACGGAGAAGTATTTCATACGTGGGCCTGCTGTTTGAGAGAGCAGTCAGGAATATTGTCCATGAATTGTGATCTTTGAGAAGTAGCAGACAAGGTTTAGCAGTAGCATTAAAAAACAATGCATGACCGGTATGGGTTTTTAGTTAGTGTTTAATATATGTTGTAGTTGCTGTAATACATGTGGTCATGCAGTAGGCTGACAGGTATGTGTGTAAATTGTTCAGTGAGTGCTCGTGAAACTCAAGGCATGTCCTTTTTAGAGTTTCGGTGAAATCTACATCTCCTGCACTCCACCAGCCAAAGAAGTACAAAGAAAAAGACATTTTGCTCTCCAGACGATCCTCAGATGACAGATCAGCTCAGTCCTCAGTGAAGCCTGCAGACAGCGGTAGCTGTCCCAGCCCCTGTGCTGGTCCTTCTTCTCCAGTATCTGCAAAGGTAGAGTTCTCCAAAGTACCACCCTGCTCTTTGAAAGTAAAGGGATGTCTTGCTGATACCATTCTGCAACACTTAGGTATTTTACTGCTAAATTAGGAACCTGACTTAACTTTTCATTTATAACAGCTGCATAATGCTTCCTTCTGGAACTTAAAATCTAGACTAAATATCCTTGTTACGCTAGTTTAATACAGCAAAGATAGTATTTGTGGACTGCTGAGGTAAAGCTATCCAAAGTAAAAAAATGAGATTTTTTTTTTTTAATAAATGGTGAAGGTGTATTAATTTTTTTCAACTAAATTAGTACATTGTACACACACTTCTGAAGGTTTTGGATTCTGCCTTTCTGTTTCTGTAACAGCATCCATTGATACAGATTCTCTTTAAATATTGTGTTATCTGTGTTACCTGCCTTATTATGACTGCTTGGGGTTTTTTGTGAGGGTTATTTTAACAAAGCACACATTAACGAGCTTGTTGTCATAATTGTCCCCATATACTTGAATGGTAAACTGCAGTGATACTAAACAGATCACTGAAAGGAAACCTCATGGACTCGCTGGAGGATTTAGTAATTCCTCTTGAGTTTTTCAGCTTTTAGGTTGAGCCAGTGTAAAAGGAAGAAAACATGTTTCCTGAAGGTACAAATGGGAGTGGTGTGCTGTAGGCTGCAGTCTAGGATGATTAATTTTGGTGCCATCTCAAGGCGTGTCAGGCCTAAACAGATTGTAATTAATCACTAAACTTTTTACTCCTATTCTGCTCTACTTGTTTTCGGCCCCTCACAGAGGAGTTGTTGAGAAGTGCTTTCAAAATGTAAAATAGACGTCGGATACATTTTACAGCCATTTCAGACAGGACCAGCTGATTTTACGTTTCTTCTAGAAGCTGGAGGAGGAAGGGAGGAGCACAGTCAAGGATTTCCATGTTCGTGTGTGTAAAGCTTCAGAAATAAAGCCTGGTTTATTTTGTTGTCTTTATTAATTTAATTTATTTTTTCCAGGGTTGCAGATCTCCTTCACCAAGACAAAATAGGCCAGTTCGGTACTTTATAATGAAAAGCAGCAACTTGCAAAACATTGATATTTCTCAACAGAAGGGAATATGGTCCACTACGCCAAGTAATGAAGGGAAACTGAATGGAGCCTTTTGGGAGAGCAGCCTGGTTTACTTAATATTTTCTGTTCAAGGGTCTGGATGCTTTCAGGTGAGTCCTAATCTAAAACTAAGTATTAGCAGTGGTTGGTGGTTTAGGAGGCTGCAGCAGATGACTGTGTGTAGTGTGGACAGCTTTGCTTATGACTCCTGGCCTTCTGAGAAGCAGAGCAGTGTGCAAATGTCTGTGCTTGCTGAAGAAAGAGCATTTAATTCTTCTCTGAAACATGCTCTTCTAGTTAGCTCAGTTTGTCCCTCGAAGGCAGAGACAGAATTGCCTCCAAACATCATGAGTCAGAATAATGTTTATACCCTACATTAATCCTCTAAAACAACAAAAAGCGCCCCAAAAATCCTGACAAAGTCAGGGATTGCTACTCTTTGCATGCCAAAGTGTGTATTGTAAGTGAGCAAGGAGTTACAGGCAAGTCATAGCTTTCTAAAGCCAGGAAACTCAATACATTTCTTTATTAAAATCTTAATAAAAACTGGTTTTATTCACTTCCAGTTAGGAAGCTGGCCATGATTCTTCCAGAGCTGCGTCTTGACTTCATGTTCAGTGAGATATAGGTCAACAGTTTGTTGGTCAAATCTCTGGTCAGTTTGAAGTTAAAAACTTGACCTGGTAGTGCAAAGTTGCACATTAGCTTTGAGCCAGCTAAATTCAGTTGTTCCAGGTAAAGAAAGGCCCACTTACTTCTTCATATATAAGCTCTTTGTAAAAATCAGCTGAACTGAAAATCTAAGGAACCAACCAAAACACAGCTGTCTTGGCAATACCACTGAAGGACTGCAGTGACATACTGTGTACGATGATTTGGCAAACGCAGGTGTAATACTGGCAAGTAATTTTCAGCAAGCCAGTTGATACCGAAAATGGGCGGTTGCATTGGCGCTCTCAGACAGGGAAGCGGGGGAGGGAAGACACGCCGACGTCAGGAGTGCAGGTGGTTGACCTTGCCCTGCCCTTCCAGTTGTGACAGGGCACTGCACCCTCGTGGGAATGTGGGATTAACTTCCCTATTAATCTTCTGTTGTCCCAACTGTCTCTTTCTAGTCCACATTTATTTTTTTTCCACTGTTCCTTTCATTAATTCTCATGTAAGTCTGCCTTGAGCTATCTAGGACTGCATGTCTTACAACAGCAGTGAGTGCTGCGAATTTACACAGTGAACTGCATCTTTTGGACTGCTGCATCCTAACTGGCATCAATTCACCTCAAGAGTTGATACGTTGTCTGTGGGGTTGGGTTCACTTCTGGTTTGGTTGGGGTGTGGGCAAATCAGGGTGTCCTGAAGTAAGTTAAATGCTATCTCGGGTTTGGGGTTCCTTTCATTTTCTTTCTGAACACTTGTCATGGTGGAATTTTGTCCAGCTTCACTAAAGAAGGAAATAAAAGCAACTTTGACTTCTTTCTTGGAAGAACAGCTACACTCTCCTGATTCTATGCAAAAGTTAACGTAGAGGGAACACGAGAAGGAACAAATGGATTTCTGCAAAAATAACCTACAGCTGACGAGGAATGTGAATGTCTAACGGACTATTCTGTACTAGAATATTCATCTTGATTGCCTTCTGCTTCAGGTGGCTTTGCAACAGCTTTTTAATCTGTTACGAAGCTCAAAAAACCTTCAGTGATAATTTTGTCATTGAGAGACATTCCTTACGGTCAAACCCTACAAGGCATATTTGAAGTGGAAAAAGAAGTGCTACTTCTAACTTTGTAGGTGTAAAACATTCTGGAAGCTCCAGCTTCATGGTGGAGAGTGTGTTAATCACTTTGAAACTATTTTGAAAGTTTCACAGGAAGTTCAGTTATTTATCTCGTTCTGCCGCAGACAGATGTGGTCCCATTATGTCTGTTCTTTCCATTTTTGTCCCAGGGGTTTGCTAGAATGGGTTCAGCAATTGGGCGTGAGAAAAGTCAAGACTGGGGATCTGCTGGTTTCGGAGGTGTGTTTAAGGTGGACTGGATCCGAAAAGAAAGCATTCCTTTTCAGTTTGCACACCATTTGCTCAACCCGTGGAACGACAGTAAGAAAGTACAGATAAGTAGAGATGGCCAGGTAATGCTACTCTCTTCTAAAGTTTTCTTTACTTGGTAGAACTGTGTATTTTTTATTGGCTTGTTCAGTTTATCGCCACTTGTTCGTGTGTCTGCTAATCTGAATCCCAGTTCATTGGTGCATTGTACCTTCAGCGAATGCAGAATTACCGCTGAAGTAATGGAGACATTTTGATAAGATCAAAACAGTTTCTTGCTTATGTGTTTAAAAAATGATTTAAAGGTGGATGCTTCCAAAAAGAAGTTGTTGGGGTTTTTTTGTAATTTAGTTCTGGAGGTTTGTGCCATGTTTGGTTGAGATGTATTCTCTTAGACAGTCTGTTACACCCAAATAACTGTTCATAATTAAAAGCTTTTTTCTGTAAAGCCTGAAGAGAATCCCGAGTTTTGAGGTAGAGTAAAGCTTAGGACCATTCTCAAATCTGTTAAAGCTCTAACTGCAACTACAAAAAGCCAGAGAATTGGCACAGAATTTCTCTGTGGCAGTTTCTGCCCTCTCTCCATCCCCTCCCAAAACATCTTGATGACTCAAGAGCTAAAGTTTTTGTTTCACCTTCTCTTCTCCGAAACTCTCTCCAGTTGTAAGAAACTGGAGGAAAGAAGTACAAGGAAAGGACAGCCACTGTATTTCCTGTGACCTCTCTTTCCACATTCTCCACCACACTTGATGGAATTCAACTTAAAAGATGTGGAAAATAATGATCTTGAGTTAGTAAGTGAGTGACCTGTGGGAGGTACGAAGTATCTGGTGTGTCTGTTCTTGTGTATGGAGGCAGTGTGTTCACTGGAATTATCTTTGTGAGAACTGACATCTCACTGGGAATGGAAACACCCCAAACACCCTCTAGGCCAGGGTGGCTTATGAAAGTTTTTATCTCCTGCTGAGCCCTAGTAAGAAAACCTTGCTCTGCTGGGAGTTCTAATGTTTGTCCCAATAGCAAAAGGGATGATGAGCTCTTGTAGAAAGTTTGAAAGCAATCACCGGCAACCTCACCTAATTCAGTAATAAATCGTTTCTGTATGCTCAATAGTAGCAGTGCAGATAACTTCCCGGATTTCCTGATCCTTTCTAGGAGCTGGAACCACAAGTTGGAGAGCAGTTGCTGCAGCTTTGGGACCGTATTCCTTTGGCAGGAAAAAGCCTGACTGAGCGTGCCAAGTAGTATGGCAGAGGTAGTTACTCCTGCGTTGCTTCCTGGTTTTGTGGTAGAGGAAAAGCTGTCCACATACGGTGTATCATCACTGTACAGTCTTTGTAGCTTGTGGAAGGAGAGGTACACTTGGTACTAAATATTCTGTTCATTTTGATTTTTTTCCAGCTGCTTTAGGTTGTTGAAACATCAGCCACGAGAACCAGCAGCATGTCTACAGTAAAGATGAGGAAGAAGGTGGCGCAACAACCTCCTGATGTTCTTAGTCATGCTGTGCAGCTAGAAGTGGAAAAATAAGAGGGAATTGTGTTGTTTTCAGTGTTTCCTTGCCAGCCTGGTTTTTGGCTGAGTTGGTTTTTTTACAGTAGTGTGCAGCTGATACTTAAAAATACAGTTAAGTTCAAAACAAAGTTTGAAACAATGGACCCCTTGTAAGTTGTCTGTGGGTTTAAAATAGCATAGCAGACAGTTCAGATACGTAGTCTACAGTTAAAGCTTTCTCAGCCCAGTACAAGGTGTGAGAATGTAAATGTTAATTAATCGGTCTTGCAGTTCAGTTAAAAAAAATAATAACTCCAAATATGTTGAAAGGCTCCGTAAGTGTTGGTTGAACTTCTGCATCCACAGTGCAAGAGAGAAGAATGTAGTCATACAAACACCTAAGCAGCTGGAGATGTGAATTTTTAATTTATTTAAATGTAATTATTTTAAATTACATTTATTTTATTTATTAATTATTTAATTGTTATTGGATTTGATTATTTTAATTAAATTTCATTTAAATAAAGAAGGAGGAGCATGAGACTTTTGAGATTGGGTGCGTCCACTGATGCTTCGATTATTTTTCACCTTTAAGATGGGACTCACACCTTGACAAGCTGAAACAGTCTTTCAGAGGCCTGTGGCCAAGTGGCACTTCAATAGTTCACTAACTTAGGCACTGGTAGAAGAGTTGTATTTCTTTAAAAGAATATAAAAAATAATTACCAGTACCATTTCCTTGATCATTTAACATAGTCTTCATGCTTTCTTTCAAGTTGTTTCTTTTTCTTCCGTACCACTACTGTCTTGGTTTATTTGGCTTTTTCTTAGTCCTTAACGTACTGTACTGTAAGGCTGGTATAAATTCAGTGTGATCACTGTCAGCACTGTTTGTGGTCATTCTTTGGCTAAACCAAAACTTTTTTCTGCTGCTGAGCATCTACCTATTTTCTCATGTCTGTTCAGGGTATTACCCTGTGCCAATCCATTTTGCCTTCTGTGTAGCGACCTCCATACGTGAACCATCAGTTTTACCTTTGCCAGGACTAACTGGGTGCATGTAAGGCTCTACTGCCTAATGCACTGTGTCTCAAGACAGTGCATGAGGCTCTTGCTGCCTTTTACAGTACTTCCAGGCCTGTGCCCACGCAGGAATGTGGGGCAGTAGTGCCTTGTACAGATCTGCAGGGCCCTGTGCACTCCAGGGACGGAGCTGGCCCAGAGAGGGAGCACAGGTGGGGTGTAATGTTTGGTTAACCAGCCCAGGTAGGACTTCTGCAGCTTGATGATAAAAAGGACAGTCCAGCCATGGGATTTGCATTCCACAAGGCCACTGGCCAGTCTAGAACACTTGAGTGGAGAAGAGATTGTACCCTGCTTGCCTGCCTGACAGAGACATGGTCATGGTAAGTCTTTGTATGGCCAGATGTTAGATCTAGCTCAGTCATGGTGAAGTACATGATACTGTTATTATTATTACCCAAGTAACTGTGCTACTGATCTGTATTTTCTCGTGCACTGTATTTAGAGGTGGACTGTTTATCCCTTAAGCTGTTGGTCTGGTGTCTGTAACCATCTCCTTTTAGCAGGGCTGCCTAAAGCCCTTTCACTGCAGTAGCACAAGTGGGCTGCCACTTTCTGTGATGATACCAACAGCATCATCAGCCTGCAGAAGAACTCCAGCACTGCAGCATAGTTTTTAGAGACACCTCACCTGCCTGATCATGACTGAGTGTGATCATCATACCTGAAGTGAAAACTAAAGCAGGAAGAAGGGCAAGGACCTGAACCTATCTGAAAAGTAATAGAGCAGCAACAGCCAGCAATTCGACACGATCCTTGCATTGGTGATGACAAACGGGACAAATGGCCTGTGACCATCCCCTCAGCAACAGTAAAAATCCCAGATTGGAGGTTGTTCTGTGTTAAAGAGTAAATTAAGTTCTTGCAAGCTAGACCCTTGTCCATAACTAGAGTGTGGAGGAAGGGAACATAAATAGGGTTCTGAAGGATAGTCAAGAGTTTTGCCAAGTTTGTTCATACATGAACAAAACTTGGCTGAGAAGTGCTGGTTCAGGACAACTCCAGTCATGTTCCTCAACACAGAAGGTACGAGCTTTGCCAGTGTCTCATGGGAAAATGCTGAGCTGTGCTGCCTCCTCAGAACATATTCCTGCAAACAGGTAAAGGTGGCAAGCTGTTTAGCCATAGACTTTGTTGTTGTTGTTAAATACTGTGTAGCGTGAAATTGCTAATCTGTCGCAACTATTTGCTTCAATATTTGCTTTCTTGCATTTTCTCTTTCCCACTATTGAACTGATGTAATTTCTGCTCCGTCATCACAACATCTACAAAGACATGGTGGGCTTAATTGTAGTGAGGGATTTTTTGAAGCTTCCATTTTAAATGCTTGGCACTGGCTGTTGTAGAAATGAAATCACAGCTCCTACCTGGCAGGCCCACCACAGGCTTGTGGTTGGATTAGTCCATAGTTATTCCCAGGCACTTGGTCTTCAGAGCGAGTTAAGAGTGGTTTTTGCAGCTACTAATTCTAACTTTTGTTTCTGTGAAATGATGCTGTAGCGATTGTTCAGAGCAGCCACTTCTCCAGATGTATTCAGTCGTGGTGTTCACTATCTGGAAAACATTAGCAGTTAGTCTCGTGTTCTCTGCATCTTCCTGTTGCCACTTAGCTGCTCTGTTTTCCTTCCCTGCGGATCACGCTGCGTTGCTTTCAGCCGTCACCCCCGCTGCCTTTGTTGCATCTTCTAACAGGAACCGCAGTGCACAAAGTAGGTGATGCTGCTGGATTAAAAGCTTTATTTGCTGTTTTGTTTCTTTTGGCAGATGTTGAAATGTGTCACCTAAACAGGAAGGGTAAGTCTGGGTTTAAAAGCAAATTGGTTCTAAGGAAAGCAGATTGGGGGTTGTATTACATTAGAGAATAGTCCTGAAAACACTAAAAGCCATGCCTCATTGCCAAATCAGGCAGTCTAGAGAGGAGGCTCTGTTTTATTTGTGTCAAGCCAAGAAGCAATTTTAAAGCTGATTTGACACCATGTGGGTGTAAATTTACTAATTTTTGCCTTGTGCTGTTGTAGTGGTTTGGTCCAAAATACTCATTACTGTTTATCTGCTGTGAGATAGGAGAAATGCAAAACAGGCACCAAACTTGAAAGAATATAAAGAAGTTTATTAACAGACCTAAAAGAAGAAAAAAAAAAAAAAAAAAAAATACCACCTTCAGAACTCTCCTCCTCCCCCCACCTTCCTCCCTTCTCCCACTGACAATGTGAAAAGACAACCCTTAAGATGTTCAGTCTGTTTACCACTTCCATAATAACCTTGTTCAGTCCATTTAGAGAGAGAAGTCTCTTCTTGCTCATGCTATGAAAACATTATCACAACGAGACAGCCGCCCACTTCCAAATATCGTTCAGTCCATTTAGGAAGAGGAGTCTCTCTGCCTGCGTGTGAGTCCTTTCCCCCGACTTGCAGCTTTTCCCGCAACTGCTTTCGAGGGTCCACTCTTGAAGTTTTTGGGGTACAATTTTAAGGTTGAGCCGTTCAGAAACAAAAACAGAGGCCCTTCTCCTTCCCTGGGAGCAAAGGGTCTTCATCATCTTCATCTTTAGGACTATCTCTGGGAGCATCTCTAGGAACTGAGGTTTTCTCCTTTCCCGTTTGGAGCAAAAGTCCTCATCTGGTTCATCTCTACGGACTGAGGTTTTCTCCTTTCCCGTTTGGAGCAAAAGTCCTCATCTGGTTCATCTCTCCCTGTCCAAACTTCTCATGAAATTACAGCTGCGTCAGCATCTGCCTATCTCAGCGCAGGTGCTTTTGCTTACGAGTTGAACACTCCACCCCCCATATCTTCATGAAATTACAACAGGATACTCTGATATATCATAGCTTCACAACAGAATTTCAGCTTTAAGCATCTCCTCTCTCTCTTCCCTCAGGTTTTCAGCTCTTCACAGCAATAAAAGGGTTACTCTCACCTCAGCCTTGCAGCTTTGCAGCTGGAATGTTGAATTTTTCTTATCGCAGTGGAGAGGGGAGAGAGCCGAGCCGCTCCGGCTGCCCACGGCAAGGCAGTGGGGGGGGTTCCATGGCTGGAACAGGTCCATGGCTCCAGGATGGCCGTGGCCCAGCCCGGCCTGGCCCAAGCAGGGCCTGGCCGGGCCCGCTGGCCCCCACACGGGGCCCGCAGCCACCTGTCCCAGCGCCGGAAACGAGAGAGAGCTTGGAGGGGGAGTTTGCCTATTCTTAAATGTGGATCACAGAGGTGATCACAACTTTAAGTGGCGTAGAGAATTGTCCATATTCAAACTGGCCGGCTGATAGGTTCTTTCAGTTCCCAGAGGAAACTGTAAGCACCCCTTAGCAAGGACGTCCCTTCCGGGACTATGCTTGCTAACCTATGACAGCTGTATAGTGCACAGCTCTGAGATTTATGGCCTCATCTCTTTTAAGTTTGCAGACATGAGTGATCGTACTGCATTTGGTGCTGCTGGGCTGTGAGTAAAGGTTGTAGCACAAAGCTCCTAAATCATGTACCACTTCCTTCTGTCCACAGGGAATGTCTGGTGAATCCTGGCAGCAGTCGTATAAGACCAAGGAATAGGGAACAAAACACAGCTGCCAGAGTTGCTTCACTGTGAGGGCAAAACGCAGTCCAGTGGAGACCACCAGGCCAGCGCAGCCTGCCCTGCCCTGCCTTCAGCACCGTGCGGAGCCGTGCGGCACCCCTGGCAGGCAGCCGGCAGCCGCAGGTGGGGCTGTGGCACGGGGGCTCCTGAGAGCTGGCGCGGCGCTGGGACAAGCCGCCCCAGCCCTGGCCCTGGCCTTCTCCAGGCTGCGGGCAGCAGCGCAGGCTCTCTGTCCCTGCTCAGCTGGCTGCAGTGGCCACCGCCCCGCAGGTGCCCTTGCCCGTCCAGGGGATGTCCTCGCTCAGGGTGCCACAGCTGCACAGCCGCACTCGGGGGACGAGCGAGCGCAGCTCGGCCGGAGCAGAAGCTCGCCTTACCTTCCCAAGCTCACCTGGGAAGTGAGCGGCCAGGTCATCCTCCCTGGTCGGACGGGGCTACGGCAGGACCGTGCTCGGGATCAGCCTGCAAGAAGCCAGGTGCGCTCGCAGAACAGCACAAAGGGCCGGCGGCCGGGTGCCAGCCAGCCCTGGCAGCCTGAGCGTGGCACACAGCTGGCAGCCTCTGGCCCACCGGCCTCTCTGCCCTGCGCAACAGCAGTCCTGCCACTGGCCACAGCCAGGACGTGCCAGTGTCGCCAGTGGCTCCCCAGTGCCTCTGCGTGCTGAGTAGCACCACAGACAATTCCTCCCTCCTAGCCACACATGCCTGGCACGGCAGCGCAGCCAGACGTGGGTGAAAGGCAGCCATTCTCACATTTGCCAGGTCCTCAGTCAGCCTCTCCACCCTCCTGGCACTCAGTGTCCTCCTCGGGGCAAGAGAGAAGTGGAAGGAGGTGAGCGGTGATGTCTCTGCAGCTCGGCTGGGGGAGCGGTGCTCAGGCACCGAGCCCAGAGCAGGGAGACGCTCACTGCACAGCCCGGCTCAACTCCTTCTCCAGGGCTTTCATGGATGGCACACAGGTCACTCGGGCTCCCTTGGTCCTGTGAAGAGGGAGAGAGCTGGGTGACCCCCAAGCTGCCTCTCCTCTCTTGTCAGGCAGCTCTGCCTGAGAGCTGCCCACAGCTGCAGGGGCAGCTCTCCCCAGCTGGCGAGCTGTGTTCCCCTGTCCGGCTGCTCCTGAAGCCCTCCCCAGCTTACCCCTGTGGGGTGCCCACCCACAGCTCCTTCAGCACCTGGGAGCCTCAAAAAGAGGCGAGCACAGGCCCTGCTGCTCCCCAGCCCGAGGGCAGACGTGCACCTGCCCGGTGCTGCGGGAAGGACACAGGGGCAGGACGAAGCCCCATGGTGGGGGTAGGACAGAGTTGCTGCCCAAGCCCTGGTTCCCTCTGACGTGCCCCAAGCAGAGGCTTTCCCCCTTCCCTTCTGGGGACCAAAGAGTGCCTGGGGGATGTAGGACGTGGAAATACCCACATCCACTCCCTGCCCAGGCTCGGCATGAAGGGCAGAGGTCATTCCCAGGCTGGTGTGTGCATGGCTGGAAACCTCTCCTGCCCTGCCATGGCATGTGGCACCACAACTCACCCAGAAGTGGCAGTATAGGAGCTGGTGGGACAGGTGAGGATGTTGGAGGTGCCATCTTCATTGCTGCCTTCCTGCTGCTCCTCCACTTCTCTCTCCACCACTGCTGCTCAGCACCCACAGCTGCTCCACATCCAGGCAGAGCCGTGGGCATGGGGTGGTGTCCCGGCTGCAGAGAGCAGAGACAAGCAGGGAGTTGCGCGTGGCCTCCCACACACTCCCTGGTGCAGAGCCCTGGCATCCTGCCCTGCTGATGTTGGGATGACACTGGTGCATCCAGCACCAAGGTGCTGGGGCCTGGCACTTATGGCAGGGTGTCTTTGCCCCAGAGCCAGGGAGGGGGCAAAGGCAGCTGGGCTCTGAAGCTTTTACTGCACCTTGGCCACCACCAGTTCCTCCTGGAGGAGGAGAAGGCGCTTGTCACTCATCTTTGGGCCGCGGCTCAGAGCCACGTCCGCGCTCAGCACCGCCTCGCCGCCGCTGAGAACCTTCCTGCAGTGCAGAAAGCGGCGGCCGTGAGGAAGGCGGCCCCTTCTGCCACAGGACCCGGCCGTGCCCGTGTGTCCCCGAGCTGTGGGGGAGCCTACCTGGAGCCAAAGCAGCTCCTGGCCTGGGGCAGGAGGACCCTGGCCTTGCCGCAAGGACGCGGGCCAGTTGCTGACAGCGAGGACGGGAAGCAGGATAGCAGGGCTGGGTTGGTGCCGCTCGGCCAGACCCTGCCTTCTCCCGGTGTCCATCTGTGCCGGGACAGCTCCTTGCTGCTGGTTCTGCTGGACGCTGGCTCCAACTGACCAACAATTAGAGCTCAAGAGAAGCTGGGCTAGGCACTGAGGAGGGACACCAGGACAGGACTTGCTTCCAGGATGCACAATGCCTGCTTTGCACTGGGGAGCCCAGACACACCCGAGGCCAAGGCTCATCTTCCTCCACCTGCTGCCAAGGCTTTGCCTCCTGCAGCCCAGCATGCAGTCAGCTGCCCTTGCCCCAGGGCCACTTCAGCAGCTCCAAATTGCTCAGCCTGCAGTTGACCATGACCCCAGGTGTCTGCACAGCTGCTTTACAGCTGGCCCTTCCCCAGCATCTCCTGGTGCGAGGGCTTGTTCCTCCCCGGGTGCAGGACTCAGCTCTGAACATCACAGCCCCTACTGATGGGTTGTGACACATGGCCCCGCCCACCACGCCCTTCCTTAAGTAAACAAAGAAAAATTAAACAAGTAAAACTGTTTACAGATGGTTCCTTGTGCTATGTGAAGCTTTCCTCCCTCTCAAACACTCCCTGGTGCCTCTTCCCCAGCAAAAGTCTTTCCTAGGACAAACCCTCCATTTCTAGGAGAGGCGCTCTTAACTGGATGCACGTGACGCAGTCTGTTCCAGGAGAGCCACAGCTGCTAAAAGCTTTCCAAGCCCTGGATTGGTGATTTCTGGGACCAGCTCCTGGGCCCGCTTGCACCAAAGCTCAGGACAACTGTATCTCATGGAGGTCATTCAGGTTGAATGCTGTGTCCCCCGACCACCCCCACAGGCCCATCAGCACAGTCCGTCCTGGTGGGCTGCCGGCAAAGGTGGTGTTTGCATCCCCGCTCTTCTGTCCTCCCTTTAGGGGCCTGGCCAGCAACACCGGCCTTTCTCCCTGGGCATGAGGGCATGACCATGGTGGTAGAAGACAGAGTCCTCTTGGTGCACACCAGCCAAGCTGTGGGAATGTTTCTGGCACACCTGCTGTGCCAGCTTTCAATCCCCAGCATGCTGGAACTAAGCCAGGTCCAGGAGGAAGAACAGCTTTTGATGTGTGTTGTTTTGATTCTTATGGGTGTTTGGAGCTAAATCTGGAGGTGCCTAAACCAGAAATTTTGGAGGCAAGAGACAGCCTGGAGTAGTGACTGTGAGAGACTGCGCTGTCTCTTAAGGATCAATGACTCAACACATTTGCTCACTTGTGCAGGGCCAGGGTGCTTTGCAAGGCCAGGTTTGCATCCCTCGAGGGAGGAGGTGAGGTTTTGGTGAGTAATGGCTACTGCAGAGGGGGTGAACTATCACTGCCTGGAGGCTACAAATCGGGCTTTGAGGCTGATTAAGAGGCAAATCCTGCAAGGCTTCTTATCTTGCTAATTGCTCTCCCTTACACAACTCCCAGCTGTCCAGGCAGGTACCTGGGCATTCCCACTGAGCCTGACCTTATTTAAATCCACTGGACTTTGTGTTTCACGGGCTTCTTCCCCCATCCCTGACAGATGATGACCGTCACTTTGACCAGCAAATGTCTAAGCTGCAACAGCCCAGTCCCATCGCAAGATCTGTGAGAGGCGATACGTTTTTTACTCTGTCTTTTCTCTCTCTCTCTCTTTATCTATCTCTCTCTCAATCTTACATTTCCTTATGTAATATTTTTGTGTTGTCATATTGCTATACGTCTGTAGCTAATAATAACCGAAGTGGCTACATGCCTGCTTTCCATTGCAACCAAATTGTTCTAAAAGAAACCCTAAATTTATATATATATTTACAAACACTGATCATTCATTCATTCGTTCATTCGCTCATTCGTTCAGTATTGATTCACTCTAAGCCGATCCGAGGGATTTTTAACAAGAACATGGGTTACTCTCGCCTTCATGGACATGGGTTGTAACAGTGACCGACTGCCAAATCGCCACCTTAGCTCTGCAGAGATGTTGCTTTGCAGCAGCCACGTCTCACCCAGGACACCTGTCCCACAACAGACTGGAGGAAGCTCTGATGAAGAAGGATCTGAGCAAAAGCCCTCTCCGGTTGGCAGCTACCCCTCCCTACCTTTAATTTGTAGGTATTTTGGACTTGGATTAAGCACATGCCTAAGGCATTTGAGAAACAACCTGTCCGGTTTTCGTTAGATGTGTCACTGCGGGGTGAGGAAGGAACCCCAAAGGCTCACGACATGGGCTGTCAGGGGGAGGCACAGCAGCTGCTTGACCTCATCAGAAATTCCCCACCCTTGTCCCAGTGCTTGTGAAGCTGACATACCCCTGCCCCTTGGGCTCCACCACGGTGTCTCCCCCATCTCCTCTGAGGATGTCTGGCAGAGAGAGGGGCATGCATCCAGACAGGTTTTTGCCTTTTGGTCCTTGTCTGCTCTGCCTGCAGGGACACTTGGCTCTTCCAAACACAGGTCAAGAAAGCAAAAGCATGTGCAGCTAAGTGACTTCTTGCAAGACAAGAACACATAAAGCAAAACCCGCCCAAGCCCTTCCCCAGTTATCCTCTTGATGTTGACATTTCTCATATCCCAATTCCAAGGCTGTGACAACCGTCCACCCCTCCTCATATCTGTGGATGTGTCTGTGGGTGCTGATGGTTCCTCCAGACCACCCTTCTACTTCCCCCCCGAAGGTCATCCAATTTTCCCATCATAAACTCCACCAGCACCTTCACCCGCACACAGGAAGGCCTTGCTCTCAGCCCAGGTGCTGACAGTGTGCCAAGCTGCCCTTGCCATCTCTCCCGAGCCTTTTCCTCTGCACAGAAGGCTGTGGCTGAGGACAGCTCTTGCAGGCATTCGTTGGAGAGAGGTGGCTGCCAGGCACAGGCACCTCTGGGCAGCCAAGCTCGCACGGGCTGGGCTGGCCACGGCCGGCTGCTGAAGCCAGCGTGACCTTCTCGGTCTTGGCCAGCACAGCCTCGAGCTCCAGCTGCTCCTCCTTGGATGGGCTCAGCAGGCTCGGCCCCAGGCAGATGGCCAGGTTGCTGCAGGTCATTCTCCTGGGGGACTTGTGCTGGACAATGTGCCACAGCAGTGCCAGCAGCTGCCTGAGGAGGAGCAGGTTTGCCGTGGGCAACTTCCTGGCCACTCTGAGGGAACAGGAAGGCAGCGTCCATCAGGCAGATGTTGCCCACCACCGCCCCCAAAGCTGGCACGAGGCAGGGGACAGCCAGCGGCTGTGGTGCGCAGCTTTGCAGGCTGTATTGAGTGAGGGGGTGGGTGCCATCTCGGGCTGGGGGGCCATATGGCATCAGGGGAGTCATTTGGGGCTAAGGGGGAGCAGTGAGAGGGCAGCAGTGACGTCTGGCACAGTTGTGTCCCAATCAGAGCGCCAACAAAGGCAGGAGCCGTATCCAGAGCTGGCAGCACTCGCACAAGGTGTGCTCGGCATTCTCACCGTGACATCGTGTGTTGGAAGCAGCGGCTTTCAGCGTGCCTCGCTGCAGGGTGCATGGATTTTGTAGCTGACTTTGCAGCTTGTTTTGCTTCCCCTTCAAGGGACCTGGCTGCACTTTCCTGCCCTTTTCCCCTTATTTCCAGCCCTTTTCTCTCTTCACATTTCCTGTCCTTTTCCCCCTCACATCTCCCTCTCCCTCCAGTCACAATTCTCACAATTTCCCCACCCTGTTTCCTGCCCGTTTTTCACTCACGTTTACCACCCTTTTCACCTACTTTCTTCACACTCTTCCTCTTACATTTCCCATCCCTTTCCACTCATGTTTCCTGCCATTTTTTTCACTCATGTTTTTCACAATTTCCCCCTCAGATTTCCTGCCCTTTTCTCCCCTCACCTTTCTCTCTTTCCAGTCATGTTTCTTGCCCTTTCCTCCCCAAGTTTCTTACTTTTCCTCTCATGATTCTTGCACTTTTCTCATGTTTCCTGCTATTTTCTCCCCTCATGTTTCTCTCCTTTTTTCCACTCAGCTTTCTCACCCTTTTCTCCTCATGTTTCTCACTTTACCCCTCACATCTTCCACCCTTTCTTTGCTCATATTTTCTGCCTTTTCCCTGCTCTGGTTTCTCACCCTTTTCCCCTCACGTTTCTCTTACTTTTCCCTTCGTGTTTCTCAAAATGTTCCCCTCACATTTCCTTCCCGTTTCTCTCTCTTTGTCTGTTAAGTTTCTCACCTTTTCCCCCTCACGTTTCCTTCCCTTCTGTCCTGGGTTGCAGTGTATTCTATTACCATCCTCATGAGCTGTTGAAATCAGGAGGGGCAGTGTTTCCTTGCCTCCTCCCCCCAGACTATCTTTCTGTTAAGGGCCCATCAATGCCCTGCCGCATGACTCAGAGATAACTCCCTCCGGACCATCTTCTGTTAATGAGCCTAATCAACGCCTGCCTCATGACTCATTACCCCAGAGAGAGGAACCAAGCATTCCATCCTGGATATAATCTGAGATTCTGAACTCCAGAGACAACCTTTCCACTGGATTTCCAGAGGACAGGAGCTGCACAGCCACCACTGGACTTTCTGAGGAAGAGCAGACCCCTTTTCTACAGGACCACTGCTTCAGGAGGACTGCAGCCACCATTCTACCAGACTGCTACCACCACCATGACTAACAGGGTGCCAGGTTGTATCCTGACTCTGTCAGTTTGAACCAGCGTTTTCTTCTATTTTTTTCCTTTTCTTTAATTTCTCCATTAAATTGTTATTCTGACTTGGCGCCTCCCACTGGTTTGTTTTCAAACTAGTACACTTTCATTCCCCTTGTATTTCTCACCCTTTTCCACTCATGTTTCTTAGAATTTTCCAGGCATGTCTCCTGCCCTTTTCTCCCCTCACCTTCCTCTCCTATTTTCACTCACCATTTCTCACCATTTCCCCCTCAGGTTCCTATGCTTTTCTGCCCTCACACTTCTCTCCTTTTTTCACTCACATTTCTTAACCTCTTCCCCTCATGTTTCTCACGCTTGTCTCCTCACATTTTCTGCCCTTTTACCCCTCGCATTTCCCACACTTTCTCAGCCACTGGTTCTTGTCAGTGACTGTTTCTCTTCAGTAGTTTATGAGCTTCTCTTCTTTTTTTCCTGCAATCCCCTACTCAAAATAATGGGTGCCAGAGCAGCGGCCCAAGAAGCTCCTGCCTGTGTGTCTGCTGAACAGAACGTCTGTGCTCAACCTGAGGAATCTCATTAAGAACAACCTAAAGTGCAATGGAGTTCCGGCTGCAGTTTTGGTTTGGTTTTTTTCTTCAATTCTATATAGTTTTCATAATGTTCTAAATAAATAGGTACCCTGAGGGATACACATCGCAGGTGAGCACCCACTGCATGATCTGCTTCAGGTAGATCCCATCTCCTTCTTCATCACCACACAGTCACTATGACTCCTGCCTGGAATAAACTGGTTGTGCTGCCTCTCTGTATTGAAGGATCTCTATCTGCACAGGAAATGCTTTTGGTCTTTTTTTTTTATTTTTTTTTGGGGGGGGGGCAGGGGGAAAGAAAAATTTTTTATTTTAAAACGTTCAAACCCTGGAATTTTTTCTATTTCTACCGATTTGAATTGACTTGAGATCAGATTAAAGCACTGCCAGCCGGGGTTACAAACTGGCTCCTGTATCCCTGTGTGCACAGAACAAAGGTGCTGCCACACTGTGTCAGTCCCCCGGCTCTCTGTTACTCTCCATTTAAACAGGCGGCTGAAAGAGGGGGCTCCGCCGGCCCCGCGCTGCTCCGGGCCGGGGCTGGGCCGGGAGGGGCCGCAGGACGCGCCGAGAGGCGCCGCCTCAGCCCCGGCCGCCATCTTGTGCGTGGCGGCAGCGCCGGCGGCTGCGGGCCGGACGCGCTTCCCCGGCGCTGTTTCCCGTCTTTCTTTCCCGGGCTGGGATTTTGAAATGTCTTTCCTGGGTTCCATTGCTTTATGCTTGTGCATATACAAGTCGTTGTTATGCATACTCACACTCATTTTACTCTAAGAAATGGGAGTAAGAGCAGGAACTAAGAGGGAAAACAGAACCAGGAAGGTTCCACATTATTCACTTTCAAGAAGCAAACACTGTTTTGGCTGGACCACTATCCTTTTCAGCTGAGGACTGTGAGAAAGGAGTCTCTCTTTTTCTTTGCCATTAGTTTCAAATCCTGCCACCAGCACCTTTGCTTTTATAGGCAGGGAACGCAGTGCAGACAGGCTCCAGGCAAACATTTAGAGAGGCAAGGTGGAGAACAGCAAATACAAATACAAGAGACAGAGCGAGAACACAACAGCAGGAGATAAGAATACAAGAACTGAGTACAGTGAGTGCACGCACACTGCCACACAGTTCACTTGAGATGCTCTTGCTTCTCCATAGCATAGCAGCAACACAGAAACAAAGCTTGGCACATGAAGTCTCTGCTGTTCTGAGCCCCTGTTTCCCAGACAATCCTGCCCAAGCCCTCGGAAGGAAGCACAGGTGGGATCCCTGACCTCCCGACTGACAGCTGCAATCTCTTCTTCAGACATGTGCGTCTCACTGATGACATCATTCAGAGTGCCTCTGTCCATGTGCTCCATAACTCATCCACAAGGTAGCTGAAGGAAGGAAACAAGGGCGTGGAGATGAACATACATGGCTACGTTGCTGTTTGGAAAAGACAATGGTTGATTCTTGTTTCCGGGTCCCTTTGGAATGAGGACAGAACAAAAGGAATAGACATTCCCTCTAGGCTGTGCAGTGTTTGCAATCTGTGCAGTCTCAAGGAGAAAGGCACAGCTGTGAAAAAGGGGGTATCTTACATGGCAGTTTAGTTTAGCCCAAATAATAAAAATTTTACATGTTTCTGGAAATAAGCACCTAGTCTTCCTGGCATCCACAGCAACAGAAAAGAGTCCCCTGGGCATGGTGCTCCCAGGCAGCACTTCTGCGCACCCCTCTGTCACCAAAAACGTTGGGATAATAAAACTCTGTAACTCTGCCAGCTCAGCGTTAGAAAGGAGGCATTACTTTATTTCGGCACCGGGTGTGTGGGGGATCACTTCTCCAACATGTGCACACCCAGCAATCTCACCTACTCATTTGTATCCATGGAACTAAGACATATTCATTACTTTGCTCAAACTCACAGGCTAAACAGTCCCACAAAGTATTTGACATATTTAAATCACTTCCCCAAAATTAGACATTGAGAGGAGGGGTCTCTTGAGGGTCTCTGGTGGTTGTTCTGCAAATTCTCCTTCTATGCTCAAGAGCCTCCTAAAACCACTTTCTTCCCCTTGAATGCATTGCAGCTGTCTTCTTAGCAGGCCCCCTCTCTTTATTCTCAAGGCTAAGTTATCCACTTGCACACATTAATCACTGGTGTGGGGGAATACAGGACTAAGCACTGTCTGTTAAAGCTTAAGGAATTCACAATTTGTTACAGGTAAACCTTTTCCCAACACCTCTCCTTCCTTCTCTGGCAATCAAACACACGCATCTCGTGATCACCGAGCCCAAGGCCACCTCTGACCCTCCTGTCACCCACCAGCCCTTCTCCCTTCACAAACAGCAGGTCCAGCAGTGCCTTCCCTCACTGGCTCAGTCACCAGCTGTGTCAGCAGCTCTCTGTCCCACACTCCAGGAACATCCTGGACTGTTTGCTCTCCGCTGCACTCTATTGCCAGCAGACATCCCCACCCTGTTCCGTTCCCCCTGCAGAGACTCGTACCTGCTATCCATGGGCACCTGGGAAGGGGGGCAGTCACAGAGGAGACGCACTCGCTGCGCTGGGCAGGAACCAAAACCCTCTCGAGTCACAGCTGCAGGCCTGTATCTGCACAGGATGCTCTGGCTGCCCCACTCCTCATGGGCTTTTAGCTGGAAATGCTGCTGAACTTTCTGCCTCACGTAGAAGTACCATGGCTGAACAAAAAACAGCCGGTGGGCCGTATTCCAAAGGCACTGCAGTGTGGAGTTGATGAAGGGAGACCCTTCCCCAATTCCTAACCATAACAAAACCACCATAAAAGGACTTTCCATCTTGAAAAAACAATGGACAATTCAGAAAGTGAATGTAGAGCTTATTCACAGGGTGACAAGGAAGGGAATCTTCCAGTGGAGTTGAGATTTGATAGAGATTTTAATCTGAGCCCTATTCAGGCTGTAGATTTAAAAATTTATTTTAAAAGGCATTTTAAAAGGCTGTGCAGTCTTATGGCTTTGTTCTGATGCCAAAATGGCTATACGAAATGTACTGGCATTTTAATTACACCCAAACTGATTACTCGCTAAAATATTTTCTGCAGAGCAGACACGAAAGAAAAAATGAAAAGGTAAGCAGCGGATTGCTGACCTTGCAAATGTCTACTAAACTTATCAGACAATGAGACGTTTTTAGTTAGATCATAGAACAAATTAATTTGTATTGATACCTTGACTTATACAGACCTGTTGACTTCAAAGTAAAACTGCCAGCATGTACTAAGTGGAAATCTGAATACTCAGTTCTATGAGGTCTGTAATATTAGATAGTCATCGTTCACCATATTAACAAAATGAGCATTATGGCTATTTTTCTTACTTACAGTCAGCTCTTCTACACTCTTTGTAACACCAGATAGAGAGTTTATAGCAATGTGAACCAGGGGCTGGTAGGGCATTGCAAAAGGCTCCTGTGTCAGCACTGAATGTTCACATTCGCCATGGCACCACTTCTTGCCTCTAATTCCGAGCTACAGCTCAGTTCCTGCAGTATAGATTCACACCTGTAGCCTGTATTTGCAGCTGGTTCTTACTTCCCTGTCCAGGAAAGAATCATATTTTGATCTCCAATCAAAATAAAAAGAGGGGAGAGTCAATGTCTTGGTTTGAAAGACAGGTGTCTGCCAAGAAAGGCAGGAGTCTCCCTTGAAATGGAAGAAAAAAAAAATGGCAACCCCCTTCCCTCCGCATTATTATAATTTTGAAATTAAGGGGCTTTCAGGCAAAGATACGAGGAACAGGAATAACAGTTCTTTACTATTATATATCTATGTGTGTATAACAAGGCAAACAAACAGCAATAACTGCGGCAGTAACAGCAGACAGAAGCACAAACCCAGTGCCAGCCCTCTCGGCTGTCGGGCCCTTTCCCCTCGGGTGCAGTTCCGCTCGCAGCCGGCAGGGGCGCTGGCGGCTCCCGGTGAGCAGGGCAGGTGCGATGGTTCCCCCACGGCTGCAGGGGGCGCTCCGGAGCGAGCTCGGGGAGCACGCGGCAATGGCGGCCTGGGATCCCGGGAAGGGATGGGACAAAGGCTTCACAAACCCCTGGGCAGCCGATCCCGGTGTCCGGCCGGGCCCTCGGGAACAGCAGGCTGGAACAGCAGGGACGAGCACAAATCCCGGGTGGCAGACGAGATGGATCGGACTCCGGAGCCGCGGTGAGGACCCCCAGAGGTCCGGGCAGGCAGGGCGTGCGGGGCTACACAGCAGCGAAGGCTCCAAGCAACGGCGGGGGCAGGGCGGCCGCAGCCCGGCTCCCAGCGGGGCAGGGAAGGTGGGCTTGGGATCCCGGGGTTTCTCCGGTAGAAGGAAGGCAGAAGTCTCCAGTGCCGATGAATTCCTTCCAGCCTCTCCCTCCGTCCAAATGCCGGGAACTAATAGCCCACAAGCCCAGGTGAAAGAGAGTAGCCAGACAGACCCCTCCCCCTGTGGCCAGGTCTTTTGTTTTTCTTAAGCACCCTGGCAACCTGTATGGGGAAAATTCTTCAAGAGGAAAAAAGAACAGAGGGAGAACTCCTAAAACCCCAACAGTCAGGTTCTGGATAGGTACAGAAAGAATTAATAGATTTTTTTGCAAATATGTTGAAAAGCTGTTTGCACATACTGCATAAACGACAGCTGGAAGACTGGCACTCTGACTTGCAAGCTGAGGTTCGCCTGTTCTTTTTGGACTGATTTCTTGAGGCCAGACGCTGAACCTAATCAGCAAGAAAATCAAAACCACAGGGGTAGTTTGGGGAATATTGTAAATTATTCTGTCACGGTGCTTTTTGCTTAAAAGCTCTGGCCATCATCTGATTGGAGTAATTACAGGAGACAGAAGCAATCCTACTGTGTCTGTACACACAATTCCTTCCCAGGAATATTACGAATATGTTGTGATGTTGGCTTTTCGCACGTTAACATAATTGTTATGAATGTATTGTGATGTTGGCTTTTTTCATGTTCCTTAATGATAGAAAAACTTCACCTAGGTTCTGTAATGTGATACATGACATAGAATGTCTATTGTTTATGTAGTCAATTTAGAAAAGATAGGCAGAGAAAGCCTTCACATTCCTGGAGTATCTTATCAGAGAAAGAAGACCTGAACCCAGAGAGAAGAATTTATGGAAGGAGCAGAGACAGAACAGAGCCGAGGAGGAAGATAAGGCTGATGGGATGATACACAGAAACTCCAAAGAATTTATGAATCATGCATGATTGTGATGACTATGCAATAAGAGATGTACTTTTAAAGACTATCTTTTGGATGTAGAGGTGTGTGCCTTTGGATCTCTGCCAAAGCACCCGGCCGTAGTACCCTTTTTGCTGTTGTCTCCTAACTGTCCCTTTTATTAAACTTTTCTTAAAATTTTACTAAGAGTGAACCTCGTTTTTCACAATTTGGTGGCCCATACGGGGAAAAGGCCTCACCTCTGGGATCTCCTGGGGAACCCAGAGCGGGGGGGCGTCCCTGCCTGCTTTTGGCGGCCTCGCTTTGTGTTTCCCGGCGTGGTCAGGGGGGTTTGCAGGTCAAACACCCAGTGGACAAGAGAGGAGACAAAGCAAAAAGAAAGGAAAGAAAAGGCTCCCTAAGATACCGCGGTAATTAAACACATAAAATCTTGTGCACGAAGACTCAGAGAAAGGTGAGTATTTTTTCTTTCCTCTTTTTGGGGGGGATACGGGGGATGAAAGTGTGTGCATGAGACGCAGGCTAGTTACCCCAGACCTGCGAAGCGAGTGTGGAGCCTCTGAGGCTGCAGTTCTGCTCTCCCGCAAGGGAAGAAGCCAGTAAAGAGGCAAAGCAAAAGAGAAAAGGAGGGAGAGAACCCCCGGTCTAACTGGGACGGGGTTTCAGGGAAGGGATTGGACTCCTTGAAGGAGGGGAGTCAGGAGTTTCCTAGTACAAACCACGAGGAAATGAGACAAAAAGTAAGAGAGCCTCTAAAGATTTCCCAGGTTGAAGATTGGATCCGAGAAATGTAGGTTTTAAGACTGCCAGATTGAGGGTTCAAAATTCAAGAAATCCAGGCTTAGTTCTGCTAAATTGAGGATTAATTCCAAGACATTTGGGTTTTGAGACTGCTGGATTGAGGGTTAAAAATTCAAGAAATTCAGGCTTAATTCTGCCAAATTGAGGATTACTCCAAGAAACCTGGAACTTTGGGCCCAGGGGTGAATATTGGCCAACAATTTGAAATTAAAAGGTACCTTAATCTTGTGTGGTTGTGACTGATAGCACTTGAGAAAGAGAAACTGGAACAACAATAAGGAGTGAGTGAGAATGAATGAAAACGTACGTGATAGAAATGTTAAACCTTGAAATATAATTTTATTTTCTGGAGGGAAGCATGTTTTATTAAGAGGATAGAACTTTTGTATTCTGGAAGAAAGGGGAAAGAGGTGGTGGGGTTTGAATAGTTGTTTGTTTTGTTGCTTTTTATTAAAAAGGTGGGAAACAAAGGCCTGGGAAGGATAGGTAAGATTCTGAGAAAATGGGACATAAAACTAGTAAGCAAGAGTCAAGGAATAAAAAAGGGAATAGAGGCATGCCAGTGGAGATACCCCAGGAAAGCCCTTTGGGAGTTATGTTAGCTAACTGGAATACTAACCCAAGTACAAAGAAAAAGAGCAAAGTCAAAATGATACAGTTTTGTATGTTTGATTGGGCCAAGAAGGAAATAAGATCCGACCGTGTTTTCTGGCCCAGATATGGCTCTTTTGAAGTTTGGATCTGTCAGGCTTTACAAGGATTTGTAAATTCAAAAGAACCCTTTAACACAGAAGAAGGCAAGTACGCTTCATGCTGGGTGGGAAACATAGAGTCTAAGGGGATAAGAATTTTTAAGTTGTCAGAGACCCAAGAAAAGGAGAAAAGGGAAAACAAGAAGGAGAAGGGCTGGGACCCTCTGGAAGCATCGCCCCCTCCATTCCCGCCTGCCCTCCGCCAAGCCCAGGCTCCTGTGGCGCCACTCGCAGCTGCGCCGCCAGTTCTGGAGCCCGAGGTCCCGCCTGTCCTGGCTCTCATGGCACCACCTGCGGCTCCACCTCTTGTCCCAGCAGTGGCGGCTCCGCCGGTAGCCCTGGAGTTTCTGTCATCCCCTCCAGCCCCTGCGGATCCTGTGGGAGCCCAGCCCGCCACCTTTGGGGTTGCCCCGGCCCCTACCCCGCCTCTGACCCCAGTCCCGATGTCCGTGGCCGTTCCATCAGCCCCTACCGCCACTGTGTTGCCCGCCACAGCTCCGCCGGTAGCCCCAGGATTCCTGCCGCCCCCTCCAGCCCCTGCGGGTCCAGTGGCAGCCCAGCCCCACCCCTTACGGTGTCCCGCCCATCCTTAGCCCGGGTATCTGCTCCGCGGCAGCCCAACCCACCGCTTTTGGGACCCACCCCGCCCCTGCCCCTGCCTCGGCCCCGGTGGCGGCCCCAGTCCCAGCTGCAGCCCTGGTTCCAATGTCTGTGGCCGTTCCATCAGCCCCTGTGTGTTGCCTGCCATGGCTCCGCTGGTAGCCCTGGCATTCCCGCCACCCCCTCCAGCCCCTGTGGGTCCAGCAGCAGCCCAGTCCCCCCCCTTACAGTGTCCCACCTGTCCCTAGCCCGGGTATCTGCTCCGCGGCAGCCCAGCCCGCTGGTTTCGGTGTCCCGCCCTTCCCTAGCCCGGGTATCTGCTCCGCAGCAGCCCAGCCCGCCGCCTTTGGGGCCCACCCTGCCCCTGCCCCCGCCCTGGCCTCGGTGGCGGCCCCAGTCCTGGCTGCGGCCGCGGTTCTGATGCCCGCAGCCATTCCACCGGCCCCTGCCGCTGCTGCGTTGCCCGCCACGCTTCATTGAACTCGGCTTTGGCCCCACGGGCCACGCTGGGCCCACCAGCAGCTCAGAGTCCTGTCGCCTTGGCTGCTGTGGACCGCGTGCAGAGGGTCCATGCCAGACTCTGGTGTCCACCGGAAGAGCTTGTCCCCTTGGCGGTTCCGGCAGCAGTCCCCACCTACGCCCCCCACTCCTGGAGGAATCAGCCTTGGAGAGGACTCCTACCTCCTAGCCCCCCTCCCTCACCTGCACCATTCCCCTGGCAAGGACCGCTTCTGCTGTTCCTCTTAAAGGAGAAGCAAAACACCAAAGTACGGGGAGCTCAGTTACAGAACAGCCCTCTCCCGACACCCCCCCAAGACAGGAAAGAAGTATCATAAGAGAAAAATTACACAAGAACTGGGATGGAGAGGTCTCTTAGAAGATTAGGAGGATTAGGAGAAGTTCCAATGGGGGCTGGTGGAAAAGGATTTGTAAACGTCCCCCTCACTTCTTCAGAGGTCAGAAATTTAAAAAAATAGGTTAAAGGATTATGAGAAGATCCCATGGGAACAGCTGAACAATTAGATCAATTTTTAGGCCCAAACATTTTTACTTGGGAAGAGATGCAAGCAATAATGAAAATACTACTTTCTCAAGAGGAACGGGAAATGATTAAGAGTTGCAGGTATGAGAATTTGGGAAAGAGAGAACCAACAGGGACTGCCAGGAGACCAGAAGATGCCATTGACACCTCCTGCCTGGAATCACAATGAAGAGGTTGGGTGAAGGAATATGAATGATTACCGTAATTTAATCATCAAAGGAATAAAAGAGGCAGCACCTCGAGAGCAGAATTTAAAAAGGGCTTTTGGAGGGCAACAGGGAAAGGAAGTCTCCAAGTGAATGGTTAGAGAGAGACTTAGGAGAAACAATTTTCTGGGATAGATCCCAAGACAGTAGCTGGGCAGGCTTTACTAAGAGTCAATTTTGGCACTCATGCTTGGCCAGATATTAGGGAAAAACTAGAAAAATTGGAAGACTGGCATGAAAGATCATCAAATGATTTATTAAAAGAGGCTCAAAAAGTTTATGTCAGGAGAGATGAAGAAAAAGCCCAAGGAGAAGCAAAAATTATGGTAGCTACTATGAGAGAAAGTAACTTTTAGAGGAATCTGAACTCCACAAGGAGAAGGTCCTTTTTAGGTGCTACTGACGACTGAGGCAGCAATCCGGACCAAGGAGCAAGGGTGGATTCACACCAGCAGAATCAAAGGACCTGTGGAAGAACCTAAGGAGTGGACTATAACATCCATGCCTGGTGATACCAAGTTAACTCTTAAAAGGGAACTGGGTGGTAATGCACTGGGAAGACCCAAATGATCCAAGAGATACACCAAGAATCACACCCTGACTGGGAAATAAGGCCAAGCTTATATCAGTGGTGTCAAGTGTTGCCTGGACAAGTCCTGAGACACCTCCGATACGCCCCTTGGGGAGGAATACTTCCACTCCAAACAGGAGGATCAGGACTATTTAGGTCTGAGAGTTCTCATATTCTGGCCTTAGCCTGTTACTTATTTAAAAAGGAGGAGGAATTGCCACTTCCAACAGTGCCATATCATATACCCTGTCTGATCCACCCCAATAATGGACATGCTAGCTGGGTTAAATGTGAATGTCTAGACTGTAAAAAATATTGGTGTTGTAGTTCGCAAAAACAACACTCTCATTGCATGAAGTGTCGAACGCCAAATCTATTCCCCATCCAGGTAGAGCAAAGAACAGCTGAAATAGTAACCTTGCTTTGTGGATGGGAATTACTAGTGCCTGTTGAATGGGAGATACCTGAGGAATGGTGGGAAGTTACAATTAAGAAGTGTCAAAAGCAATTTGCCTGGAAATCAGCAAAGAGGAAGTGACGAGGAAACAGAGGGCAAGACCGAATTGACCACTGTACTTGCCACCAAGAAGATCATATACCCCTGCTGTGGGTAGCAACCCCACAGGTATGGGAAGTGGAGGTATAAGCCATATCGGCCTTCTGTTATTCCTGTATCTGTCACTCCTCTTTTGTCTCTTCCCTCTGGGGATACCGACACAGCCATGCCATAGGTGTTGCCGAAAGCTGTATATGGAAAAACAGCGAGGTTCCTTTTTCATTGCGCGTATCCATGTCAACAGTCTCTGTTATAACCAATCCAAAATAGAAAACTGTATGCAAAATAGGAAAAAGCACTGGATTGCAGAAAACCTAGGAACAAGTGGTAGCAGGTTGGAAAGTAAACGTCCAAAAGGAGAAAGATGGATGTGTTTCACATATATTGTTGGGAGTAAAGTCTCAGGCTTACTAAAAGAACAACTGGTAAATAAGAAGGTAAAGCCAGCGCAACATTCTAACTCTGTATCGACCCCAATTCAAGACACGTATGTGAAACTCAAACAACAAATAGAAAATGAAAAGGATATCTCAAAATTTGGAAAAAATCTGTTTGTGGAATTAGGGGAAAGGATAGGTAAAGAGCTTAATGTAACCAACTGTTGGGTCTGTGGAGGGCCTCTGATGACAGAGGAATGGCCATGGAAAGGCAGTAGCTTAAGCCCAATAGAACTCCTTAAGCGGAATTGGACAAGGATAAGGGGAGAAAACAGACCAGAAGGGTGGGTACTGAGTTCAACAGTGATAGGAGAGGAGTGTCTCTGGCGTACTGGGAACAATTACCTTAACGAAGTAGGAAATACTCCCTGTAAGAGATATAAGGTCAGTAACGGAACTTTTACATGGTGGGTCCCCGAGAAACCAACTCTGTATTGGACTCAGGAAAAAAACAAAGGAGAAGAATTGTAAGTACAATAATAAGGTCAAACTCTTTCAACGCAATGATACAAACAAAAATCCTTATTTTGGGATCCCAGACATTTCAGAATTCTGGGAAAATATAAATCAACAAAAGCTGACTACTGATGGCCTATTTTGAATATGTGGAAAAAGGGCATATGCAAAGCTCCCCTCTCAGTGGAAAGGGAGTTGTACCCTGGGAATCATACACCCAGGATTCTTTCTTTTACCTGAGCCAGACAGAGATGAAGTAGGAATACCAGCGTATGAGTGTAGGTACAAAAATGCTGTTAGTGAGGATCTTCTTGTTATTTTTCTAAGTCCGTGAGAGACTTTTCTCTCTCACAGAAGAGGTAGCAGGGAATGTAAACAACCAAGCCACCTGCAACCTTGGAAAGTCTTGTTTATGGTATAGTAGAAAATATTTTGATAATGGATGTTTTAGGATTTTGGCCAATCACCCCCAAGGGGTGGCTGGTCCTTTGCCCAATTAGACTATGAAGAAAAAAGTCTATAAAAGAGTTTGTAAAATAATTAAATAAATCAATCTTGCTGCACAATTCCTGCCTGCTGGATCTTCTTCTCCTCCTCCTCCCTATAGCTGCGGGACACGGTGATATACCGTAGGAACCAGGCCTGCGGTAATATATGAGGACCTGAAAAGGAATGTCATAGGTTAGCAAGCATAGTCCGGAAGTGATGTCCTTGCCAAGGGGTGCTTACAGCTTCCTCTGGGACCTGATAGAACTTATCAGCTGTCCAGTTTGAATATGGACAATTCTTTAAGCCACTTCAAGTTGTGACCGCCTCTGTGATGCACACTTAAGAATAGAAACCTTGAGGCAGACTTGCTCTGTCTCGTTTCCGGTGCTGGGACAGGTGGCTGCGGGCCCTGTGGGGGGCCAGCGGGCCCAGGCCAGACCCTGCTTGGGCCAGGCCGGGCCGAGCCACGGCCATCCTGGAGCCGATGGGCCCTGTTCCACCTCTGGAACCCCCCCAGCAGGGCTGTGGGCAGCCGGAGCGGCTCGGCTTCCCCCCCCCCACTGCGGCCAAGATTTCAGCAAAAGCGGCACCGCTGTCTGGCAGAGGTCAGGTGACCAACAGCGATAAGCCACATTCCAGCTGCAAGGCCGAGGTGAGATTAACCCTTTTATTGCTGTGAAGAGCTGAAAACCTGAGGGAAGAGAAAGAGGAGATGCTTAAAGCTGAAATTCTGTTGTGAAGCTATGATATATTAGAGTATCCCGTTGTAATTTCATGAAGATATGGGGGTGGAGTGTTCAGTTCAACTTGTAAGCAAAAGCACCTGTGCTGAGATAGGCAGATGCTGATGCAGCTGTAATTTCATGAGAAGTTGAACAGGGAGAGATGGAAGCGATGAGGACTTCTGCTCCAAATGGGAAAGGAGAGAACTTCAGTTCCTAGAGATGCTCCCAAAGATTTCTTAGAGATGAAATACTCCCAGAGATGGGTGAAGAGAACTTTTGTTTCTGAACAGCTCAACCTTAAAATTGTACCCCAAAAAACTTCAAGAGCGGACCCTCGAAAGCAGTTGCGGGAAAAGCCGCAAGTTGGGGGAAGGGACTCACATGCGAGCAGAGAGAGTCCTCTTCCTAAATGGACTGAACAAAGTTATTTGGAAGTGGGCGGCTGTCTCGTTGTGATAATGTGTTCATAGCATGAGCAAGAGAGACTCCTCTTCCTAAATGGACTGAACAAGGTTGTTATGGAAGTGATAAATGGACTGAACATCTCAAGGGTTGTCTTTTCACATTGTCAGTGGGAGAAGGGAGGAAGGTGGGGGGAGGAGAAGAGTTCTGAAGGTGTGGTATAATTTTTTTTCCCCTTTTAGGTCTGTTAATAAACTTCCTTATATTCTTTCAAGTTTGGTGCCTGCTTTGCATTTCTCCTAATTCTCATCTCACAGAAGATAAACAGTAGTGAGTATCTTGGACCAAACCACTACACTAAATTGGTGTTTCTGCCTGGTTACAAACCCAACCCCCTACAAGGAATAAAAGAGAATTGATTGGAGGATCTCAAAAATGGAGAGACGAGGAATGGCCCGCTGAGCGCGTAATTGAAACATATGGGCCAGCCACCTGGGCACAAGATGGGAGTTGGGGGTATTGCACCCCAATTTACATGCTGAATCCGATTATAAGACTCCAAGCAGTTGTAGAAATAATAACGAACCAAACTGGTCAGGCATTGGAATTACTAGCTAGCCAACAAAGTCAAACAAGGGCTGCGGTGTATCAGAATAGGTTGGCTTTAGACTATCTATTGGCTGAAGAAGGAGGTGTTTGTGGAAAATACATCAGACTGTTGTTTGAAGATAGATGACCATGGGGATGCCGTCCTAGATATAGCCAAAAATATCAGAAAAATAGCCCATGTACCGGTCCAAAAGTGGGAATCCTCACTAAAACTTAGCTGGTGGGATAATGTATTGGGAATAGAAGTGTGGAAGAAGCTAGGCTTCTTCCTTTTCTGTGCCACCGCAGGCTTGATATTTGTCCCTTGCCTGATCCCCTGTTTCATTCGATTAATATCTACCATGGTCCAAGGCATGCAAATAGTACCAATGCCTGTGGAACCAAAATTGGCTACATCTGGAATGGCACAGAAGATCATGGTGTTAAAGAAGCAAAATGATATCAAAGACCCCTTTGAAAAAGCAAGATTGATTTGTGAAAAAAAATGAGCAAATAATAAAGGCTAGAAAACAGGGGATACTGCTCAAGCCAAATTATCTGTAAAAAAAGGAAAAGGGAGGTATTGTTATGAATGTATTGTGATGTTGGCTTTTTTTTCATGTTCCTTAAAATTAGAAAAACTTTACCTAGGTTCTGTAATGTAATACATGATACAGAATGTCTATTGTTTATGTAGTCAATTTAGAAAAGATAGGCAGAGAAAGCCTTCACATTCCTGGAGTATCTTACCACAGAAGAAGACCCAAAACCAGAGAGAAGAATTTATGGAGGGAGCAGAGACAGAACGGAGCCAAGGAGGAAGATAAGGCTGATGGGATGATACACAGAAACTCCAAAGAATTTATGAATCATGCATGATTGTGATGACTATGCAATAAGAGATGTACTTTTAAAGACTATCTTTTGGATGTAGAGGTGTGAGCCTTTGGATCTCTGCCAAAGCACCCGGCCGTAGTACCCTTTTTGCTGTTGTCTCCTAACTGTCCCTTTTATTAAACTTTTCTTAAAATTTTACTAAGAGCGAACCTCGTTTTTCACATCCCCAAGGCCCGTATCTGTTCCCATAAACAGCAGGAGCTCAGAGGAGATGGCTTGTGCTCCTTTTCACCTGCTTATCTCCACACACTGAAATACCTGAGAATCATGGCTGTATTCCTCGGCAGACAAGGAGCTGTTATTTGGCCGAGTCAGGAGTGACTGTAATACCATAAACAGAAGTGATGTGTCCAGGAAAGTAAGGTACCAATTTTTTTGCTTACGAGTAAGGGACAGATTCTCCCCACACTAAGATGTCCTTCTTTCTTATTTATTCAGGTGGGAATTGAATCTTGCTACCTAGAATGTATGTTTTCCTTTACATTTCAAAAGAAATCTAAACGGTCTTGTGTCAAAGGAGAGACATTACGGAAACAGGATTCTCCACCTACTTTTGATTTGGTTTGGTGGGGGGGAGGTTGATGTTTGGGGTTTTTTTGTTGTTGTTAGTTTAGTTTAGTTCAGTTTAGTTTAGTTTAGTTTTGGGTTGGCTTGGGGATTTTTGTGGAGTTTTTTTGTTTGGTTGGATAGTTTGTTTTGGTTTGGTTTGCCTGTTTATGGTTTTAGCCTGAGACCTACAGTATACAGAAAGGTAAAATCCCTGGCAGGTGCATACCTGGAAAGCAGTTGGATGCATAAGCAGGCAGACTTTTATTCCTAGCTTTAATAGAATAAACCCTGCTTTGTTTCTTCATTTCTTCACTTGATCCTTTTGCAAATATTTGCATTTTCTTTATCCTAAATACTGACAACAGATGCTTTAATTCCTTTGTTTTCTTTTATTTTGGCTTAGGTCTAGAATGTCTGCAAGTTCCTCTGGTAAGAAGACCTTCTTTACTGAAGGACACAGCAAACATATGAGGTGAGTTTTGAGTCTATGAGATGTCCAGGTCCCCAGTACTTCCCTTGACATGAGCTGCAAGATGCAGGTGGCCGAGATGATACTCCTGGACAAGAAGAGGGAGGTATTTCTTCCATTGCTTGGCAAGAAGCTTTTCCAGCAAGCAGAAGGATGCAGGAGGGCACCTGAACCCCAGGAGCCCTGCAGAATTTGTCTGCCTCTCTCAGCTTGTGTGTCACCGATAAACACACAGGCTCACAGCCACACATCTGGATGAGGAAGAGTCCATACCATTTAAAGCCCAACAGCAGTATTCCAAAATCACTTCTGAGCTACCTTAGCCAGTGACTAAACTACCTGTGACAGCAGCCAGAACGAGATGCAATTATTACTGAAAACTCCCCTTAATCCCAGTTTTGTTCCTTTGCTACAGTCCTCACCAGAGTATTTCACCATGACCTTTAGTCCTCCTGGAGGCACTCAGGTAACAAATGCCATTTCCCCTCGGCACAGTCACAGCCAGCCTGAACGGGCACAGACAATGGGAATTTCTTCCTCCTGAGGTACCTGCGCTCTTAAATGTCCCTGGAGCGCTTCCACTAGCTCAGCTCACTTGAGGGAGGATAACCATCCTGGCACACCTGAGCAGCATGTCCAGGAGACAGGGTGACCCAAACCAGGGCATCACAGCTTCAGGTTTAACAAGACTTGTGCAGACATCACACAAAACAGTTCATGCAGATATTCAGTGGAGGCTGCAGAATGTGCAGAGAGATTTTAGTCGGGGGGGAGCAGCACTAGAACAACCGGAGATAGATGCTGTTTGCAGACAAACAAACCCAAGTGAGCAAACAGAAAGAGGCAGAAGCTGCTTGTGAAGTTCAATGAAGAACCATTTCAGACCAAGTTCATCCCAAAACTGAGGTGCAGTTTCAGGGCAGTTACCATGAATTTTTGCTTTGTGGTTCTGTTTTTTGTATAAAAGACTTTATGTTCTCTCTTCTTACTCTCTAAAGTCCAGGGACTAAGGTGGCCCCCTAAGTGTTGGTGAGCAGGTTTCAAAACCTGGGTTTTGAATTCACTGGACTCAAAAGCGTGCATGCTCTGTACCTGCTGTTGCAGTAAGATTCACTTTGCCTGATGGGATTCTACCTCCTATGCAAATATTTTTAGTTATGTAAAACTTGGGGTCTAGGTGTTCCCATACTGGGTTAAAACCACATCTGTAAGGAGGAAGAAAGTGATGAAGATTCTCTTCCCCATTCTGTAGCCAAGGAACCCAAGAAATACATGCTAAAATCAATGACTTATTACTTGTTTCCCAGGAATCGTTTGCCAGGAATTTCTCACTTTTATCAGCAATGTAAGTCCAAATACAGACTCCAGGTAAATTGGTCAGAAAAATGTACATTTATTTCTTCAGCTTCTACTCTTCATGGTGCTGTGGTTCGACCAAGTAACCTACAACACTGGCAGGAACAGCCTTTGCCACAAGTACAGTATGGAAGTAAACAGCAAAGGATGGGTTCAGCACCAGCAGTTAGTTCCCAGAAGATCAGGAACAGCTTGGGTGCTGCATGCCCACCATGTCTGCATCACCTTAAGGGACATTGCTATCGCAGGTGTTGGAGGAAAAACTGTCTGAGCATCTGAGATGGAAAGGTGAAGGCAGTGACACAGCTGTGTGCCAATCACAGAGAGTTAAAAATTGTGTCTTCCTACGCTGCAAGGAGATCCTACATGCTAGCAGAAGAGCACAAAGGACAGTTTCACCTGAAACACACACTAATGTATTGCAGATATACTGAAAATATTAATAACTTCTAACAGCTTCTCAAAAATAAGTCAGTATAGACTGTTTTAACGTTGCCCCTGTTGCACATAATAGCAGGAGACTAGTGAAAAAATATATTTACATACAGCATATTTCACTTTCAGAACTGACTGCTCTTTAACTTGGAACTGGTAAGTATTCACCAGTAGGAAAAACACTAAAAACTGCATTTTCAAAGTGGTAAAAATTGTGATTCAAAAGCTACAGTGCCATGTAGGGGAAAAGGAAAGACATGGAACAGCAATAATACTTAAAGTGATCAGGCCTGCGCACTGAGTTATGTTCTCTACAAATTATTTTTACAGGGGCAAGGAGTAATTTTTAGAAAAAAATCTTATTCTAAAATCATATACCACAGTTTTAAGGATTTTTCTTTCCTAAAACTTAATAACCTTTTCTGTTGTTAATTTTTAAGCCAATTTTTGGCCCAAACACTGAAATGTAATACCCATTATTTGCCTTGTGGTGTCTGTAACCGACATTAAATTCTCCCAGTAGGGTAGAAAATTGGGAAAGAGTCGTGCTGGCAGACACAAGATAAACACACTTCTTTTCAAGTTTCAGTATCCTTAAAACACAGCTAAGGGTAACTTCTCATTCTTAGCCAGAGAGTACTGTGGAAAAGTCAATGCAACCATAACCATACTACAGGGGTGAGTAAACATTCCAATGGACAATCCGCTTTTCAGCCACCTGCTTCCCCATCTCTAGTAGGGCACAGGTCCAGTGATCGTGTGTTTCTCATGACTCACAGAGATTACAGAGGAGATCTTCAAAGAGGCTTTCTGGATGAAGCAGCACATAGACAAATGTGTGGGAAATAAGGGCCACGAAACATGGGGAAAGATGGCCCTTCTTTTCTGAACTCCTGTCTTCTCCTTTTTGCCTATTCCTTAGAAATGTTGTTGCAATTCAGTCGCTGGGATAATTTTTACAAGAGTTGTTACACTGCGTTTAAAGAAAGACAAACCCCATCCCACCGAGGTGGATCATTCATAATTCAGGTACTGTTTAAAGATATTTAAGAGGAATTGGGAAGAGGTTTTCTAGGTAGCGGGTTTCAATTTTTCTGAGAAAGCCAGCACACAGAGGAAGAGATGACAGGGCATCTTTAAACCACTCAGTGCAAAAGACTATTCCAGAATGTGGTGAGACCAACAGTCCTTGGGTCAGCATGTCACCCACAGAGCAGGGACTGAAGTGACAGGGCAGGGCTCCTCACAAAGGGACCTGGAAGGAGGGCAAGAGAAGGCAGTGTTAGCTGGAACTCAAGACAAGCTGGATGTAAGGAGAACATCTGCTCTGTGTGTGGGGTGAGCTTATGCCATAGCACCAAACACACTCACATGAGCCCTCAGGGATAAACGATGCAAAGACATTAAAAAAAAAGGCATAAATTTAAAAAGAGGGGGAAATAAGTCTATTTTTCCCCAGCTATGACTGAAAAGTGTTTCCAGTTCAAGAGTCAAGAGAGAATTTAAAATAAAAAGAACAAGTGACACTAAGCACAGATCTTTGCAAGATCTCCTTTTTCAGTCTCCATTGAAAAGACTTGGCTACAGGAGGGATTTTGCATTGGAACTCGCCCCAAAATGGGGAAAATAAAGAAGAGAAGAGGTGATTCCTGAGGAAAGAAAAAGGCAAAACATCTTGCTGAAGACACCAGCGTGAGTTCACTACAACTCTAGGCCATTAATCCCTTGGGGAAAGCAACATCCTTCCACGGGACAGGATTTTAACTTTGATGGCAACGCTGACAAAATTGCTGCCCCTTCCTGTTGCCGCTTCTGATTCCAAAGGAGAAATGTGCCAAATCTGCTAAGACAGGCAGAGACAGTGAGAAAGAACCAGCCAGCTGGCTGGAAAAGAGGCAAAAAGAATGTCTTCAAGTCTCTCCTTGTCATCATTTCCCCTTGTCCCATTTGACCCGTGTGCTTTGAAGTGGAGAACTCTGTTTGCAACCCCAACCTAAATAGTGAAGCTACACAGTCGAAGACCTTTTTCCTCACTTCAGCTATGCTGAACACAGAGCGGTTTTGCTTTCACTGGACAAAGAGGAACCCGAGTTTCCCACGGGATTCCTCAGTTTGGACCCCTCTCCGAAAGTTCCCCTCTGCGCATGCCTTGGTGGTTTGGGGTCGTGCTGCACACCAAGGCCAGAAGGCCGATTCCAGGCAGAGAAAGCAAGGGTTTGCCCCGTGCCGGTCCGTGCCGTGCCCGGGCAGCGCCCCGGGAGCCGCCCCGCCCGCGCTGTGCCCGCAGCCCCGGCTTTGTGCCGCTCGTTCCCGCGCGGGGCCCAGCGCAGCGCCCCCCTCAGGCCGCGCGCCGCCGCTGCAGCTGCGGCCGTTGCGCTGCGGCCGTTGCGGCGCCAGTGGGCGACAGGCGCGATGGCCGAGCTGCCGCTGCCCGCCGGGCTCGACGCCCGCACCTTCCCCGCCAAGCTGTGGCGCCTGGCGAACAGCCCCCGCGTCCGCTCCGTGCGCTGGGACAGCCAGGGCCGGGGGCTGCTCATCGACCGCGCACGCTTTGAGCAGGAGCTGCTCAGCTCGGCCGGCGTCCAGGGGCCGGCCCCGCGCACCTTCAGAGCCACGCAGTTCCGCAGCATCGTGCGCCAGCTGAACCGCTACGGCTTCTACAAGGTGCCGGGCCGGGCTGGCGCGGCTGTGCCGGGCGGTGCCGGGGCCATCGTCCACTATGGGAACCCCTGGTTTCGCCGCGACCGCCCCCACCTCCTGCTGCGCATCAGGCGCCGGAGCACGGCCAGCAAGCACCGCCTGGCGCCCGGGCCGGAGCGGCGCAGGCGCTCGCCCTGCGGCTCCCAGCAGCGCCCCCGGCAGCGGCCGCGGCCGGCGGGGCCGGAGGGGCGCGGGCGGTTCCAGGCGCTGCCTCGGGAGCGGCCGCCGCTGCCGGCGGGGCGGCCGCCCAGCGGCTTCTTGCTCCTGCACAGGGAGCGGACGCTGCCGGACGGGCGGGAGCTGCGCAGCCGGCGGCCGAGCCGCTTCCAGCAGCCCCCCAGAGAGCGGCCGCTCCTGGCCCGGCGCCCGCCCTGTGGCTTCCACCTCCTCCACAGGGACCGGCCGCAGCCGGCCCGGCGGGACGGGCCCAGCCGCTTCCAGGAGCTGTACGGGGAGCGGCCGCTGCCTGCCGAGCGGGAGGTGCCCAGGATCCCGCCCTGCGAGCTCCTCGGGCTCTACGGGGAGCCGCTGCTGCCGGTCAGGCGGGAGGGGCTGAGCCGCCTCCAGAAGCTGTACGGGCTGCAGCCGCCGCCGGCCGGGCTGCCGCCCTGGGCTTTCCAGCAGCCCCACATGGAGCGGCCGCCTCCGGCCGGGCGGGAGCTGCTCAGGATCCCGCCGTGCAGCTTCGAGCAGCTCCAAACGGAGCAGCAGTCCCCAGCCTGCAAGCCATCAGGTAGGAAAAGTGTTCCAAAAGGTCGTGAAAAGTGACCGTTTGAAGTATTTCCCCACAACGCTCTGTCATTCCCAGACAGAAATTGTCAAACCTGCTAGGAAGGGGGATCTGGAAAGCCGGAAGAATCTCTGTCTGGTTTTCCTGTGTGCTTCCTGTGATGTTTGCTGCAAGGCAGCAATCGAGCTCTGTGTCCCAAAGCCACATTCTGGAGCCTGACCAATGTGTTTGGATTCCTGCAGCCACACCGGACAGTTCAGCCTCCAGTGCTCCACCTGGCAGTGCTGCTTGTGCAGCATCGACGACCTCCAGCAAGACACGGAATGCACCTGGGCAAGAGGAATTGCCTTCAGCGGATCTGGGCCTTCAGGTCGAGGCAATGATTCGGGAGATCAGGAGATCCGTGGCTGAAAGGTCTCCCTTTGCTCAGGTAACCCCACTGGATGGGAATGAAGGGGCTGGGCTGAGAGCTTTTGAACATTGCTGCAAAGGCTTCTTTAGTTGATTTCATGATTATTTAGTGATTGAATTCTTGTTGGTCAAGCAAGATTTCTAAAAGAAGAGGGATGACAAAGTCTCCCCCCTTAGTGAGGATGAGAGGTGTGATCCTGTGGTGGCCACGTTTGGGTGCTCCTTTTGCTGGGAAGAATCCCTGGTGCAGGGGCATTTGTGGTGATGCTCTGTAGGTTCTAAGAGGCTTTGTTTGGTGGGACAGAAGAGAAGAGTGTGGGGAGAATTGCCACTGAAGGCAAAGTGTCCCCTGCAGGGAGGGGCATGCGAGAGGTGCCTCTGTTAGAGCAGCAGACGTGGGCTCTGCCTGTTTTGGGTGGGAAGGCCAAGGCAAAGCAAGGGCTGGGCTGCAGCTGCTGCTGCTGCTGCTGTGTGAGCCGTGCCGAGCGTGCAGGCGCTGCCAGAGCCGTGCTTGGGGATGGGCTGGAGCTGCAGCTTTCTGCTCCTTCTGTTTGACAGATGCAGTCTTGGGATCAGGAATCCCATTTCTCTTAACTCTTGCCTCTTCCCAGACTTGCCTGGAGTGTCTGTGTTGGCACAGGCCTTTTTGCAGGCTGTTCTACATGTTGGCCAGAGAATGTCTCTCTTTCTATTCGTGTGCAGCCCCACTGCCTGCAGTACGTTTATGGTTGAGGAAGGGCAGACTCAAGGTGGGGAGTGGGGCTTTCTGGATTTACCAATATGTTGTTCTCAAGTGTGATGTCTTCTGTAAACCCCCACACAGCAGTTTTTAAAGGCATTTTATTCCCTAATAAAAGGAAATATTGCAAGCTCTGAACCATCTTTAGAATCTTTAGGATTCTGGTGGACAGGCTGTTGCAGAGGAGATGAATATTCTGGAAGTGGTCATAGTGAGAATATCTTTCTGTCTAAAGGTAACTTGCAGGTGCTTAATCTTGGGCATTTCCTTCCTCAGTGGAATTAGGAAACACAACTTGGTTGTCTGGCTTTTCACGTCTTTTGGGTTGGTTTCTTTGGTACCCTCCAGATTTACAGAGTTTTGGCACTGGAAAATTTGATGCTGGAAATACCCTAGGTCCATAAACGTTTGCCCGGATCATCCATACGGGGCAGCAGCAGAGGGCTCCAAAAAGCACCGCCTTGTGGTTGATGGTCTGAGCGGCTGGGTGGGGGGTGGTGAGAGAGCCAGGCAGAAATGTGTGCTTTGCGTGCAGGTTTGCAGCACCCAGCCCTGGGCAGTGCTGGCAGCGAGCTCTGCCCCTGTCGATGGCCGTGTTGGGAAGCAGGAGGGCCCCAGGCTTTCTGCTGGCTGATTTCTTACAGCTGGTGGGAGAAGCCAGGCTCAGAGTGTGAGGGCACGTCCCCTCCCTTGGTGTCTCCTGGTTTTCCGAGTTCACCGTTTGCCTCCAAGGTCATTTTGTAAGAGCTTCAGTTGCACCTTGGTCACATGAATCCTGAGTTTCAAACGATTGTCACGTGAATGGTTTGGGCAGCGTTCCCCTCCTGTTGGGAGTGGAGAAGAAGATTTGTTGTATCCCTGATGGGATTCCAAGAAAATACGGAGTGATCTTTGGGTTTCTTTCTTTCTGGTTTTCTTTCAAGGGGAATGCTAATGTTGCTGCCGAGTCTTCAGGAGGGGAGGCTGGGAACAGGGCTGCAGCAGAGGGAGCTTTGCCTGGCACCGAGAGCTGCAGGAACAGTTCCCCAGAGCCCGAGGAGCCTGGTAAGGAGAGAGCCCACACTGCTTTAGAGAGCTCTGAGGTGGCTGCTCTGAGCCTGCCTCTGGCAGGAAGGGAGATGAGAAGAGTTGAGTTCTGTCTGCAGGGCTGGTGCTTCCTGGTGCCTTTAGGTCAAATCCTGCCCTGGCACAGCCTCCCCGAGCCCTGCCCTCCACGCTTCTCCAGGGGCACTGACACCGAGTGCTGTGCTGTGGCCAGAGAGCCGTGAATAAACCCAGCCTGTGGGAGCTGTGTCACCAACCTGGCTGTCCCAATTTTGTGAAGTCCTTGGATGAATTTACTGCAGGGTGGAGGCCGGGCCGAAGGACTCTTGAAGGAACAGGGGAAATAAAAGGGCAAAACATCAGGCTAAAAGTCCAAACGTTTGGTCTCAAATCACCGACTGAAGGTAGTACCAGTCTGCTGGTATCTGTCCTGAGACACAAGAAAAGCAAGGAGCTGAACATCAGAGGCCAACCCATTGAAAAATCACAAATCCAGTCACAAAAGGAAAAGCCTGAATGAGCCCAGATCAGCAGGACCTAAGAGGACAGAGGGAGCACTTTGGATCCATTCCTTAGCCAAGCTGGTGCAGCCTGCAGGCCTCGTGGGGAGCTCTTTCCCTCCCAGCTCTTTCTGCCAGAGCTGATGGTCGAGTTGGAGCCTCTGTTGCTCACTGCAGAGGGCAGTTTGTAGGTCCCAGGTAATGGTTCATAGTTCACAGCACCCTTCAGCTTCAGCCATTCCAGTGAGGACTGAGGTGTCTCTGTCAGCACAGAGAAAGAGCAAGGCTGGGCTTCTGTGTGGGAGCTGGGACTGTCTGTGCTTCAGGCTCTCGTGGGTGCCATTTGCACTGCGGGTGCTGAGACTCTATTGGGACACTTCAAACCTTTGGAGGTTTTGAAAACTTGAAAGGATCCCTGTTCTTTAAAGAGCAACCTTCAAATTCCCAAGTGAATTCCCAAGTGATGGCCCTTTCAGGCCATCTTTTACAGTCCCTGATAGAAGGACAATTGCTGCCCAAGGGAAATGCGCATGAGGGCCGGTATTGACTCAGTGTTGCCTTTGCTTCCCAGATTCCATCTGATCGACCTCTCCAAGAGGGCTGTCCTGCATGGGAGGAAGAGACAGAGGGAGAGCCTGTGATCGGTAGGCGGGTGCAATCCCTCTGTCTCTAGTTGCATTTATAGAGGTGTAGTTATATTCATAGATTTATGTAGTTGAATTTAAATGTCTAGATAGTTGTAGTTACAGATCTGAGTAGTTAAATATATATTTGTAGTTGTAGATGTATAAAGTTATTTTTTATATATGTAGTTGCATTTAAAGATGTGAAGTTACATTTATATATGTATATAGTTATAAATGGGCATAGTTATATTTATATAGCTATAGGTATATGGAGCTTTAGATAGATTGATAGATATTTGAATAAATACAGGCTGCTTTTTAAGCTCTTTCTCTACTCTGCTTCGTCTCTCACCTCTTGCTTTTGCCCCTGTGCCCCCTCTGTCCCCTCTTCCTGTGCTGGCTCCGAGCTGGCGGCCGGGCCGGGCGGAGCAGCAGCTGCAGCCCCGGTGTCCCTGGAGCGGTGGGAGCTGCCGGTGGCCGCAGGCCCTGTGCCCTGAGGAGCTGCTGGAGGACGGTGAGACAGAGGGGGCTGGGGAGAGGTGACACTGAAGGTGACACTGATGTTGAGGTGCTGGTGGGGCTGTGGGGATGGTGGGGGAGCAGAGGGGAATGGTGGGGATTGAAGGGACTGGGAGAGCTGAAGGGAATGGTGGAGCAGAGAGGTGTGGAGGAGCTGCTGGGGATGGTGGGGACTGAGGGGACAGGGAAGTGTCCCCACAGGCTAAGGGGGGTGTTAGGACTGAGGGAACTGGGAGGACTGAGCGGAGTGGCAGGAACTGAGGGCTCTAGAGGGAGCTGAGGGGAACAGTGGGGCTGAGGGAACTGGGAAAAGTGGGGAATGAATGGTGGGACTGAGGGGTAGAAGTTCCGCAAGGGAAGAGGCACAGGCTGAGGGGGGTGGCAGGTCTAAGGGGACTCGATGGGTCTGAAGGGAGTGAGGGGGGGTGAGAGGACTTTGAGAGTCTGCAGGAACTGGCAGGACTGGGGGTTTGCTGAGGGCATGGCTGGGCTGAGGGGATGCAGGGGGCCAGCAGGGAGCACAGTGGGGTCCGGGCCTGCGGCTCTGCCAGCCCTTGGAACCAATTCCAGAGCCTCCGCTTTTGCCACAGCTGCCCTGAAGACCTTGAGAAGAGCCGGAGAGTGATGGGAGCCAGCAGGGAGAAGCTGAAGGCCGCCAGCAAGAGCAGCGAATATGGACCTGCTGCTGCCGCCCGAGACCCTGGGTGAGGCCCCAGGGCCGCTGAGGCAGGGTGGGCGTGAGGCTGGCGTGGGCTTTGGCCGCGGGCACTGGCCGGCTGGGCAGGAGCGGGCCCTGCCCGTGCTGGGGCCACTCAACGCGGCTGCCCCGGGCGGCACAGGGGCTGTCCTTGGGCAAGGCAGCTGTGCCGGCAGGGCCCGGCAGCGGTGCCGGCTGTGCCGCGCTGCCGGGGGCTGCGGGACGGTCCCGCCGGGGCTGCGCTCGCCACAGCCTGGCCTGCTGGGCCTGCTTTTTCTTTCTAAGCCTCCTGGGGAGGCTCTGAGATTTCCTGTTCCCTGATGGAAGTGCAGCTGCTGCCAAGGGAAACGTCCCGATCCTGACTCAGTGTTCCCTTTGCTTGCCAGGTGTCCCATCTGCTGTCCCTGTCCAGGAGAGCTGCGCTGCGCGGGAGGAAGCGACAGAGGGAGAGGCTTTGAAGATGGGGCGGCTGGAATCCCTCTGCTTATAGTTCTGCTTATAGATGAATGGACTTGCATGTAGAGCGTGATAATTATATTGATATTTACGTATGTGCTATTTGCATAGGTATATTTCTATGTGTATGTTGTTACATGAATGGATGTAGTATGTATATATGAATGTGTAGATATATACATACATGTTTCTCGTTACATGTATGTGTATATATGTATCTAAGTATATATGTATGTTGTTATATCTCTGTCCAGTTCTATTTCCTGTTTATACAGTTATCTAGGTATCTATTTCTAGTGATGTTGTTGTAGGTATTTGGCTCTTTAAATAGGTGCATTGGTATTTGTATCGGTATATATGTCTGGTTTTCTATTTTTATATGCATATTGATCTATTTCTGTAATTATATTTACACGTGTTGGGATGTTTAGCTGTATATTTGTATAGATGCAGTTGTTTTATCTATTTATGTATGTATTGTAGGTAATATGAGTATTTATGTTTATATATTATATAAATATATATAAATATATGTAAATATATATAATATATAATAATATATAAATATATACAAATATATTTATATCTGTGTGTTGTGGTGGTTATATATGTATTTGTTTCTGTTTAAATATAGATGGAGTTGTATAGATGTGTAATTCTATTTATTCAGTTCTTGCTATAGGGCTATTTAGAGAGAGATGTTGATATTTTTGTGTTTCTATATGGGCAGTACAGTTACAGTAACATGGAATAAATTAAGTTGTTAAACTTCAGTTGATCTTTGTGTATAGTGAGTTGTTGTAGAGGTTGGCAATAAATTAATTTTTGTTCCTGGAAGTTGATGTTTGTCTATTTTTACGTAGCATTGTTGTAATAATCAAATAAATGACAGTTTTGTATCTTAACTGAGATCTGTACAGTTATCTATTGTCAGCGTGGGTGTAGCAATTTGTAATAAATTAAATTTTTCAACTGAAATTGATTCTCGTGTGTTTGTAGATCAGCGGTGCGGCTGCAGCAACTGGCGATAAATGACATTTGTCAGCTGAGATGAGTGTTCTGTGATTTGTGCTCTCCAAAGGAAGGAGCAGATGTAAATGGGATGATGCTGGAGGATTTTGGCCATGAAAATCCCCAGCCGTGCCCAGCAGATCCCCCAGCTGCAGCCAGGCTGGGCAAGGGAACGGCACATTTGGGATGGCAGCAGAGCCACACGTTGGCTACAGGCTCGCTGCAGAGGCCTGCTGAGAAAACGGGACTCCCCTGAGCGTAGAACTGCAGCCAGGAGCCACCCAGGGAGGAGAAATCCACCCCCGTCCCACCGGGAGCTCTTTAGGGAGCGCTCCCAGTGCCCCTCTGAAGCTCATCCTGGAGAGCAGCAGCAACCAGGGATCCCGAGCCAGCTGCGCTGCCTTTGGCAGCACTTTGGCAAAGGGTCTGGAGCAAGGGCGAGGGAACAGTGACTGTAACTGCTGCAGGGCAGGGAGGAGGGAAAGGCCATTGACCCAAGTGCTGACATGCTCCAAAATCCAGAAGGATGCAGGAGAACTGGGAAGCAACAAGTTCTCACAAGTGCTGAAGTGATGGAAGCCCTTTGAGTGAAGTTCCCTGAAGGAACTCGCAGGGGACTTGCTGCTGGGATCGGCAGTACCAGGAGACAGCAGGATCTGCTCATTTGGCTGGATCTGTTTCCAGGACACAGGCTGTGATCGCCCTGCTCACACAAACCCCGTGCCCATGGAGCCTGCAGGGTAACAGCAATGCCGTTCCAAAGAGAGGCTTTGCAGCTGAAGTCACTGCCCTCGTGTTTAGGGAATGAATGACTCCCGTGCCAAAGCAGTGGCAGGTCACCAGGGCTCCGGGAGGCAGAGCCTTTAGAGGGAAAGAGAGATGAGGCACTCACATGCCTGCAACTCCTTCAGCTCTCTTACTTTGTGGAATGAGAAATAAGAAAGCTGAGGAGAGGAAAATGCAGTCCTCTCAGGAAACATTGGGACAAACAAGTCTTGTGGGAAAAGAAAAGTAGGTAAGAACTTGGCCTTGTTTTCATGGGCTGTGTCTTCTGCAGAGGAGACAATGGGATGTACAGCTACCAGGAACAGGAGGCATTGCAGGGAACTGTGCACGTGCTCAACAACTCAACCCTACTGGTGCACTTTGATGCCCAAAAACTAGGCCAGAAAACAGTACTCCATAGTATAAGGCCTACAGAGCAGGTATTTGTTTATTCAACGGCGGGAGTGAGGGGGATAACTCCACCACAAACTCACTCGTCCTCACTAGTTCACACAGCAGTAGCTTTTATACTTTTTTCCTTAATGTGCACATTCTACTTTCCTATCCTTCACATTGCAACACATTTTCTAATCACATGGTTATGCAAGCCCTTGCAGCACATGCGTGGTTTCTGCATGAGGTGGTCATCAGCCTCCTGGTGGTCGTTTCTGATGAAGGCTCATAAGTCTTCCTCGGGCTTGAACTTCTCACCCCTGTTCCCTGTGCATGCTCTCTAAGATTGGCTGCTCAAATAGGCGGTGGTTAGCTTTTGCAGTTAGCCTGTTCTGCTAAATGTGCTCATTTCTACAAGTGCTTCATGCACATACCCTGTTACAGACTAACTCCTTCTTTCTGCATAGCTACAGCTTTTTGCAGAGCTCAAGCAGTGTCTTGTTGCCTTGGCATCAACTTTGTAAGGACACAGGCAGCAGTTGGATCTATGTATCCACACATTAATCAAGTATTATTAGCAATAGGATCTACGTATCTGCTCCTTGGGGAAACAGGTATTTCCCTTTGGCATTTAGAATCCGGACAAGGCCGCACCTGGGCCTGTCTGGGGGTGTAGGATCCAAGACAACTCCTTTGCTTCCTCCTTGAGGCCTGGGCAGGCTTGGGGAGAAAACCAAGAGGAGAATGAAATCAGGTGTCCCTGCACTAGAAGTTCTGTCAGATGCTCCTGCAGCACTGTCCAAGCCGGGCTACTCTCACAGCGCCCTCGGAAGCCTCGTGGCCGGCAAAGGTGGAGGCACCGCAGGATGTGCCCGTTGCCGGCCGTGGCTCTGCAGGGCTTTGCTGGGACAGCTTCCCCCAGCCGATGTGTGGATCTGGATGAAGGGGAAAGGATTAGGGTATCTGGAGATGTATCTCTCTTAATCACTAGAGGCAACCTTTTGTAGTAATGATTAGGTCTAGTGCTTAACTTATCCTTTTGGGATCATTTTTTGGCAGTGCTGCATTACAGTAAATTGCACTATTCCATGCTGGGGTCCGTGCTGGCAGCGGGGCCGGGCCGGGCAGCGCTTTCAGCCCCAGGTCCCGGCTGGCCGCAGCTGACGGGAGCGGCGGGAACCGCCGGTGGCACCGGGCACCGTCCCCCTCAGGGGCCGCGGGGCTCAAGGCACCGGGGAGCCGCTGGAGGGCCGGGAAGGCGGAGGGCACCGGGGCTGCCGCAGGGACAGCGCCGCCCAAGGCCCCGCGCTGCTGAGCTGCTGCTGGTGCCTACGGCACTGAGAGGACGGTGAGGCGGTGGGGGCTGAGGGGAAGCAGCGGAGCTCTGCGGGAGCTGAGGGCGATGGTGGGGGCTGAGAGGACAGGGAAAAGGCACGGGCTGAGAGGGCCGGCGGGGCTCAGGGCACCCCGGACACTGAGGGCGATGGCAGCACTGGGGGGCCGATGGGCTTGGAGGGTCTGAAGGGACTGGGGGGCTGCGGGTGTGCTGAGGCTGTGGCGGGGCTGAGGGCACGCTGCAAGTGACTCAGCATTCCCTTTGCTTCCCACATCTGCGTCTGCTCTGCGTTTCCAGAAGGGCCGCTCTGTGCAGGACCGAGCCACCCCGGGGAGAAATGGGGGCCGGGGGGAAACAGACCGGGCACGTTCTCTTTGTATCTTGCCCTACCCCTAGATGTACGTGGTTCTTGCTGTGGCTGGATATGGTCTCTGCCTGTCCTGAGCTCTATTTCAGAACATATCAAATTGTGTAGTGATACTGCTCTATGTCCTACGTTATAGGGGTATGCAAGTGTCGATGGGTACTTTGGTATTTGTGCAATTATGGATCGGTGCCTGCTATGTATAACCATTTTTATATAGAAGTCAATATATTTACAGACCACAGATGGTTATGTTCATTTATGTCTGATTTTCTATGTAAACCTGTGTCATGCTGTAGAGTTTTGTTCTAGCCCTGTGGGTGTTTAGAGAGTGCACTGGATGTTTGTGTCTTTCTCTGCATACCTGGATCTGTATAGATGCCCCTTTGGAACCTGTCAAGGCATTTGTCCATGTGAACTGAAAGTGATCTTTGTATCTTGCCATGGAGTCAGCAAAGATGTAACCACCTGGACTAAGCTTGTAAGAGAACCTGTTGATTGTACAGAAGAGGCGTGGGCAGAGCAAGCTGGAATTAATCTCCTTTTTCAGCTCCAGCTGGCTTTGGTGCACTTCTCTCTAGGCAGTGCCGCTGTAGCAATGGGCAATCAGTGAAACGTTGAAACTGAAAGGGGTGTTGATCTGTGTCATGGGGAGCAATGAGCAGATTTCTGCCTTAGGATCCAGGAGGGTTTGGGCAAGGAGTGGTGATGGGGGCTGGGGGAAATAGGCTGGCATGCCCTGCCCATCCCCCAATTACGTAAAGGCGAGGGAAGAAAGCATCCAAGGGTTTGGGTAGGCAGCAGAGCCACGCTGCATTCGGGGAGAAGGTGTTGCAGGGGCCTGCTAAGGAAAGCTCCAATTGCCATTGGGAAAGTGGGCAAAGGAAAGGAAGCCCCAGTGCAAGAGGGCATCTCTCTTCTTTCGGGACAGCCCCACCCAAAGCACTCTGTGCTTCTAGGCCTTTCCTGTGTCCTGTTTTCAGCTTTGAGCATGGGGAAATCACCTGCCCATCAAGAGGCACCCTTGACTTTTAGCCTTGGCCTCCAGAGCCGGAGGCAGCCTCCTGCCGCCGGGCGAGCGCCGTGAACGCAGCAAATGTGGCGCCTGAGAAGGTCGGCTACGGGCTCTCCAGCAGTGGAGGGCAGAGCACAAGCCCGTCCGATGCACGCGTGCCATCAGCACTCGGCAGAGATGGGACATCCTAATGCAAACCGGGAGCCTTTGGACAGCCTTGGCTCACACTTTGGCGAATGCAAAGGAGCCAGCGCTGGATGGATCGTGGCCAAAAGGGATGTGGCTTTTCCCCCTGAGCTGCGCAGGCCTTGGGGAGAGGTTGCCTGGCCGCAAGGTGCAGGCCTGCCCGCCCTGTGCTGTCCTCTGCGGGTGCTGTTGCCAGTGAGTGGTGTGGCTGATGGGCTGAGTTCTCGCCTTCTAGCCCCTAGAATCAAGAGCCAAACAAGACAGAGATGATCCAAAGCAGTTCCTGTTTCCTGACGCTCCTCCAGGTGCACTTCTGGCCAAGTGCACACGTGACACGAGGCTTTGACACTTGGACGAGTTTGGCAAAGTAGCGTCGTTGACAAGAATGCCCAAGTACAAGTGCAGCTAATGAAGTCATTCCCCCTCTTGCTTCGGAGCCCGACTGAAGGCCCCCCTTGCTTCTAGCCCCTCACTGGGTATGTCTAAATACATGGGACAGTGAGATGGCCTTGGTTCACCAAAGAAGCAAGATTCCAACAGGATTGCAGGAATGTGTTTGTAAACACGTGTGTAACAGGGTAGGAGAAGTACTGCAGTTAGCTAAGAAACTCTGAACTGAGACAACAATCATCTACAAGCTACAACTAGATGAGAACTAAATCAAACCAAAACTCTTCTGGCATCAGTGTCCCCTCAGACAGCGGGCAGAGGGCACGCAAGTGGCGGGGGAGGTTGGTGCTGCTGCCTTGCAGAGGGACCATGAGGAGCTGGAGAAGGGGGCAGGCAGGAAGCTGCTGCAGCTGAAGGGGCAGCACAAGAGGTGAGTGCTGCAGCTGGGGATTCTGAGGAGGAGGAAGAAGCTGTTGCAGCAGTCGAGGCTGGGGAAGAAGCAGCTGTAAAAACAGCTGCCTCTGGAGCCCTTGGGGCTGTCCTGGGCTGATTTTATGGTGATGCTTTACTCCCTCACTGCCTGCTTTATGCCCAGAGAACAGCTGCTGTAGCTTTCAGACAGACCCGGGGCTGGGGCAGGGAGCCTCGGGCTCCTGCGCGGGCTCTGTTCCATCTCTCTCTCTCCGGGTGCTCCGCACCGGGACGCTGCATTGTTCCTTTTGGTGGATTGCTTTGGTTTTTTGCTAGCGTGAAGCAAAAAAGTTTTCTTCCCCTCCCTTCCCCGAGCCTGGAGGCTGTACCGGCAATCCTCTCGGTGTTTGTTTGCATTTTTTCCGTGAAATGTTTTGGCTTGGCTTGTTTATTTTTCTTTTCGGCCCGTCTGGAGAGCCGCTGGGACTGCGTCGAAGCCGAGAGCTCGGAAGAGCTGAACCAACACGAGGAAAGGACTTTAAAATCCGCCGACTTCAGTTGCTGCAAGGAGAAGACCCACGCCAGAAATCCAACAGGTTCCCAGCTGCTGAGAACTCTTTTCTTCTTTTCTCCCCGTTTCCCCCAGAGACAAAAGAAGGGCAGTCGCCGCCTTTGCCTCTCGGCCACGCGGCCGGGTGGGGGGGCGGGGGGCAGTGTAAAGTTCAGGTTTTACTTTTTCTTTCTTTTCCTGAGCCTTGCGCACACCTTTACTTTTTTTGTTAATAAACAGGTTTGGGTTTTTTTCCCCACCCGCTGGTATCAATTTCTCTCATTGGCAGAAGAAAGGGGAGTTCCTGAAGCCCTCTCTCGTTAAAGAAAACCACTCCGTTTGGAGCATTTTTCTCCTAGAATTTGTCTCCAAACTGAGACAGTTCTGCAGCAGGCTAATGTGGCACATTGCCAGTGGCTCAGCTGCCAGCACTGGTGCTAGCCGACGAGGAAGGCTCATCTGTATGGCTTGAGTCAGCTGCCAGCTGCCAGCATCTGGGCTGTGTCCTGCCCCACGGTGGTCCTGCCATCAAGTCGGAGGGCACAAACCTGACCCTGACAAATCCACCTCAAGACCATGTTCCCAAGTGCCCCATCCACACATTCCTGAAGTGCCCGCAGGCGTGGACATTCCACCAATTCCATGGGCAGCCCGGGCCAGTGCTTGACAAGCCTTTCAGGTGAGAAATTTTTCCCTAATACCCAATCAAAACCATTCCTGGTACAGCTTGAGGCCATTTCTTCTTGTCCTGTCCCTTGTTCCCTGTGAGCAGAGCCTGAGCTGCACTAGCTCCAGCCTCCTGCCTGGGAGTTGCAGAGAATGAGAAGGTTCCTCTCTGATCCTGCTCTTCTCCAATGTCAGCCCCTGCAGCTCCCTCAAGCCCCTCCTCATCGCTGCTTCTCCAGGTTCTTCCCCAGCTCCCTTCCCTTCTCTGCACACACTCCAGCCCCTCAGGATCTTTCTTGATGCGAGGGGCCCAAAACACACCCCAAGACTCCAGGTAACTTCCATCTGCTCCACTGAACTCTCCTAAGAGAGCGAGGGCTAGTGATGCTGACATTTCTCCCAGCTACTTAGGGAGTATCTTGCCTGCCTCTTTGTGCTGCCTGGCTGCTTTTTAACAGACCCCCTCCACGCTATCTGCCTTCTTGGCCTTCCCCCTGATTCTTACCCAGACATGCTCAAGCCCATCAGCACCATCATCGAGCTCCAGACACCTGGAACCCTCCTTTACATGGACGGTGACCCCAGTGCCTCTCCTTCCTCGCCTGTCCCTTCTCAAGGCTTTGTAGCCTTTGGCTACAGCACTCCAGGGTGGGACTCATCCCACCACGGCTCTGGGATGGCACCTATGTCCCGCTTTCCTGCCGTGCAACCACTTCCAGCTCCCACACTTTGCTGTCCATGCTGTGTGAAATGGTGAGGAAGCACTTCAGTTGAGCTCTTGATCTTGCTAGCTTCTTGGAGGGGGTGAAAGCAATAAGAGAGAAGCGTCTTTACAAACAGACCCCGTGAATCTGCCTGTCCACACGGCCAGGGACTCATAGACAGGGAAGGAACAAAAGAAATTCTCAGTTGTAGAAAATGTTACTAATTGGCATGCACAGCTGCTCAGCCAAGGCCGCCTTAAATTCCTGAACTTAGAGAAAGAGAACAAGGCCTTAAAAGAATTAAGAATGGTGTTTGGTTTTATATGTATATATATATATATATAAAAACAGAGGGTCCATATTAGAGGGGGCCATAGAGTAAGGTGATTCAGGAGGTCTGCACCTTCTGAGTACCTCAGGCAGCAGGGGAAGGAAGAGAGCGATAAAGCTGGAAATTAGGATAAAAAGGAGGCTCTAACAAATTGAGAGACCTCATGCAAAATCCCATGGCCTCTCCCTTTATTAAAATAACATTACAGCACTCCTCTGTGTTGTAAGGTATTTGAACCTTGACAGTATGGCCCAGCGAAACCATCTTTAGCTCTTCTTACCAGAGCCCTCAGAGTGGGACCAGGCAGGAATTACCCTCACCAGCTTCACGTGGCCTTCCACCTTCAGCTGCAGCAGATCAGCCCCTGGAGGGTTTTTAAGCTCCAGTCTGAAGGTTCAGAGGAGAAGTGGGACAGGTTTATCTCTTTTCTCTGTCCTTTGCTGTCTTATTGTTTGGCTCTCCTGGACTAACTTGGCTGCTGATTATTGATTCTGCTTGCCTGGATCGGGAGCCCCACCTCTTAGAGCCCTCAGGAATTCATCAAGGACTGAAAGGTAAACTGTGCTGAATTGGAAAAGAATTGGGAAAGAAGAAGCTGAAAAACTAAATACCGAGACAGCAAGGAATAGGTAAAAAAGGACTGTGCTGCACTGGGTTAGAACCAATCATATCTTCTGAAAAGTGCATGCAGAGCTCATGGACAAAATAGAGGGACCAATCAAGCAATGTGTGATCTCATGCACAGCAGTTGCAAAATGTATATGTACTGTATTAGGGATAAGTTGTAAAATGTATAGGTAGAGTAACATGTGTAAGATAAGTAAGCAAAATGTGTAAGTAGTGTATTAGGTAAAAGTTGTAAAAGGTGTAAGTAAGATGTATAAGTAGTGTGTTACGTAGAAGCTGTGAAATGTCCAAGTAAGTGACCTGTGGAAGTTAGGTAGAAGTAGGTAGAATGTGTAAGTAAGCAAAGTGTGCAAGCAGGGTATTACGTCAAGGCTGTGAGATGTGTGAGTGGAGTGTATTTTAAACAATGAGAAGCTTCTGTGTAATCATATTGATTTGTTGTTCAGAAGGCATGAGTTCCCGCACCTCTGTGTGGTTTCCAGGCATAAACCTCTGGTGTTGTGCATTTTTTCCCGCACAGGGAGACGCCCTAATCCTTCAGTGACCATTCTCAAGCTCCTCTCTGCTTTCTAACTCGCCACCAAGCCCCGTGTCCTCGCTGCTGCCCCATCTCCCACGGCTCTCTGCCGGCCACACACCAGAGCTCCCAGCTGCAGCTGGCAGGGCCTCAGTGCCCACCCTGTGCCCTCCCGCCCCGACAGCCGTGCCAGGCCCTGCCTGCTGCCCTGATGGTGCCACTGCTGGCCCCCAGTGCTCTCCAAGGGCTTCTCCGGGGCCGCCTTCCTGCGGCCTTTCCCTCTCTGCTCCAGGCCCACCTGAGACCTGCAGAGGGGCTGTTTCCAAGGGCCTGGAGGGACAGCACCAGGGCCAGCGGCTTCCCACTGACAGAGGGCGGCCTCAGGCTGGAGATGTGGAAGAAGTTCTGGGCTCGGAGGCTGCTGAGGCCCTGGCCCACACTGCCCGCAGAAGCTGTGGCTGCCCCACCCCGGCAGTGTTCCAGGCCAGCTTGGATGGGGCTTGGAGCAACGTGGCCTAGTGGAAGGTGTCCCTGCCCTTGGCAGCAGGCTTGGAACAAGAGGATTTTTAAGGACCCTTTCAAGCCAAGCTGTTCTGTGATCACATGATCCCAGGCCAGCTGGGACCTTAATTTCTGATTAGAACCACTTAAAACCTGTCAGTTTGGTTGAGTTCAAGGAGACTGTTGAAGAGCCCAGATTCCCAGCGTGTGACATTTACCAATACTCCAGGTCTGGCGGAGATCAATAAAACCTTGCAGGCTCCAGATTCTGTAAGACTGCATTTTATTGAATCAAGAACAAAGCCGTTTCTGGCTCGCCGCTCATAAACGCACTAACTATGGAGCATTGCTCTGTATCTCAACAGACAGTGGCACTAAATAGCTGCTATATTGTTTTTATTTAAACAGAATTACCTGTTTAACTCCTTCTAATTATTTTTATCATGATATAATAATTACATCTTTCTTATCATTGATATTATTTATATGAGTAGCTTGTGTTTTAAATGATATTTTTGCTATTAGATATGACAATTCATAAACTTGATAATATATCATATGTATACTCTCTATATCTCTATATCTGTGAAATACAAATCGAAATTCTTATAAATACAAAATTTCAGGTCAGCTCCAACACAGCTGGTCCAATGCTGACCTAAAGGTGTCCCTTTGGGGGACAGGGAGAGACACCATCCATTGAGTGATCCTGGGCAAGCAGTGCTGAATTTTCCTCTCACTCATTTTTTCCCTGTTTCTTTTTGCTTTTTCTCTCCCACCTTCCCGCTTCTTTCAACCTCTCATTTTTGGCCCTTCCCAAGGGCCGGCAAAAATTGCATGTTCCAAGTTGGCTTTGGTGACTTTGGCCACGCATGGAAGGCATGTGCTCTCTTCATGTGCATCCTTAGGAGTGGGAAAGTTCCTATGCCAGTAGGGCTTCCTGTGGGTCTGGGTGACTTTTTTTGGAAAATGAAATGATACAAGGAGGTAGAACAAAGCCTCCTGTGGCCCTCCACCTGCTGAGGTGGCAGGAGAGGCCGTGGGACCTTTGCCAGAGTCTTGGCACGCATCCTCTTCTCCTGAAAGGACCAGATTTGTACTAGGAGGTGGTTCCCTGCTGCCAGCAGCACAAGCACAGCTCTGTGTAGGAGAAGCTCTCTCAGTGGCTGGGGTTAAGGATTGCTGTGATGTGGCGCTGCAGATCCAGGTACTCCCCTATGGCCTGGGAGCGGGCACCCGGGTCCATCACCAGGTGATGGAAGAGGTTGGGTGGCTCAGCCATTTGAACATCTGGGGGCAAACTGATCTCCTCAGGAAGCCTCTGGTTGCCCACAATGAAGTGGTTGAGGCGTTTCTGTACCAGGCATAAGCGCAGGCTCTTGTTGATATCTATCAGTCTGCTCAGGAAATGTCTCCTGCGCCACTGTGACACGGCTCTGGTGTTCAGGAGGTGCATGACAATGGTCTTGATGGTATAGGTGGGAAAGCCTATGCCCAGCTGAACACGGCTGAAGAACTGCAGGCATCTGAGGTGCAAGCTGTCAGGGGGGGCCTGCCTGGCAATGTACTTGAAGAACTTCATCTCTGCCACGGCGTAGGTCTCAGGCCACGTTGTCCTTGGCGTTCCGGCACCTCTCGGCTGGCTGCTCACAAAGATGTCTGAGGCACCTTGCCGCACCCCGAACAGCACCTCAATGCGGAAGCTTTCTGCGCCGTTGGTCACCTTGAATTGGCAGGAGCGTCTGGAGGGCAGCAGCACTAAATGCCAGGTGTGTGACTGAGGCAAAGCTGGCCAGATGGCTCTCACCAGCTGGTAGAACCAGCGGGCCGTTTTGTGCACATCGAGGTAGGAGCCCGTGCACAGGGTGTGAAGGAGGCTGCGATCCTGATTGCTCCTCAGCTCCTCCTCCGGGTGGTGCAGGAAGCACAGCATGCTCTCGCCCTGCTGCTCCCTGCTGCAGGTGCACTCCAGCTGCACACGGACACGGAAGTTCCTCCCGTGCCTCTGCCCTGCCGTGTCCTGCTCCAGGTGGAAGGTGTGTCCTCGAGGAGGAGTCATGGGGATGAGCAGGCGGTACACAGAATCCTGCTCACGGGGACTCCAACCTTCGAAGGCACTGCCCACCCCGATGGCTCGTTGCAGCACCGGGTAGAAACTGTTGGTCAAGACGTGTCTAAAGTAAATTGTGTAATTGTCCATCAGGTCCATTGTCCACTCGCAGCCTGTCTGCAGGTCCTGTACAGGCCACTGGATGTGCTCCACTAGCATCCTTCCTATGTTATCTTGAACACGATGATCTACTTCATTTCCAACATCATCTTCTTCATTTGCATCCACATTTCCTTCTTCATTCTCCTCTCCCCACAGGCTCCTTTCCATCTCCATAAACCAGAGGGTCAAGACAAGTAAGAGCCAAGCAAGAGCGAGGATCTGCCAACTCTGCTTCAGGGCGAGCTGCTCCACCTCCCACTCCAGACAAATCCTCTCCACTTCCAGGTGCATCGCATGCACCTCCATGCTGAGATGCGTCACCTCATCCAAAACATCACCCACGGGCTGTGGGTACTGAAGAATGCTTTGCAAGAGCAAGAACCAGAATACCCAGTAATGCATGGTCTGCAAGAGGACGGAGAGAAGGCCTTGAGTGGGGCTGTGAGGGAGGCAGCTGGCAGCGCGGGCAGCAGGGACGGCAAGCGCAGGGCTCTGGGGGCAGGAAGGACAGCGTCCCAGACAGCTGGCAGGCAGCAAGGCCTGTCCTGCTGCCCCAACAGCAGCAGCAGCACCGTGCCCGGCCCAAGGCTCTCCCATCAGGGGCTGTCCCTGCATGCAGGGGGAGAACCCAGCCTCGGCTGCAGCGTTTCTGCCCCGGCCCTTGTCCCCAGCCCAGCTTCCCCACCACGTAGGCACTCACCGCTTGCCCAAGCAATACAGGGCCAGCGTTACCTGCTGGAGCCTTTTAGAGCTGCCCCCATTGTGCACATCCCCCGTCATGTCACAGCAGCCACAGCACATCACAGCCAGGCCAGCCCCACCCTTTGTGCCCAGCCCAGCTCAGCCACTCAGAGTGGCCCTGCTGTCCTGCTTGAGGCTGCTTTTGAGTGAAACTTCTTCAAAGAACTTCCTTTGCTCTTTCTTTTGTCTTTCTTAGCAGCTGCCCTCCATTGGCAAGCTCATTGATACCCATGTCGGAAGGCAGCCTTGAAGATCATGGAGTCTAAGCCTTGACTCCACACTGCTTGAGCTACACTTCAATCTCTTGAGTCATTGAGCTCGAAAAAGACCCTGAAGATCACACAGTCCAACTGCAAACTGAACACTGCCTACTCCACCCGTCAGCCACATCCCCAAATGCCACATCCACATGACTTTTAAACCTTTCTGAGGCTGCTCACTCAGCCATTCCCCTAGGCAGCCTGTTCCCAAGCTTGAGATTCTCTTCATGGAAGGAATATTTCCCAGAGATCCAATCTAAAGGTCCGGTGGTGCGACTGGAGGTAATTTCCTCTGCTCACCTTGTTTGTTCCCTGGCCTGATGCCATGAAGATTTTTTGCCTTTTCTTTCATACCCCTGTTACACCTTTTTTACAACTTCTGTATTCTCAGTGCTTTTTCCCTCCATTCTTGGACTTGTTTGTCAAGCTAAGAGACTAAACATTTTAGAAGCTTCGTAGCTAGGGATCAGTGTGCCCCAGACCCCAAGGTCCTCTCCAGAACACATTTTATAAACTAAGATGGAACCATCCAGGGGAAGGCTCCTTGGGGAGAGGGGCTCACTTGAGCCTCTCATTGGGGAATCTTTGATAGATATGCTAATTAGTAAAATGTTATACCAGATCTTTTGGGGCATATTCAGTGGGATGCATTCGATGCATATGACCTGGATGTGTGCACCTAAGGATCCTTAAAATAAAGACCAAGGTAAAATCCCTTTTCCCCTTCTAACCGTGTATGGCTCTTGATTTTAAGACCAGGAAAAGGCATCAGCCTAATAGAATGAGCCCCAGCTAGCCACAGCCTCCCTTCAGGGACCATCTGCATGGTGTCAGGAGGCCGGGCTGTGAAACCAGCTCCTCCCAGAAGAGAGGATGGTGATGCATTTGCACTGGACTTCCCATGATCCAGTGGCACCAAATGGGCTGTCAGTGGGCAGAAGAGTTTCAGGCTGCCAGGAAGTGTTTCCATGGGAAGAGAACCTTTCTGCCAATCCATCAACCAAGGCAATCCATGACCTTCCAAGCAGAAGGCAAATGGGAATTTTCCTTGTAGAAAATGTAAAAATTTGGAGTGGAAGTCAGGGGCTGGAATGTGCCTGGATGTCCGTGTGCATTTGGCCAAGCTGCGAGGCCAGACTGTGAAGATGAGATCCCTGCACCCAAAAACGCCCTCTTGCTCTGGGGGCCTTCCATGGCACTGGCAGCACAAGTGAGAGCCCTTCCTCGGCCTTTGCCTTCAGCAAGGCCCCAGTTTGGGCAAAGCCTCAATTCCTTAAGAAAGCAGCTCAGATTTCCACTGCCTGCCCCGAAGGATGCCAGAGGACAGACAAGCTCAACAAGGTGCTAATGCAATACAGCTTAGCTATAGCTTTCTGCCCTGGTAGCTCTGGAGCCTGGAAGCGGAGGGCTGCCTGCCTCGGGGTGGCTTTCAGCCGCTCTCCTGCTAACAGCACAGGGCACCCCAAGGCTCTTTGGTCTCAGCCCAGGCAAGAGCACAGAGAAGCCTTCCTCTGCCTTTGTAGACCCCTGAGATGAGCAAGGACCAGCAGTGTGCAGAAAGAGGCCATCAGCACTGCACAGCAGCTCCTCTCAGCCAGAAATGGCACAAAATTCAAACACTAATGATGTTTTGGGCTTTGTGTTGTGTTTTGTTTGAAGTTGTTTCCCCCACAGGAAAACCTGTGGCATTTGCCGTGTTGCACACCTGCCTTGGAGTGGTCTGCTCTCGGTGCTGCCTACATCCCTCTCAAAACTGTGCCTTTGCCCCTCTCTTACGATGTGTCATTTCAGAGGGTTGATGGCTAACGGCCTTTCTCTTTTCTCACCTTGTGCTCAAGAGCTGGGAGAGAAGCTGACCCCCCTCCCCTGACCCAGCTTGAGCCTAAAAGGCTTCTTGTCTTGGGCTGATTTTATGGTGATGCTTTACTCCCTCACTGCCTGCTTTATGCCCAGAGAACAGCTGCTGTAGCTTTCAGACAGACCCGGGGCTGGGGCAGGGAGCCTCGGGCTCCTGCGCGGGCTCTGTTCCATCTCTCTCTCTCCGGGTGCTCCGCACCGGGACGCTGCATTGTTCCTTTTGGTGGATTGCTTTGGTTTTTTGCTAGCGTGAAGCAAAAAAGTTTTCTTCCCCTCCCTTCCCCGAGCCTGGAGGCTGTACCGGCAATCCTCTCGGTGTTTGTTTGCATTTTTTCCGTGAAATGTTTTGGCTTGGCTTGTTTATTTTTCTTTTCGGCCCGTCTGGAGAGCCGCTGGGACTGCGTCGAAGCCGAGAGCTCGGAAGAGCTGAACCAACACGAGGAAAGGACTTTAAAATCCGCCGACTTCAGTTGCTGCAAGGAGAAGACCCACGCCAGAAATCCAACAAGTTCCCAGCTGCTGAGAACTCTTTTCTTCTTTTCTCCCCCTTTCCCCCAGAGACAAAAGAAGGGCAGTCGCCGCCTTTGCCTCTCGGCCACGCGGCCGGGTGGGGGGGCGGGGGGCAGTGTAAAGTTCAGGTTTTACTTTTTCTTTCTTTTCCTGAGCCTTGCGCACACCTTTACTTTTTTTGTTAATAAACAGGTTTGGGTTTTTTTCCCACCCGCTGGTATCAATTTCTCTCATTGGCAGAAGAAAGGGGAGTTCCTGAAGCCCTCTCTCGTTAGAGAAAAGCACCCTAAATTTTGTGGTTTTCTCCGAGAATTTTTCTCCAAACTGAGACAGAGTCCAAGGCAGCCGACTGCACGCAGGGCTGCAGGAGGCAAAGCCTTGGCAGCAGGTGCAGGGAGATGAGGCCTGGCCTCGGCTGTGTCCAGCTCTGGGCTCCCCAGTGCAGAGCCAGCACCGGCCGTCCGGGCAGGAAGTGCCGCCCCAGGGCCCGCCCCAGCACAGCCGGGTCCCACGGCAGAAGGAGCCGCCTTTGTCACGGCCACCGCCCTCTGCTCTGCAGGAAGGTTCTCAGTGGGGACGTGGCTCTGAGCCGCAGCCCCAAGAGGAGCCAGGGGCAACTTCTCCTCCTGCGAGAGGAGCTGGTGGTCACCAAGCTACAGTAAGAGTCTGCAAGCCCAGCTGCCTTTGGCCCATGGCTGTCCCTGGGCCCGGCCACAGCCAGCCTGGCCTAAGGCCCAGGCCCTGGCCCCTTGGTGCTGGATGCAGCAGTGTGTGTGCTGATGTTGGCAGGGGGAAAGGAGGGGACACCACTGAATCAGGGGGATGGGAAGCAGAAGAATTAGTTTGTTAAGAACAATGCATCTAACTTGGTTTGCATACCAAGGCAGGAAGAAAAGATAAGGGACTACTGATAAGGGCAGGGGGAGTCTCAGACAGACATCCTGCGCTCAACCCAAAACTAGCTCAAACCAGTCTCGAAGCTTGAACCCGGGGCAAGGGTATAAAGAGCATGAGCAGGGAGGAAAGGTGAAAAGTTCAGGATGAGGAAGACTCCTGACTTCATCAAGGAAGACCCTCGGAGACCCCCACCCAAAAACCAAGAGACAATACTGCGCACGCGCAACGAAGATGTAAATGACTTTCGGGTTCATTATAATACGAAGTGAGGATGGGCGGGGCTAGGTGATGAATATGTATAGGCGTATTGAGAAACTTAATGAATATGGAACTTGTAACCCGATAAATACCAAGCTGAATGCAGCTGTCGGCACGCATGGTTTGGAGGATCTATCCCCGTGCGTCCCAGCGCTGGAATAAACGTACCTACTTTACTACTTATTTAGTAGTGGAGTCCTTTCCGCCCATCACCCCAGGGCTCTGCGCCGGGGGACGGCAGGGAGGCCGCCTGCCGCTCACTGCCTGTTAAAAGTTCTTAACAAAAGGGCAATACACTCTTAGTTTAATTAATGAAATTTATTAATGATTAGGCAAGTAGAATGTGAGCAAAAGCAGCGCTGGGTGACAGGGGAGTCTCCGCTCCACCAACTGCCACCCTAATACTCCAAACCATTGTCTTTTTATACTCTCATACTTCTGCTTTCTTGTTCCTGTATTGCTCTTCTGCTTGTAGCTTGTGGTTCCCTCTGCGCATGTACATCTTGTTGCTAGGAGGTCTTTCTCTGCCTCCTGGTGGTCGTCGAGGCTGAAGTAAGAAGTCTTCCTCTCTTGTCCTGTTCATGACCCTTATCTTTTTTTTCCATATTTGGTATACTATCTCTCTACTTACATAACTTGTAAACGGAAGCGGGCAGAAGCGATACATATTTGGCGATACATATTTCATAAACCACGAAGGCATATCTTTGGCAATTCATATGATTCTGGATATATGGCGTAATTCTGCAAGCGCATCCTCCTTTCAATCGCAGAGGAGAACTCATTTACCTCTATAGTTTAATAAACATTTGCAGCTTTTAACAACTCCCCCCTTCTTCTTTTGAACCTCTATTGTTTATTAAACTATGTTGGTTTCCTCCTCCTTTATCTTCTTCCAGCACCATGCACATCTACTATAACAATCACAAAATCTTATTCCATTTTTTGCACAGCAACAATCATATACTGGTGATTTAGAATTGCATTCGCAGTACTCATTTTCATCTTTTTCGGGCACAGCTTGGTATCTTGCATTAGTTGTTAAAATTAACAATTTGGTTATATTGAATCTTTCGTTTATGAACCGCAATACATACCGACTAATGCATGGCCCAAACATAAGTCCTAAAATAATTATTATTAGGGGTCCCGCTAAGGCAGACAACAGAGTTGTTAACCAAGGGGTGGCACTAAACCATCCTTCGTACCATGATTTGTTCATTTCCTGATCTTTTTTCCGTTGGTCTAATCGTTTTTGGAGTTCGGACATAGAGTCTTTTACGACTCCGGTATGGTCTGCGAAGAAACAACATTCTTCTTTCAGTGCAGCACATAATCCTCTTTCTTTAAGGAATAATAAGTCTAGTCCTCTTCGATTTTGTAACACTACTTCTGAAAGTGATTTAACTGAAGTAGCCAGGTTTTCAATGGACTGTTCTATTCGCCCCAGATCTTCGTCTACGGCCATTTGTAGCTTTTGAATTTCAGTGCTTTTGACTATAGAAGTAACACCTGTGCCTGCCCTCACTCCTCCTGTGATTAATAAAGTCGCTATTGTTATTGCAGTTAGGGGTTCTCTCTTTTGTCTGCTTAGGTCCCCTTCGAAATAATTCATTATCTCTTCGGAGGTATGATACATTAATCGTGGAACTATCATAACTTGCACACAGAATTGTTGTGATGTATCTAATACTTTAATTGATAAACAAGGCGTTAATCCTATGTTTGAGCAAACCCACTTTGCCCCGGAAGTGGGTATTATCTACTTGTTAGATTCCTTTTTCTTTGTTTCGATTGTATGTCTAGTAATGGTACTATTACACAAAAATCTGTATTGTTCAGGTACTGCTCCCAGGCATTTCCTTTTTCCAGTTATACTTTGTATTGTGATTCCTTGGGTGTAATTTTTCTTCTCACTCCAGGGGCACTCTCGTGGGTTTGTTCCATCGGACTATTGGACTTTATTGGTTTTTCCTATAGCTTCATAATAGGGTGGCTTTACGCTATAACATAACCAGCACTCTTCAGTTAGATTCGGTCTGGATTTGTTTAAGGCCTGGTACGATGCTTGCATCAAATTCCAAAAAGGATCTCTATGTCGATTTTCGGGGCTAGCTAGGTTTCTTGCCTGAAAGCTCTCAGGGGTATTTTGAGGGTGCTTGGCTGGTTTTTGTTGTTTGGTTAACTGAGTAGTATTGGGACTTTTTCTATTTGTAGGCGGGGACTGTGAATGCTGTTTGATTTCATTATTTGGCCCTATGGGGGCTGGGTCGTGGGGACTTCTTTCCTTAATTATTTTGAATATACTTCCTCTATCTGCTCTTGATTCCCAGAATCTTATTTTCCATATTTTTTCTGCGAGCCAATATTCGGCTTCAGGGTTTTGAACAGAGATATTTAGTATGTTACACTTACAATTCGGTTTAGGTATATTTTCGACATCTTTGTTTACATACTGAGGGGCTGGTACATTTTCTTTCTGCCATGATGACTTCTGGCATCCCGGAGGCCCCCACGCCATTTTTATATTTTTGTCTTGAGGTGTGGGGATCCAGTTTGATGCTATGGTTTCATAACCCCAATATCCACAATAATAGTGCTCTGGGTAATTGCAGTATGATTTCCCTGGGTTAGATGCCGGACAAACGTAGAATGCATGGCATTGATAAAGTCTGACAGGATCGGGAAATGGAAGCAATGAAGTTAAATTTACAGTGAAGTTCCATAGTCCGGGTCCTGTTCGGGTTTGTATAATTTTGCTTTCTACCACATTAATAAGTTTCCATAACATAGGTTCGTGTGGGTTTCCAGCTTCAACTAGCCTCACAGGCTTACTTAGGATGACAGAGAAAAGGAGGAAGAGCCATTGGTAATATTTTCCTCGCTTGAGTATTAGGCAACTTTTCCTCCCCGGGTTACCTCCTCTGCTTCGCTCGTCAACTGGGTTGCATCCAGCTACGAGGTGTCTTATCTTCTCGGTAGCAGGGGTTTCCTATTCGGGGAAAGGAACTTGTGCCTTTGATTGCTCAAGGTCTGGTCTGGTTTATCTCTTCCCTTTCCTGTATCCTTTGCACTGACTTTTTATGATATGTGATTCTAGTTGGGCGGTGATTGCTGCAACCCACACCTCTAAATCCCAATGCAGGATTGCTAATTGAAATTGTTCAGCTGATTCAAAGAGTTTATGTTCTACTATTCGCTTCCCTTCCTCTTGATATATTATTTGCCGCCTGAATCTCTGTTCATAATAATAACACCACTAATTATAAAGGGACGCCCTGCGGACCTTTATCATTTGCGAGCAACCTCCACAATAAAAAGTTATATAGGCTTTGCACTGATTTCGATCGCAAAATGGACAAGGCTCGTATGCTGGCCCTTGATCGCGTGAGTCTCTCAATCTATTGATTAATGTTCGAACCTTAATAAAGGTGTATGGGGGTGGAGGAATTTGGGATTTTATCTCTTCTGGCAGTTTCTCAATTACAGGTGTAAATATTAAACGTGTTTTTTGATTTAACCTTCTAATGTCTATTGGTAGGTTCCATATTTCGATTTGTTCCCTATTATTCATACACACAGATTCTTTTTCCACATTTAATAACTTTCCATAAGAAGTATAAAATTATTGATAATGATAAAGCAATCACAAATCCTATTACACACTGCACAGCGAACGGCAACTTGATAATTGGTTCAATTACAGCTTCTATCATCTGGTGGTTTTTGTACTTATCGTTCTCCTTAATACAAGCTTGTTTTCTCCCGGAGGGCTGGTGATTTTCCACTGCGGTGGTGGTACTGGTCCCTTGATTCTGCTTGCATGTGTCCAGCCGTGTTCAGCTGTTCTGACGGCAGTTTCTGTGGTCAGCAAAACAAGATAAGGACCCTCTCATTTGGGTTTCAAAGTCTCTTCTCTCCACGTTCGGATTAATACCCATTCTCTAGGTTCAATTTTGTGAATTTTTAAGTCTAGTGGAGGTCTTTGTACCACTAGTCCTCGTTTCCACAATTCTTCTTGGTGTTTTGCCAATTGTGAAACATATTCGCTTATAGCATGATCTCGAATTAAAAAGTTAGTCTGGGGTTTTTCGATACGATAAGGCATACCATACACCATTTCATAGGCAGAAATTCTCAAGTCAGCTCTTGGTCGAGTTCTTAAAATCAATAATGCCATTGGTAAGCATCTAATCCAAGATAATTTGGTTTCTATCATTAGTTTCGTTAAAATTAGTTTGATTTTCCCATTTATTCTTTCAACCTTACCTGAACTCTGAGGATGCCATGGTGTATGGTAATCCCATCTGATTCCTATATTGTCTATTATTTCTTTAATCATTTTAGACGTGAAATGAGATCCGCGATCTGAGTCAATTACTTCAGTTATCCCGTATCGAGGTATTATTTGTTCGAGCAGCACTTTTGCTACCTGATTGGCAGTTGCCTTACCGGTAGGAAAAGCTTCAACATAGTGGGTCAAGTGGTCTATTATTACAAGGAGGTATTTATATCTCCCTGTTTTTGGTAGTTCCGTAAAATCGACCTGTATATGCAAGAAGGGTCGATATGCTGGGGGTCGTCCTCCTGATTGTTTATGCTTACTTCTACTCTGGTTTACCCTCTGACAAATCTCACAAGACCAAGTTACTGATTTCGCAATAGTATAAACCCCTATACAGGCATATAACTGTTCAAAATGATCTACTAAGGCTTGGGTATCCCAGTGTGTTTTCTGATGAATCTTTGTAATGATGTCTATAGCTATTCCTTTGGGCAATATTTTACGACCATCTGGTAACATATATTTATTATTTTGTTCTTTAACCCCCATGGTTTGTAATTTCTCTTTTTCTTTTTGGTCAAAGCTAAGGTTTTCGTCTTTTTGTAGTACCTCCTTCATTGTAAGAAGAACACGGAGATTCCCTGCGACCCGCTTAGCTTCTTCATCTGCTACATTGTTTCCTTTAATTTGATAACTGATGCCACTCTGATGGCCTCTAATATGCACTACTGCTATTCTAGAAGGGCCTCTTAATGATTTTAAAACTCGTCGTATTAGTTCTAGGTGGATTAGTTTCTTCCCTTGGGAGTTTATAAACCCTCGTTCTTCCCAAATTTTCCCGAAGGTGTGCACTATTCCATAGGCGTACTTAGAATCTGTGTATATTGAACCTGTTTTCCTTTTCAGTAATTTCAAAGCTTTCCAAAGAGCATATAATTCACATGCTTGGGCTGACCAGGTTGCACTCAAAGGTCCAGATTCTACTATTCTAAATTCTCCTTTATCAAATTTCACAATAGTATACCCTGAGATACGCTTCCCTTCTACTACTCTCGAGGATCTATCTATGAACAGGACCTCCCCTTCCTCGATTTCTTCTTCTTCTAAATCTGGTTTTATTCGGCTTTGGTGCTCTATAGTCTGAAAGCAATTATGTATTATTTCATTACTTTCTCCTGAATATAAAAATTCCGCTGGATTCATGGCTCCGGTTGTTTTAAGTGATAGTTTAGGTGATTCAATTAATATTCTTTCGTATTTGAGCAATCGACTATCTGTGAGCCACTTCTCCGCCTTTTGCTGTAATACTCCTCTAATATTATGGGGTGCGTAGAGAATTATATCTCCATTAAAAGTGATTTTATTTGTTTCTTTTACTAACAAGGCAGCCGCCACAATAATCTGGATGCAAACTGGCCATTCCCTACTTACAGGTTCTAGTAATTTAGATAAATAAGCTACCGGTTTCTTCTGTCCTGCCCATTCTTGAGTTAATATTCCAAACGCTGTTCCTTCATTTGTGTTCACAAATAAATGAAAGGGTCTCTTTATATCTGGGAGACTTAGGACAGGTGCTTGGCTTAATTCTTTTTTTAACTTAACAAAATCTTCTTGATCTTGAGGGGTCTATTTGGGCAGCTTGTCCTTTGCTAATTGTTCATATAAGAATTTGACTTTGGAGCTATAATTTTTTATCTATTGTCTACAATATCCAAATAGACCTAGCGCTTGTCTGATCTGTCTTTTGGTATTTGGCATAGGTAATTCTAATATTCCTTTAATTCGTTCTGGATCAATTATTTTCTGCCCTTCAAATAAATAATGCTCTAAATACTTGTAATTTGTAATTTCTCTTCAGAAACTCGTAACTCTTTTAGTGCTAGAAAGTTTAGTAGCTTAATACTTTCTATCCTGACTTTTTCCTTCTCACTTCCTGCTATCAACAGATCGTCCACGTATTGCAAAAGTACGTTCCCTGATTGCACTTGGTACTCAGTTAATAGTTCTTCTAGGGCTTGCTCGAATAGGTTCGGTGATTCGGTAAATCCTTGGGGGAGTACTGTCCACCTTAGTTGTTGTTTGCGTCCTGTTTCTGGGTCTTCCCATTCAAAGGCAAAATAATCTCTACACTCTTCTGCTAGTGGGCATGCCCAAAATGCATCTTTCAAATCTATTACACTATACCACTCCTTGTGTGGTCCTAACCGGCTTAATAATGTATATGGGTTAGCTACCACGGGAAATCGGGTGACTGTTCGTTTATTTATTTCTCTTAAATCATGAACTAGTCGATATTTTCCATTAGTTTTCTTTATAGGCAAGATGGGAGTATTAAAGGAAGACATACAAGGTTCTAGGATCCCCTGTTTTAATAATCTATCAATTTCTGGCTTTAGTCCTTTCTGTCCCTTCAAAGAAATAGGATATTGTTTTATTCTCACCGGTATCTGGGGATCCATTATTTGTATCTTAATTGGTGGGATATTTAGCTTGCCTATTGTGTCTGGAGAGTACCATATGTTGGGATTAATATCTTTTCTGTTTGTTTCTGTGAGAGGATATGCTCTGATAGTTAATTTTTCGTTTTCAACTTTGATTTCTAATTGTAATTCAATGATCAAGTCCCGTCTTAATAAATTGTAGTCCGCTTCTGGGACTAGTAGGAGTTCACCTATTCCATATTTATTTTCAGACTCAAATATAACGTCTTTAATTTTATTCACTTTAAATGGTTCTCCTTTTGCCCCTATAACTTGAACTTTTTCATGTGAAAGGGTGCATCTCTCCGGTAATTGTCTAATTGTGGATCGCTCTGCCCCTGTGTCTACTAAAAAGGTGAACTCCTGGCGTTGAGGACCTATTCTTAATTTTATCAAGGGCTCTTGATGACTCTGGTCCCCTAATATATAGAGCCCCTGACTGTCCTATTCAGCTTTTAATATTCCCTCGTCTCTGATTCGTTCTCTGCAGTTCTTTTTTATATGTCCTTTTTTTCCACAATAAAAGCAATTTCTTTGTTCCTTCTTTTCTACTACATTCGACCTCTTCTGGAATCCTTCTGGTTGTCCTTTTCTATCTTCCTTAACTGCTGCTACCATCATCCTTATCTGTCGTTTACTGCTCTCTTCTTCTCTCTGCACATACACTTTTTGGGCTTCTCTCAATAGTTCTTCTAACCCTCTATCCTGCCAATCTTCTAGTTTTTCAAGTTTTCTCCTAATATCGTCCCAGGACTTCGCTACAAAGTGAGTTTTTAAAACAGCTTGTCCTAAAGGACTTGCTGGATCCGCTCTGGAGTATAACTGTAGGGCTTTTCTCAATCTCTCTAACCACTCAGTGGGGCTTTCGTCTTTTCGTTGTCTCTCATTGAAAGCTTTACTAATGTTCTGGCCACGAGGTACAGCTTCTCTGATTCCCTGAATCACTATAGTTCTTAAATCCCCCATGTGGACCCTATGTTCGGCATTCTGGTTATCCCAGTTGGGATTTTGTAGTGGCCATTTAGTGTCTGCTTGTGGTCCTTGGGCATGGCGAGCATCCCATATTCTCATGCCAGCCCGCCTAATCATTTCTTTTTCTTCTGATGTAAACAACTGGCTTAATATTGAGTTCATCTCCTCCCAGGTATAAAGACTGGGTCCTAAAAATTGATCTACCCTTTCAGCTACTCCTAATGGGTCATCTAATAAACTCCTTATTTCAGTTCTCTTGAATTCTCGCAGGTCCCCTGAATTTAATGGGACAGATACACATCCGATCCCAGGCTGGGCTCCTCCCATGGGCACCTCTCTTAGGGGGTACATCTGAGCTTGTTCTCGTTGATTTCTAGTTCTCCTCCTGACTGGAATGGGGGACCCTTGTTCTACATTAATTGGCGCATCAAGGGGAATTGGCGGTGGTGGTGCCTCTGGTGGTGCCTCTGGTACTGGTGCCGGGGGCACATATGGGGGTGGATTCAATAATAGTTCATCTTCTTGCTCTCCTTCTTTCCTTTCTTTCTTTCTTTCGCTTAAAGGAAATAAAGCTACTTGGGGTTTTTCTAACCACATTGCAGCATATGCACTTTCCTCTGGGTTAGGTGGGCTCTTATCATTTATCCATAGGTTTAATTGTTGCCTCACCCAATCCTCGTCTGACCCAAAAACTGGCCAAATCACATTCTTTTGTATTTTCTTTCCTCTCCATATTTTGGTACAAAATTCTATCATCCTGGCTTTATTTTTTCCGGATGAACTGGGAAAGTGTCCCCAGTTATTCAACATAAATGCTAAGGGGGTGTTTTGGGGTATCACTGGGGCCCTCCCCATGGGGATCGAAGGCTTGCTACCCTTCGCCCCCATCTTCTGAGATATTTCCATACACGCACACACTCGCTTCCCTTATTCCTAGCCCGGTCCCTCGCGGGAGTCGGGAAACGTAGCACTAAAGGGTCCGCACTCGCTTGGTTCAGTATTTCGAACCTCTCAGCCGTTATATCTCAGGAATCCAATCCCGCCCGAACGGTAACCCAATTTTAATACTCACGCGTTCCTGCGTCTTCATCCGGACTTTAGTGCACTAAACTTTATGGGATTTGACCGGTTCTCATTTGCTCACTATTCTAGAATTTAGGTTCGTCGGTGTGGGGGTAAGCGCACCACCAGTCCCTGGGCCGAGGAATACCCCGGGGCGCCTCCCTAAGGGACGGTAGAGCGCTATCTTCCCATCCGAGTCACGGCACCAAATTGTTAAAAGTTCTTAATAAAAGGGCAATACACTCTTAGTTTAATTAATGAAATTTATTAATGATTAGGCAAGTAGAATGTGAGCAAAAGCAGCGCTGGGTGACAGGGGAGTCTCCGCTCCACCAACTGCCACCCTAATACTCCAAACCATTGTCTTTTTATACTCTCATACTTCCGCTTTCTTGTTCCTGTATTGCTCTTCTGCTTGTAGCTTGTGGTTCCCTCTGCGCATGTACATCTTGTTGCTAGGGGGTCTTTCTCTGCCTCCTGGTGGTCGTCGAGGCTGAAGTAAGAAGTCTTCCTCTCTTGTCCTGTTCATGACCCTTATCTTTTTTTTCCATATTTGGTATACTATCTCTCTACTTACATAACTTGTAAACGGAAGCGGGCAGAAGCGATACATATTTGGCGATACATATTTCATAAACCGCGAAGGCATATCTTTGGCAATTCATATGATTCTGGATATATGGCGTAATTCTGCAAGCGCATCCTCCTTTCAATCGCAGAGAAGAACTCATTTACCTCTATAGTTTAATAAACATTTGCAGCTTTTAACACTGCCTGCCTCTGCTCTCTGCAGCCGGGGCACCACCCTGCGCCCACGGCTCTGCCTGGCCCTGCAGCAGCTGTGGGTGCTGAGCGCCGGCAAGGAGGCAGCGCTGCAGACACAACAAGAGCAGCAGCAGCAGGAAGGCAGCAATGAGGATGCCACCTCCGTCATCCTCATCTGGCCCACTGGCTCATGCGTTGCCACGTTTGGGTGAGTGATGGTGCCATGTGCCTTGGCAGGGCAGGACAGGTTCCCAGCCACGGGAAGCAGGAGAGCTTTGCCAGCCTTGCAGTGGCCTCTGGCCTCTGTGCAGTGCCTGGTTAGGGAGTGGCCTGTGTCCCCTGGTGAGCTTTTGGTTGCCAGAAGGGAAGGGCAACAGGTGCTTCTCTGCAGCTCAGGGGGAGCCAGGGCTTGGGCAGCACCTCTGTCCTGCGCACACCATGGGCCTTTGTCCTGCCCTTGTGTCCCTGGCCACGGGGCAGGGCTGTGCAGGCACGCGTCTGCCCAGGGGCTGGGGGCAGTGGGGCCTGACGCTGCTTCTGCTCTCTATCCACAGCTCCCAGGCACTGAAGGAGCTGTGGGTGGGCACGCTGCAGGGGTAAGCTGCTGCTGCTGCTGCTGCTGGAGGGGGATGGATGCTCCCACAGCAGCTGCACAGGGCAGCGCAGCTCCTCAGCTGGGGAGAGCTGCCCCTGTGGCTGCGGGCAGCTGTCGGGCACAGCTGCCTGACAAGGGAGCACAGGCGGCTTGGGGCTCACGCAGCCCTCTGCCCGTCTATTTTGCCACTGCCCAGGACCCAGGGAGCCCGAGTGAGCCGTGTGCCATCCATCAAACCCCTGGAGAAGGAGTTGAGCTGCTGCCATGCAGTGAGTGTTTCTCTGCTCTGGGCTCTGTGCATGAGCACTACTCCCCCAGCTGAGCTGCAGAAGCGTCACTGCTCACCTTCTTGCCCTCCTTCTCTCTTGCCCAGGGCAGGACAGTGAGCGCCAGAGGCTGGAGAGGCTGATTGCAGACCTGGAAAAGGTGAGGAGGGCTGCTTTTAATCCCAGCCCCTCTGGCTGTGCTGGGCTGCCAGGGCAGTGGGGACAGTGGAGGGAACTTGTGCGGGAGGAATCAAGGCTCCCTGGTGCCATGGGGCAAGCAGAGGCATTGGGGAGCCGCCGGCAGCACTGGCACATCCCTGGTGGTGGCACTGGCAGCCGGATGTTGGGCAGGGCAGAGAGGCCGGCAGGGCAGAGGCTCCCAGCTCAGCCACGCTCAGGCTGCTGGGGCTGGGCGGCTGCTGGCCAGTGGCCCTTTGTGCAGCGGGGCTGCTCTGCCAGCGCACCTCGGTTCTTGCAGGCTGGTCCCCAGCAAGGGCTGGAGGTGGCCCCGTCTGGCGATGGACAAGGACTTGACCTCTCGCCAGGTGAGTTTGGGAAGGAAAGATGATCTCTTCTTCCGGCCAAGCTGCCCTCACTTGTGCCCCAAGTGTGGCCATGCAGCTGTGGCACCCTGAGGGAGGGCATCCCCTGGACCTGGGCAAGGGCACCCGCTGGACCATGACCACTGGAGGTGGTTGTGCATGGACAGAGAGCCTGCTGCTGCAGCTTGGAGAAGGGCAGGGCCAGGCCTGGGGCGGCTTCTCCCTGTGAAATGCCTACTCTCAGGAGCCTCCAAGCTGCAGCCACACTTGCAGCTGCCTGCTCACTGCTTGGGGTTCTGCATGGCTCCACATGGTGCTCAAGGCAGGGCAGGGCAGGCTGTGGCAGCACTGGCCTGGCGGTCTCCGCTGACGGCCTTTTGCTCTCCTTTCCTCTGCAGCAGCAGGGACTGGCAGCAGCGGCAGGAGGAGGAGGAGGAGGTGGCTGCCCTGGCCCTTTGCTCTGCGGCGGGGCCCAGCCGGGGCTGCCCGGGCGCCAGGGCAGGAGGGCTCCGGCTGCAGCAGGGCGCTCTTCGGGCAGCCCCTGGCAGCCGTCTGCGCAGAGGATGGCACGCTGCCCCGGCCCATCCAGGTGAGGCAGCCGCACAGGGCTGCCCGTCCCTCCCTCTGGATGCTGCGCAGCCAATGTCCCCCAGCCATGGCCGTGCCTCAGGCTTCTGCTCCCAGCCCCTTTGCAGCAGGAGGCGGCGAGCCCAGGCTGGGGCAGAGCTCTGGGAACAGGGCAGCTCCTCACACAAGCCCCTGCCCTCCCGCCTCTCCTGCAGGAGCTGCTGGCTGTCCTGCACCAGGAAGGGCCCACAACAGAAGGCATCTTCCGGAAAGCAGAGAGTGCCAAAGCCCGACAGGAGCTGCGGCAGGCCCTGGACCACGGCCTGCACGTCGACATGGCAAGCCAGCCGGTGCTGCTGCTGGCCATGGTCCTCAAGGTGAGCCCTCCTGAGCTGCAGCTGCAAAGGCTCCTGCCTGGGCCACTGTGCTCCAAGGCTCACCGGCAGCCCTTGGCATTGCAGGACTTCCTGCAAAGCATCCCCGGCAAGCTCCTCGTCACTGACCTCTACGAGGACTGGACGGCTGCGATGCAGATGGCCAGCAGGGAGGACAAGATCTGTCAGCTCAAAGAGTAAGCGTGGGCAGCAGCTTCCAGCTCTGCAGCAGGCACTGCTGGAAGCCTGGCACTCTCCTGAAAGGGGATGCTCTCCTGAAGGGGCTGTGTTTCCGGACAGCTCGCTCTTGCTGGCTGGCAGTCTGATTTTGGGGCAATGCACGGGGAGCATTCCCTTGCGTGGGCTCGGGGGAAATCAGGAGCTGGGCAGCAACGCCCTGCATCCTTCCCACGGGAGCGCTGGAGCCCTGAGCGCTGTCCGAGAGCGCCTGCGGAGCTGCGCAGCAGCCGCTGGCTGCCCCCTGCCTGGGGCAAGCTCTGGGGGCGGCCGTGGGCAACGTGGGCCTGCTGATGGACGCTGCCTTCCTGTTCCCTCAGGGTGGCCAAGAAGTTGCCCGCAGCAAACCTGCTCCTCCTCAGGCAGCTGCTGGCACTGCTGCGACTCATCGGCCAGCACGTGTCCAGCAGCAGAATGACCTGCAGCAGCCTGGCCGTCTGCCTGGGGCCAAAGCTGCTGAGCCCACTGCAGGAGGAGCAGCTGGAGCTCGAGGCCATGCTGGCCGAGAAGAAGCAGGTAAGGCTGGCTTCAGCAGCCGGCTGCAGCCTTGCTGGCCAAAGGCAACTTGGCTGCCCAGAGGTGCCTGTGCCTGGCAGCCCCCTGTGTCCAGCCAAGGCTGCTGCGGGAGCTGCCTGCAAGAGCTGCCCCCCAGCCAGCGCCTTCCTTCTGTGCAGAGGCAAGGCTCAGCCGTGATGGCAGGGGCTGCTTGGCACGCTCTCGGGCCTCTGGGCTGAGAGCAAGGCTTTCCTGTGTGCAGGTGAATGCTCTGGTGGACTTCACACTGGAGGACTCAGGTGACATCTTTGGGGAACAGGTGGCTGGCCCCAACGAGTCACCAGCACCCACAGAGCTGTGCACAGGTAGGAGCAGGAACAGAGCCTTGTCCCAGCCTGGGACTCGGGGGCCCAGAAATCTCAGCATCAAGAGGCCAAGCAGTGTAGGGCTTGCCTGTGGGTTTTGGTTTCTTTGTTCTTGTCTTCCAAGTCGTCACTTTGCTGCATGTGCTTTTGCTTTCTAGAGATGCACAGGGAAGAGCAAAGTGGCTCTGCAGGAAGAGAAGACGACAAGCCCCAGGCAGAAAGCAATCCGGATGCATCCCCCTCTCTGCCTGAGACCCGGCAGGGAGATGGAGAAGAGACCATGGTGCTGGAGGTCCAAAGAGCAGAGGTATGGCAGCTGCACAAAGCCTGGCACAATGTGTTCCAGGGAGGCAGGCAGTTTGTCATGGGGCCAAGGAGCTGCTGTGCCTCCTCCTGACAGCACAACTCTGCAGCCCCTGGCCTTCTTTCCTCCCTCCCTCCCTCCCTCCCTCCCTTCTTTGTTTCCTCCCTGCTTTTCTCCCTTCTGCCCTTCCCCCCCCCTCCCCTTTCCTCCCTCCCTTTCCCACTCTCCCCTCCCTCCCTCCTTATCCCCCCATCCCTCCATCCCCCCCACCTCCAGAATTTCTGCTTCAGGCACCTCCAGCTTTGTCTCCAAACACCCACCAGAGCTCCCCAGAGTCGCTGGCCAAGGCCGAAGCCCTGACGAGCCTTTCTGTGTCAGGAAGGTAAAAGGAGCCCCCGTTGGTTCCAACAAGAAGGGACTGAGCTCATGCCTCCCACCTTTGCCTCTCTAATCCAACTTTGTGGCTAAAGGCTTGTAGGCTGCTAGCCCCAGGAAGAGAAAAAGAGAAGGAAAAGACAGCGAGCAGAGGCCTGGCCAGTAGACAGGGAATACCAGCCGGAAAAGAAAAGGAGGAGGACACACCAAAGAAGACTGGAGAAACGCAGGAAGCTCCGGCAGCCCAAGAAGCCCAGGTATGGATGTGCCAGGCTCTGCTGCCCATCCTCCTTTCCACACCGCCCTGAGTCAGCCCAAGGCACCGGCAAGGGCTGGCAGGGGCTGCTGCTGGGCAGGGCTTGGCAAGAGCTCCATGGCAGCTGTGCAGGGGCTCTGCAGCCCTTGGCTTCCTCCATGCCCACGTGCTGAACCTCTGCAGGAGGACGGCTCTGGGCGGGACAAAGGGGCCGAGGGAGAGGCTGTGAAGGTGGGGCAGCTGGAACCCCTCTCCCTCTAGTTCTGCTTCTAGATGTTTATAGTGACACCTATCAAGCTAAGGTTTTCATTCTAGAGGCCGCTCTTTCACATGCTCTGTGTCAATGGATAATTAGGTACGTCTGTTGGTAGCTGTCCAGGCATCTGCTGCTTTGTCACCTCTATCCCCACTCTGCTGCCTCTGTCCCCATTGCCTTGTCTGCTGTGCCACCTCTGTGCCCTGTGGCCGTGCTGGGGGCTGGGCTGGTGGCCAGGCCCAGCTGAGAAGCGCTTTCAGCCCCCGGTCTCGGCTGCCCACATCTGAGCGTGAGAAAGAGAAAGAGAGCAGGCAGGAACCAGCGGTGGTGAAGCAAAAAACAGGGTGGGAGCTGCAGGCACAAACGGTGGTGTGGGCTTTGGCCGCGGGCCCTGCCCGTGCTGGGGCCGCTCAGCGCGGCTGCCCCGGGCGGCACAGGGGCTGTCCTTGGGCAAGGCAGCTGTGCCGGCAGGGCCCGGCAGCGGTGCCGGCTGTGCCGCGCTGCCAGGGGCTGCGGGACGGTCCCGCCGGGGCTGCGCTCGCCACAGCCTGGCCCGCTGGGCCTGCAGCTGGCCCAGCCCTGAGCTGTGGCTGGCTCTGCTCCTTGCCCGGGCCTGGGGATGCTTGGGGAGCTCTCCGTGGGTGCATCGGAGTGCCGAGGGCTCGGTCTTTGTCTGGCTCAGCTGGAGGGAGCCTCCTGTCCCTTTGGTGCAGAGGGAGAAGACCTGGCAGTTGGGTTTGTGGCAGTTGCCTCCTGCCAAGGAATTGCAATGGGACACTTTTACAGACTATTGAATGAGTAGGGGAGCGCTAAGTAGACAAGGAATTGGTTGTTGTAAAGCCCCAGAACATGTGGGGATTTCTTCTTTCTCACCCTGCTTGTGAGGATTTGAGCTTTTCTCTTGCCTGACAGAAGTGCAGTTGCTGCCAAGGGAAACATACCCAAGGACCAATAGTGACGCAGGCTTCCCTTTGCTTCCTTTCTTCTTCCCTCTCTGCTTCACAGCTCCCTCGTGCCAGAACCTCGCTGCTGCCTCACCTGAGGATTCAGAGCTGCCTCCAGGCCCTTCCAGCACAAGTGTAGTTTCTCAAGAGCGTGAGGCTTTCCCAGCACCTCCCAAGAAAGTGCTTGCCACCTCCAGACTTCTTTAGGATTCGTCAGAGGAACCAGGTACACACAGATTTCTACGCCAGCCTGAGCTGATCATTCCGCTGGTTCCTGTATAACGCTGTCTGTGTTATGAATTGTTGTCTTCCCTGATGGGGGAGATGTTCAGATTTTTGCCAGGAGAAAAAAGGAGGCGAATGGGACTTCATGCTTCTTAGTCTCCAGATAGGTGTTTATTAATTCTTATCTAAGGAGTACAAGCCACTGGCCTGACCGAGACATAGCACAGAGCAGAGAATGCAGCAAGAAGACAACTTATCAAGATTTCACAGGCTTTTAAAGGTAAATTACCCAATGAAAACCTAAAACACAAGATCTTTTCACTTTTTTACCAATGTCCAACATGTTCCTAAATCACGTAGACAGGAACTGCGGAATTCTGTGTCCAATCATCCCAGGCCACTATTGCTGCAAAATATGGAGGTAGTGAAGAAGGAGGAAGAAGCTTTTAACTACAGCTTATCCTCCATATTGAGGATTTCTACTTTTATCTATTTACTACGCAAACAGACCTAAAACCTCTAAATTTTTCACCCTGTGATAATCTCACATAGTATTCTATCACCTAATTCACACCATTGTAGATTCAAATTCCTCCCAGAGGCTAGGCAAATCTTCCCATGGACAAAGGTCAAAAACAGTACTGTTCAGGAGGGTAGAAGGCTTCAAAACAGGCAGAGAAATATTCTCTGCATTCTGGGTTCCCACACCTGTAGACCATCAAAGCACTTCTGTGGCCCTTCCAGAGAGCAGCAGCTGCACATCTTCAGAGCAGCACACCCAGCCTACAGCCCATCAGGTAGGGAGAGAGTTTCTACCGTTGCTTTTCAGGAAGATCATGAAAAGTGACCACTTGAAGTATTTTCCTGCAGTGCTCTGTCATGTGTACATCTCAAGTGTGAATCAGACAGGAATTGTCAAGTGAACTGGGAAGCAGGGCCTTGATAACAAAACCAATCTCTGTCTGCTTTTGCTGTCCTTCCTCCAGATTTGGAGGGTGTTCTGGCCATTTTCCAGACAGCCTCTCCATAGGGGTGAAAGGGAGAGGCAAAAAACATTGGTCCACAACCGGTCAGTGTCAGGTGAACTCCCATCTTTCTTGGAATGAAGCCCAACTAGGATGCTGACAGGATATTGCAGAGTTTACAGATTGTCTCTCCTGCAAAGAAGGCTATTAGATTTCAGTGAGCTCTGTGTGTCCCCAGAACTGCTGCAGCTGCAGAATACGGCCTCACGCACAAGGTTGCTTTTTATGATACAATCACAGCTGAATTTTAGCATGTGTGTCTGCAGATCTGGGCTCTTCCTGGGTGAATCCACTTTCTGTGGTCGGTTGTGATGAGAAACTCAGAAGCAGCCAAATGCAAAAGCTGCTGGGGAAATTGAAAAGACTGTGATTATAAAGTGTTAGAGTGTGTGCGTGTGTGTGTGTGTGTAGATCAATTTTACAGTCCATCCTTTAATATACACACTCAACAATTAGATGAAATACTTTTTAAGAGAAAGAAATCAGTGTTCCAGTCCCCTGGGAAGTTGGAATACAGTTCTGGAATTGAGTTTGCTGTGCGCTTCCTGTGATGTTTGCTGCAAGGCAGCAATAGAGCTCTGCATCCCAAAGCCACATTCTGGAGCCTGACCAATGTGTTTGGATTCCTGCAGCCAAACCAGGCCATCCAGCCCCCAGTGCTCCACCTGGCAGTGCTGGCTGGGCAGCATGGACGGCCTCCAGCTTGGAATAGTCCTGGGGAAGAGGAATTGCCACCCCTGGATCTAGAGCTTGCTGTTGAGACACTGGAGGAGATGCTGTCACCATCCCTGCCTGAAAGGTCTCCCTTGGCTCAGGTAACTCCATTGGGTGGGAATGAAAGGGGCTGGGCTGAGAGCTGTGAATGTTGTTTCACGGCTGAGAAGCAAAGGCTTCTTGGATTAAGCTTTGAATGGACAGGGAAGGATTTGCTTGGTCAAGCAAGATTCCAAAACAAGAGGGAATGAAAAAGTCTCCCTCCTTAGTGAGGATGAGAGGTGTGAGCCTGTGTTGGCCAGGTTTGGGTGCTCCTTTTGCTGGGGAGAATCCCTGGTGCAGGGGCATTTGTGGTGATGAAGTGGAAGCTTTGGCAGCTTTTGGACTGTGTTTGAGAAGTCAATCTTCTCCACTGTTGAAGGCCTTTGGGGCCCAGACTTTGTTAGGAACAAGGGATGAAAGTGTGTGAGCAGTGGAGCTTTTAGGGGGCAGATGTGTTGGTTTTGAGGCCCCATGACTTGTGTGATTGGTGAGCAGGACAATGATGATGCTGGACATGAAAGGGTTAAGGACTCCTTGAAGCCCAGGGGCTTGTTCTGTGTTGGAGAGCAATTCAGTCAGGGACCATGAGTCCTTGTGTTTGACAGATTCCCTCTTTGGATTAGGAATCCCCTTCCTCTTAACTCTTGCCTCTTCCCATGATGCCTTTTTCTGGTCTTAAAATCAAGAGCCATACACGGTTAGAAGGGGAAAAGGGATTTTACCTTGGTCTTTATTTTAAGGATCCTTAGGTGCACACATCCAGGTCATATGCATCAAAATGCACCCCACTGAATATGCCCCAAAAGATCTGGTATAACATTATAGGTTTTACTAATTAGCATATCTATCAAAGATTCCCCAATGAGAGGCTCAAGTGAGCCCCTCTCCCCAAGGAGCCTTCCCCTGGATGGTTCCATCTTCGTTTATAAAATGTGTTCTGGAGAGGACCTTGGGGTCTGGGGCACACTGATCCCTAGCTACGAAGCTTCTAAAACGTTTAGTCTCTTAGCTTGACAAACAAGTCCAAGAATGGAGGGAAAAAGCACTGAGAATACAGAAGTTGTAAAAAAGGTATAACAGGGGTATAAAAGGAAAGGCAAAAAATCTTCATGGCATCACCCAGACGTGTCTGGACTTTTCAGTTCCTGTGTTGGCACTGGCCTTTTTGCGTATTATTATACAACTTTGCCAAAGAATTTCTCTGTTTTATTTAATATGCAGACCCACTACCTGCTGCAGATTTATTAGCCAGGAAGGGTAGAGTCAAGGTGGAGAGTGGGATTTTTTTGGGATCCCCACTATCTCATTGCCAAGTGTGATGAACTTCTGTCTTCTGTAAACTCACACACAGCAGTTTTCAAAAGCATTTTCTTCTTCAAGAGAAGGAAATGTGGCAGGCTCTGACGTATTGTATCCCTGAAGTCATTCCAAGAAAACAGTGAGTGATATTTGGTTTCTTTCTTTCTGGTTCTCTTTCAAAGGGAATGCTAATGTTGTGCCCAAGTTTTCAGGAGGGGAGGCTGGGAACAGGGCTGCAGCAGAGGGAGCTTTGCCTGGCACCGAGAGCTGCAGGAACAGTTCCCCAGAGCCCGAGGAGCCTGGTAAGGAGAGAGCCCACACTGCTTTAGAGAGCTCTGAGGCGGCTGCTCTGAGCCTGCCTCTGGCAGGAAGGGAGATGAGAAGAGTTGAGTTCTTGTCTGCAGGGCTGGTGCTCCCTGGTGCCTTTAGGTCAAATCCTGCCCTGGCACAGCCTCCCCGAGCCCTGCCCTCCACGCTTCTCCAGGGGCACTGACACCGAGTGCTGTGCTGTGGCCAGAGAGCCGTGAATAACCCTGACCCTGTGGGAGCTGTGTCACCAACCCGAGTGTCCCAATGTGGTTCATAGCTCACAGCACCCGTCAGCTTCAGCCATTTCAGTGAGGACTGAGGTGTCTCTGTCAGCACAGAGAAAGAACAAGGCTGGGCTTCTGTGTGGGAGCTGGGACTGTCTGTGCTTCAAGCTCTCGTTGGTGCCATTTGCACTGGGGATGCTGAGAATTTATTGGGATTCTGATGTCTTTTCCTGGTCTCAAAATCGAGAGTCAGACACAGTTGGAAGGGAAAAAGGGATTTTACCTTGGTATTTATTTTAAGGACTCTTAGGTGCACACGTCCAGGTCGAATGCACCTCAATGCCCACCGCAATGCCTACCACACAAAAGATCTGGTATAGCATTTAGCAGATCTATCAACAATTCCCCAATGAGAGGCTCAAATGCGTCCCCCCTCCCCAAGGAACCTTCCCCTGGATGGTTCTATCTCAGTTTACAAAATGTGTTCTGGAGAGGACCTTGGGGTCTGGGGCACACTGATCCCTAGCTATGAAGCTTCTAAAATGTTCAGTCTCCTAGCTTGACAGACAAGTCCAAGAATGTAGGCAAAAAGCACTAAGAATACAGAAGTTGTAAAAAGGTATAAAAGGGGTATAAAGAAAAGGCACAAAAATCATCATGGCATCAATACTTCAAACCTTCAGAGGTTCTGAAAACTTGAAAGGATCCCTGTTCTTTAAGGAGCAGGCATCAAATTCCCAAGTGAGAGTCTGCCTTTGAGGCCATCTTTAACAGTCCCTGATAGGAGGACCATTGCTGCCCAAGGGAAAGGTACTCAAGGGCCAATATTGACTCAGTGTTCCCTTTGCTTCCCAGATCGCATCTGATTGACCTCTCCAGGAGGGCTGCCCTGAATGGGAAGAAGAGACAGAGAGAGAGCCTGTGTGAAGATTGGGCAGGTGCAATCCCTCTGTCTATAGTGATATTGATAGATGTGTATAGTTATATTTATCTATCTCTGTAGTTATATTTCTAGATTTATACAGTTGTATTTATATGTCTATATAGATGAATTTAAAGATCTATATAGTTAAATTTTTATATATACTTATGTATATCGTTATATTTATGCATGCATAGTTGTATTTCTAGATCTGCGTAGTGACATTTTTGCATGGGTACAGTTGTATTTATATATATGCAGTTATGTTTATAAATAGTTATAAATGGGCATAGTTATATATTTATATAGTTATAGGTGTATGGAGCATTAGGTACATAGATTGATATCTGTATAGGTATAGGCAGCTTTTTAACCTCTTTCCTGCTCTGCTTCCTCTCTCACCTCTTGCTTTTGCCCCTGTGCCCCCTCTGTCCCCTCTTCCTGTGCTGGCTCCGAGCTGGCGGCCGGGCCGGGCGGAGCAGCAGCTGCAGCCCCGGTGTCCCTGGAGCGGTGGGAGCTGCCGGTGGCCGCAGGCCCTGTGCCCTGAGGAGCTGCTGGAGGACGGTGAGACAGAGGGGGCTGGGGAGAGGTGACACTGAAGGGACGGTGACTTTGAGGTGCTGGTGGGGCTGTGGGGATGGTGGGGGAGCAGAGGGGAATGGTGGGGATTGAAGAGACTGGGAGAGCTGAAAGGAATGGTGGAGCAGAGAGGTGTGGAGGAGCTGCTGGGGATGGTGGGGACTGAGGGGACAGGGAAGTGTCCCCACAGGCTAAGGCGGGTGTTAGGACTGAGGGAACTGGGAGGACTGAGCAGGGTGGCAGGAACCGAGGGCTCTAGAGGGAGCTGAGGGGAACAGTGGGGCTGAGGGAACTGGGAAAATTGGGGAATGAATGGTTGGACTGAGGGGTAGAAGTCCCGCGAGGGAAGAGGCACAGGCTGAGGGGGGTGGCAGGTCTAAGGGGACTCGATGGATCTGAAGGGAGTGAGGGGGGGTGAGAAAAATTTGAAGAACTGGCAGGACTGGGGGTTTGCTGAGGGGATGGAGGGGGCCAGCAGGGAGCACAGTGGGGTCCGGGCCTGTGGCTCTGCCAGCCCTTGGAACCAATTCCAGAGCCTCCACTTTTGCCACAGCTGCCCTGAGGTCCTTGAGAAGAGCCGGAGAGTGACGGGAGCCAGCAGGGAGAAGCTGAAGGCCGCCAGCAAGAGCAGCGAATATGGACCTGCTGCTGCCGCCCGAGACCCTGGGTGAGGCCCCAGGGCCGCTGAGGCAGGGTGGGCGTGAGGCTGGCGTGGGCTTTGGCCGCGGGCACTGGCCGGCTGGGCAGGAGCGGGCCCTGCCCGTGCTGGGGCCGCTCAGCGCGGCTGCCCCGGGCGGCACAGGGGCTGTCCTTGGGCAAGGCAGCTGTGCCGGCAGGGCCCGGCAGCGGTGCCGGCTGTGCCGCGCTGCCGGGGGCTGCGGGACGGTCCCGCCGGGGCTGCGCTCGCCACAGCCTGGCCCGCTGGGCCTGCTTTTTCTTTCTAAGCCTCCTGGGGAGGCTCTGAGATTTCTCTTCCCTGATGGAAGTGCAGGTGCCGCCAAGGGAAACGTCCCGATCCTGACTCAGTGTTCCCTTTGCTTGCCAGGTGTCCCATCTGCTGTCCCCGTCCAGGAGAGCTGCGCTGCGCGGGAGGAAGAGGGAGAGAGAGCCTGGGAACATCGGCGCCTGCAATCCCTCCCGATCTAGTTCTAGTTCTAGATGTTTACAGTTGGACTGGGAGAGCTAGAAGTATATGGATATTTACATATGTAAACTGATATTTGTATAGGTGTATATGTATGTATGTTGTTATATTACATCTGTAGTCATATTTTCATACTTGTTCAGTTGTGCAGCTGTATAGTTCTGTTGCTGGGCCTGTATGGATTTTTTATTGGTCCATTGATAGTTCTATGTTTATCGATAGGTTTGTTATGTATGGAATGTATTTTTCATGTTAGATGTCATGATATATGTAATACATAATTAAATCTGTATATTGTTATGGTTATATCTGTATTTACTCATATATATATATATATATATATAGTTGTATAGTTCTATAATTTTATTTATTCTGGATCTGGGATTCTTTAGGGAGGGATATCAATAGTTCTGTATTCGTATATGGGCTGTACAGTTATAGCAATATGTAATAAATTACATTGTTAAACCTCATATTTGTGTATAGTGAGTGGTTGTAGAGGGTTGCAAGAAATTAACGTTTTTCATTGAAGTTGATCTCTGTATATATTTACATAGCATGACTGTAACAATAAATTAGTTTTCTAAACTTCAACTGATACTTGTATGTTGATATATTGGCAGCACAGCTGTATCAATTTAAAATAAATGTCATTTTTAAACTGAAGTTGCTTTTTGTGTATTTGTACATTAGCAGTGCAAGTGTAACAATCTGCAATAAATTCAGTGTTTCAACTGAAAGAAGGGTAGATTGTGCTCTCCAAAGGACTGGGCAGATGTAAATGGGATGATGCTGGAGGATTTTGGCCATAAAGTCTCCAGCTGTGCCCAGCAGATCCCCCCCCAGCTGCAGCCAGGCTGGGCAAGGGAACGGCACATTTGGGATGGCAGCAGAGCCACACGTTGGCTACAGGCTCGCTGCAGAGGCCTGCTGAGAAAACGGGACTCCCCTGAGCGTAGAACTGCAGCCAGGAGCCACCCGGGGAGGAGAAATCCACCCCCGTCCCACCGGGAGCTCTTTAGGGAGCGCTCCCGGTGCCCCTCTGAAGCTCATCCTGGAGAGCAGCAGCAACCAGGGATCCCGAGCCAGCTGCGCTGCCTTTGGCAGCACTTTGGCAAAGGGTCTGGAGCAAGGGCGAGGGAACAGTGACTGTAACTGCTGCAGGGCAGGGAGGAGGGAAGGGCCATTGACCCAAGTGCTGACATGCTCCAAAATCCAGAAGGATGCAGGAGAACTGGGAAGCAACAAGTTCTCACAAGTGCTGAAGTGATGGAAGCCCTTTGAGTGAAGTTCCCTGAAGGAACTCGCAGGGGAGTTGATGCCATAATAAGTAGGACCAGAAGGCAAAAATATTGTACTGCTAGGAGATGGTCTATAAGCCCCACAGGCAATGGCTTAAGAAAAGATCAAGTATATCTTTGATATACTCTATTTATTATACTAGATCTATTTAAATATATCCTATATTATTGTTCTATACAGGATAAATTACATAGATGAGAAGAATTGTCACTTCATGTAGGTTTGAAATACTCTTCCAACTTGGGAGAGTGAAGATGTACTGCTGTCCAAAGCCTTCTGCCCACACAGCAATCAGCCCACGGCTGTGTCCGTGCACACCCACCCACCGTCCTTGCTCTTCTCGGCATCTCTGGGCTGCTGTTTGCACACAATTAGGGGGAATTCAACTCGACAGACCTACGAGTGGGGTGTCCAGCTTGTCACGAACGCTGACGTGGCAAGGCACAACACAGAGCTCTCAAATCACTTACATTATCACACGTGCTTTCTTTCCTGCTGGTATCCTCAAGTAGCAAAACCTGGTGGGTTTTTTAAGATTGCAACTTTCCAAAAACTAAGAAAGCTGCTCAGCATCAGTACCCCCCTTGTAAATGGTTTTATTGACTTGGAGAAACTGGAACGTTACCTTTGGACTCCATCCTTGGTTAAAATCACCTGCCCTGACCTGCAGACTAAAGCACCAGCAGCAGCAGAAGCTACATCAGTCACTTCTCTCAAAAAGCTGTCTAGGATTTGTGAGAAGAAAGGAAAACACGTCAGACGCTCTGGATGAATGACAGGACTGGGAGAAATAGTTCCAAAGCAGAGGGCCGCAGCTTCTCTGGGACGCTCCTCGCGCTCCAAGGCAGCCGGGCTGCCCTGGCTGCCCAGGACGCTGCGCAGCACGGGCCCCGCAGAGCTGCGCAGCAGGGAGGCAGCTTCGGGCACCTCAGCCCCCGGGCAGGAGCGGCCTCCTTGCTCTGCACGGCTGCCTGTGGGCAAAGGCAGCGTGCCGGCCTTCTGCTCTTGGCCCCGGCCCGGCCTGGCAGGGCTAATCCCGTTCCCTGTCTGCAACGTGCTAAAGAGGGACTTGGTCCTTTCCAGCCCTCCAGGGCATTCGTTTGCACCACAAAACACTGAAGGACTGAGGCCTCAACAACAGGCCCTGAGCCAAAGTTGCCTCTAGATGGCCCTTCTGACCAAATGTTCTATGGGTCTGCTCCTTAGCAGGCATTACCATCAATGGGATCTGTGCATCCCTTCATTGGTGGAATGTGTCTTTACCTTTCGGCATCAAGAAACCGGACAAGGCCACATCTGGCCTCGGTTCCTCCTTGAGCCCTGGCTGGGCTTGGGGAGAAAACCAAGAGGAGAATGAAATCAGGTGTCCCTGCACTAGAAGTTCTGTCAGATGCTCCTGCAGCACTGTCCAAGCCGGGCTACTCTCACAGCGCCCTCGGAAGCCTCGTGGCCGGCAAAGGTGGAGGCACCGCAGGATGTGCCCGTTGCCGGTCGTGGCTCTGCAGGGCTTTGCTGGGACAGCTTCCCCCAGCCGATGTGTGGATCTGGATGAAGGGAAAAGGATTAGGGTTATCCTTTTCTGATTTTTTTTCAGTTTTGGATGATAGGAGATTACACTGTTGCTTCAGTTATTGCCTGTGGTTTTGTCTCTGACCCTGCCCACCGGCAAAACAATTGCCCATCCAGTTTAGCACAAGACTTGAGAGTGCTAAATTTGAAGGAGGAGAAAAGCGCTGATCTGCACAAAAAGAGACAATCCTTCTCACACCTCCCTCCTTGGGTTTCCTGGAGCTGCTGCTGTTACCAGGGCTGCTGCTCCTGCCTGAAACCTCCCCCCCTGCCTCTCTGCAAGCCCATCTCTTAGAGAACACTCCTGATCGCCACCACCTCAAACAAAATTTGTTGCAGTGGGGATACTGCAACACGCATATATCAAACCAGGAGTCCCGTGGAAAGGAAATATATATGGACAGACAGATTCTTGATAGCTGTTTCAGAGATGTTTATTTCTCCAGCCGCATGGCCGGAGCTCTGCCCAGGAACTGTTCCAGTCACGGGACCAAGGGTCCTTCTGCCCGCGCAGGGAACACAAACCAACCAATGGGAACGAGGCTGAGCAGGGACAGGGAAGCCCCGTGTCTGTGCCCTCAGCGCCCCTCTCCCAGGGCTCCATGGCAGGGGAGGGACCCCAACAAAAATTTCCACTTTTCAACTTCCTTTTCTGCCCGCAGGTGAGAAAAGGATCCACTCCCAGCTCCGGGCTCCTCCGCAAACCAACTGCTTTCAGCAGCGCCAGTCCTGAAGTACCAACCTCCTTCCTTAACCTGCCCCCTGGGAGCTCACGCACCAAGAGGCCTTTGTCCAAGGACACCCGCAGCAGAGCTCGAGGATGGAGCGGTCTGAAACGCAGCTCCTTCAGAGTTTAAACCTCCCTTTATCAACTGAACGCACCCCAGCCTGTCCCAAAGGGAAAGCAGGCAGGAAAGAGGAGCTCCTCTCCCACAACAGCAAACCCTGTGCTTCCTTAAGTTCCACTTGGAGGACGGAGGCCATGGGCTACTCCTCAGTTTGGGAAGGAACCCAACCCAGGGAAATGGCCTGATTTGGGAGCCCAGCAGAGGCAAGTGCCCCAAAAAGAAGGAAAAGATTCTCTGGAAGCAAAAGATTATGGCAATAGTTCTGCAGAAAGAAAAAAACAGAAGAAGAATTGAAGCAACATTTCAAAAAGTTCCCAGACAAAAAGTTCTGCCCCAACACGCAGTCTCTGTGGTGTGTCAGGAAGCTCATGAATGAACCTGCAAGCCTTGGATACACATCATTTGTGTCCGTCCCCCAGAGCACAAGCAGCTCCCCAACAAGACTTCAAGACTAAAGGACAAAGCTTCCCCCTTCACCTCTCCACACCAGCTCTAGGGAGGCTCTGTCCATTGCAAGATCTCCTTTGTGTCTGCATTGACAAGAGCTGGCTGCAGAAGGGGTTTGCATTGGAACTCTCCCCAGACAGGGGAAAAAAAAAGGAACAGAAAAAGTGATTCCTGAGGAAAGAAAATGCAATGCCCTTTGGGAAGACACCGGCATGAGTTCGCTACAGCTGCAGGCCATTAATCCCTTGGGGAAAGCACCATCCATCCATGGCACAGCACTTCAGCTTTGATGACAATGCTGACAAAATTGCTGCCCCTTCCTGCTGCTGCTGCTGACCCCAAATCACAAGAAATGTGCCAAATCTGCCAACAACAGGCAGAGATGGCGAGAACAAAACAGCTGGTCTGCTGAAAAGGAGGCAAAAAGAATGTATTCTAACCTCCCCTTTTCATCCTTTCCCCAGCCAACACAGAGACATGTCCTTTCCCTCTGGCACCGATGCTGGCCCAGGCACGGCATGCCCGCCGCTGCTCCCAGAGCCCTCGCCAGGGGCTTCCCGTGCCATGCCGTGTTGGTCCGTGCCGTGTCGGTCCGTGCCGTGCCGTGCCGGTCCGTGCCGTGCCGTGTCGGTCCGTGCCGGTCCGTGCCGTGTCGGTCCGTGCCGGTCCGTGCCGTGCCGTGCCGGTCCGTGTCAGTCCGTGCCGGTCTGTGCCGTGCCGGTCCGTGCCGTGCCGTGCCGTGCCGGTCCGTGCCGTGCCGTGTCGGTCCGTGCCGTGCCGGTCCGTGCCGTGTCGGTCCGTGCCGGTCCGTGCCGTGCCGTGCCGTGTCGGTCCGTGCCGTGCCGTGCCGTGCCGGTCCGTGCCGTGCCGGTCCGTGCCGTGTCGGTCCGTGCCGGTCCGTGCCGTGCCGTGTCGGTCCGTGCCGGTCCGTGCCGTGCCGGTCCGTGCCGTGCCGTGTCGGTCCGTGCCGTGCCGGTCCGTGCCGTGCCGGTCCGTGCCGTGTCGGTCCGTGCCGGTCCGTGCCGTGCCGTGCCGTGCCCTGTCGGTCCGTGCCGTGCCGGTCCGTGCCGTGCCGTGCCGTGCCCTGTCGGTCCGTGCCGGTCCGTGCCGTGCCCGGGCAGCGCCACGGGAGCCGCCCCGCCCGCGCTGTGCCCGCAGCCCCGGCTTTGTGCCGCTCGTTCCCGCGCGGGGCCCAGCGCAGCGCCCCCCTCAGGCCGCGCGCCGCCGCTGCAGCTGCGGCCGTTGCGCTGCGGCCGTTGCGGCGCCAGTGGGCGACAGGCGCGATGGCCGAGCTGCCGCTGCCCGCCGGGCTCGACGCCCGCACCTTCCCCGCCAAGCTGTGGCGCCTGGCGAACAGCCCCCGCGTCCGCTCCGTGCGCTGGGACAGCCAGGGCCGGGGGCTGCTCATCGACCGCGCACGCTTTGAGCAGGAGCTGCTCAGCTCGGCCGGCGTCCAGGGGCCGGCCCCGCGCACCTTCAGAGCCACGCAGTTCCGCAGCATCGTGCGCCAGCTGAACCGCTACGGCTTCTACAAGGTGCCGGGCCGGGCTGGCGCGGCTGTGCCGGGCGGTGCCGGGGCCATCGTCCACTATGGGAACCCCTGGTTTCGCCGCGACCGCCCCCACCTCCTGCTGCGCATCAGGCGCCGGAGCAGGGCCAGCAAGCACCGCCTGGCGCCCGGGCCGGAGCGGCGCAGGCGCTCGCCCTGCGGCTCCCAGCAGCGCCCCCGGCAGCGGCCGCGGCCGGCGGGGCCGGAGGGGCGCGGGCGGTTCCAGGCGCTGCCTCGGGAGCGGCCGCCGCTGCCGGCGGGGCGGCCGCCCAGCGGCTTCTTGCTCCTGCACAGGGAGCGGACGCTGCCGGACGGGCGGGAGCTGCGCAGCCGGCGGCCGAGCCGCTTCCAGCAGCCCCCCAGAGAGCGGCCGCTCCTGGCCCGGCGCCCGCCCTGTGGCTTCCACTTCCTCCACAGGGACCGGCCGCAGCCGGCCCGGCGGGACGGGCCCAGCCGCTTCCAGGAGCTGTACGGGGAGCGGCCGCTGCCTGCCGAGCGGGAGGTGCCCAGGATCCCGCCCTGCGAGCTCCTCGGGCTCTACGGGGAGCCGCTGCTGCCGGTCAGGCGGGAGGGGCTGAGCCGCCTCCAGAAGCTGTACGGGCTGCAGCCGCCGCCGGCCGGGCTGCCGCCCTGGGCTTTCCAGCAGCCCCACATGGAGCGGCCGCCTCCGGCCGGGCGGGAGCTGCTCAGGATCCCGCCGTGCAGCTTCGAGCAGCTCCAAACGGAGCAGCAGTCCCCAGCCTGCAAGCCATCAGGTAGGAAAAGTGTTCCAAAAGGTCGTGAAAAGTGACCGTTTGAAGTATTTCCCCACAACGCTCTGTCATTCCCAGACAGAAATTGTCAAACCTGCTAGGAAGGGGGATCTGGAAAGCCGGAAGAATCTCTGTCTGGTTTTCCTGTGTGCTTCCTGTGATGTTTGCTGCAAGGCAGCAATCGAGCTCTGTGTCCCAAAGCCACATTCTGGAGCCTGACCAATGTGTTTGGATTCCTGCAGCCACACCGGACAGTTCAGCCTCCAGTGCTCCACCTGGCAGTGCTGCTTGTGCAGCATCGACGACCTCCAGCAAGACACGGAATGCACCTGGGCAAGAGGAATTGCCTTCAGCGGATCTGGGCCTTCAGGTCGAGGCAATGATTCGGGAGATCAGGAGATCCGTGGCTGAAAGGTCTCCCTTTGCTCAGGTAACCCCACTGGATGGGAATGAAGGGGCTGGGCTGAGAGCTTTTGAACATTGCTGCAAAGGCTTCTTTAGTTGATTTCATGATTATTTAGTGATTGAATTCTTGTTGGTCAAGCAAGATTTCTAAAAGAAGAGGGATGACAAAGTCTCCCCCCTTAGTGAGGATGAGAGGTGTGATCCTGTGGTGGCCACGTTTGGGTGCTCCTTTTGCTGGGAAGAATCCCTGGTGCAGGGGCATTTGTGGTGATGCTCTGTAGGTTCTAAGAGGCTTTGTTTGGTGGGACAGAAGAGAAGAGTGTGGGGAGAATTGCCACTGAAGGCAAAGTGTCCCCTGCAGGGAGGGGCATGCGAGAGGTGCCTCTGTTAGAGCAGCAGACGTGGGCTCTGCCTGTTTTGGGTGGGAAGGCCAAGGCAAAGCAAGGGCTGGGCTGCAGCTGCTGCTGCTGCTGCTGTGTGAGCCGTGCCGAGCGTGCAGGCGCTGCCAGAGCCGTGCTTGGGGATGGGCTGGAGCTGCAGCTTTCTGCTCCTTCTGTTTGACAGATGCAGTCTTGGGATTAGGAATCCCATTTCTCTTAACTCTTGCCTCTTCCCAGACTTGCCTGGAGTGTCTGTGTTGGCACAGGCCTTTTTGCAGGCTGTTCTACATGTTGGCCAGAGAATGTCTCTCTTTCTATTCGTGTGCAGCCCCACTGCCTGCAGTACGTTTATGGTTGAGGAAGGGCAGACTCAAGGTGGGGAGTGGGGCTTTCTGGATTTACCAATATGTTGTTCTCAAGTGTGATGTCTTCTGTAAACCCCCACACAGCAGTTTTTAAAGGCATTTTATTCCCTAATAAAAGGAAATATTGCAAGCTCTGAACCATCTTTAGAATCTTTAGGTTTCTGGTGGACAGGCTGTTGCAGAGGAGATGAATATTCTGGAAGTGGTCATAGTGAGAATATCTTTCTGTCTAAAGGTAACTTGCAGGTGCTTAATCTTGGGCATTTCCTTCCTCAGTGGAATTAGGAAACACAACTTGGTTGTCTGGCTTTTCACGTCTTTTGGGTTGGTTTCTTTGGTACCCTCCAGATTTACAGAGTTTTGGCACTGGAAAATTTGATGCTGGAAATACCCTAGGTCCATAAACGTTTGCCCGGATCATCCATACGGGGCAGCAGCAGAGGGCTCCAAAAAGCACCGCCTTGTGGTTGATGGTCTGAGCGGCTGGGTGGGGGGTGGTGAGAGAGCCAGGCAGAAATGTGTGCTTTGCGTGCAGGTTTGCAGCACCCAGCCCTGGGCAGTGCTGGCAGCGAGCTCTGCCCCTGTCGATGGCCGTGTTGGGAAGCAGGAGGGCCCCAGGCTTTCTGCTGGCTGATTTCTTACAGCTGGTGGGAGAAGCCAGGCTCAGAGTGTGAGGGCACGTCCCCTCCCTTGGTGTCTCCTGGTTTTCCGAGTTCACCGTTTGCCTCCAAGGTCATTTTGTAAGAGCTTCAGTTGCACCTTGGTCACACGAATCCTGAGTTTCAAACGATTGTCACGTGAATGGTTTGGGCAGCGTTCTGTTGGGAGTGGAGAAGAAGATTTGTTGTATCCCTGATGGGATTCCAAGAAAATACGGAGTGATCTTTGGGTTTCTTTCTTTCTGGTTTTCTTTCAAGGGGAATGCTAATGTTGCTGCCGAGTCTTCAGGAGGGGAGGCTGGGAACAGGGCTGCAGCAGAGGGAGCTTTGCCTGGCACCGAGAGCTGCAGGAACAGTTCCCCAGAGCCCGAGGAGCCTGGTAAGGAGAGAGCCCACACTGCTTTAGAGAGCTCTGAGGCGGCTGCTCTGAGCCTGCCTCTGGCAGGAAGGGAGATGAGAAGAGTTGAGTTCTGTCTGCAGGGCTGGTGCTTCCTGGTGCCTTTAGGTCAAATCCTGCCCTGGCACAGCCTCCCCGAGCCCTGCCCTCCACGCTTCTCCAGGGGCACTGACACCGAGTGCTGTGCTGTGGCCAGAGAGCAGTGAATAAACCCAGCCTGTGGGAGCTGTGTCACCAACCTGGCTGTCCCAATTTTGTGAAGTCCTTGGATGAATTTGCTGCAGGGTGGAGGCCGGGCCGAAGGACTCTTGAAGGAACAGGAGAAATAAAAGGGCAAAACATCAGGCTAAAAGTCCAAACGTTTGGTCTCAAATCACTGACTGAAGGTAGTACCAGTCTGCTGGTATCTGTCCTGAGACACAAGAAAAGCAAGGAGCTGAACATCAGAGGCCAACCCATTGAAAAATCACAAATCCAGTCACAAAAGGAAAAGCCTGAATGAGCCCAGATCAGCAGGACCTAAGAGGACAGAGGGAGCACTTTGGATCCATTCCTTAGCCAAGCTGGTGCAGCCTGCAGGCCTCGTGGGGAGCTCTTTCCCTCCCAGCTCTTTCTGCCAGAGCTGATGGTCGAGTTGGAGCCGCTGTTGCTCACTGCAGAGGGCAGTTTGTAGGTCCCAGGTAATGGTTCATAGCTCACAGCACCCTTCAGCTTCAGCCATTCCAGTGAGGACTGAGGTGTCTCTGTCAGCACAGAGAAAGAGCAAGGTTGGGCTTCTGTGTGGGAGCTGGGACTGTCTGTGCTTCAGGCTCTCGTGGGTGCCATTTGCACTGCGGGTGCTGAGACTCTATTGGGACACTTCAGACCTTTGGAGGTTTTGAAAACTTGAAAGGATCCCTGTTCTTTAAAGAGCAACCTTCAAATTCCCAAGTGAATTCCCAAGTGATGGCCCTTTCAGGCCATCTTTTACAGTCCCTGATAGAAGGACAATTGCTGCCCAAGGGAAATGCGCATGAGGGCCGGTATTGACTCAGTGTTGCCTTTGCTTCCCAGATTCCATCTGATCGACCTCTCCAAGAGGGCTGTCCTGCATGGGAGGAAGAGACAGAGGGAGAGCCTGTGATCATTAGGCAGGTGCAATCCCTCTGTCTCTAGTTGCATTTATAGAGGTGTAGTTATATTCATAGATTTATGTAGTTGAACTTAAATGTCTAGATAGTTGTAGTTACAGATCTGAGTAGTTAAATATATATTTGTAGTTGTAGATGTATAAAGTTATTTTTTATATATGTAGTTGCATTTAAAGATGTGAAGTTACATTTATATATGTATATAGTTATAAATGGGCACAGTTATATTTATATAGCTATAGGTATATGGAGCTTTAGATAGATTGATAGATATTTGAATAAATACAGGCTGCTTTTTAAGCTCTTTCTCTACTCTGCTTCGTCTCTCACCTCTTGCTTTTGCCCCTGTGCCCCCTCTGTCCCCTCTTCCTGTGCTGGCTCCGAGCTGGCGGCCGGGCCGGGCGGAGCAGCAGCTGCAGCCCCGGTGTCCCTGGAGCGGTGGGAGCTGCCGGTGGCCGCAGGCCCTGTGCCCTGAGGAGCTGCTGGAGGACGGTGAGACAGAGGGGGCTGGGGAGAGGTGACACTGAAGGTGACACTGATGTTGAGGTGCTGGTGGGGCTGTGGGGATGGTGGGGAAGCAGAGGGGAATGGTGGGGATTGAAGGGACTGGGAGAGCTGAAGGGAATGGTGGAGCAGAGAGGTGTGGAGGAGCTGCTGGGGATGGTGGGGACTGAGGGGACAGGGAAGTGTCCCCACAGGCTAAGGGGGGTGTTAGGACTGAGGGAACTGGGAGGACTGAGCAGGGTGGCAGGAACCGAGGGCTCTAGAGGGAGCTGAGGGGAACAGTGGGGCTGAGGGAACCGGGAAAATTGGGGAATGAATGGTTGGACTGAGGGGTAGAAGTCCCGCGAGGGAAGAGGCACAGGCTGAGGGGGGTGGCAGGTCTAAGGGGACTCGATGGGTCTGAAGGGAGTGAGGGGGGGTGAGAGGACTTTGAGAGTCTGCAGGAACTGGCAGGACTGGGGGTTTGCTGAGGGCATGGCTGGGCTGAGGGGATGGAGGGAGCCAGCAGGGAGCACAGTGGGGTCCGGGCCTGCGGCTCTGCCAGCCCTTGGAACC